>NC_053154.1:143884958-144220458 GCF_016835505.1 Polypterus senegalus | reverse complement strand
TGTACCAGGAATTCAAAAATGCAGGTGTGAAGATGTCATTGACCCTTAGTAAGTCCCAGCCATTTCAAGAGAGATTTATCCTTAGCTCTTTGAAAAATTTATTAATTCATTTAACTTGATTTAAAGTAGCCCCCATAAATCTAAATTTACGGTGAGAGTGAATTTACCAGTACACCGTTTCCAAAGGCACATCATGTGATGATGAAAAAAAAAACGCATTTAACCATTGGACAATTATTTTCTAATATTAGGTTTTCCTATCTAAATTTAATTATTTTTCACATCTAATTTTACTTTGTTTTTGTCCTGACAGCATTTCTTCAAAAGCAAAGTCTAACCTTTTACATGAAGTAAGAAAAATGCTAGAACAACATCGAGAATATTAAAGCCTATGTTAAGATTAGTGCTTTTAAGATGGTGAGTGATGAAAACTGGATTGGTGGTGAATAAACAAAATACATATGCTTGGTCTACATGGGCCTGATTATGTCTAAAGAAAATTTAAATCTACATTTCATATTAAGAACCTCTTGCTATTGGGGTGGTGGTGGAGTCAAGGAATACATATGAATTGCTACAGAAGGACCTGGGTGACATACCACCAATAAAGGAACTGTGAATTATGCATTATATCAAAAATGTCTTCCAAAGAAAAACAGGCCATGTATTCATAAGCTGAAAGTGGTGCAATGGGGCCTTGCAGTAAGACAGTGGTCCAAAGTCTGCATCAGAAAAGCTAAAGGAGAACAAAAATTAATTTGGGAATAGGTTAGTTAATTCCAGACCTAAATATCTTTGAGAAATTATAGACCTCAGATGAAGAATTTAAAGTCTGATATGATCACCTTATCAAATTAAATAACAAGCTGACACAGTGAAGAGAGTAGTGGCTACTCTAGCGGTTAACTGGGCCAAAACAAACTTCAGTTCAAGCTAATAGCTGAAAATTATTATGGCCAAAATAGATCTTTTATTTTTCATCTGTCTGATTAATTTACTTTTATTAATTTTGCTGATTCGGGATAAATATCAGTACATAGTCATATCTAATTTGAATTGCTTGCAAAATTGATTTAAACAGTCAAAGAAAAAATAGGATACGAGTCAAAAACTGGAATTGAGTCACTTTTTCTTGCAATCTGAATGTAGATTTAGGAGTAACAGTATAGGGGGACTCAAATGCAATTAGTATGGAATTATAAATTCATTTTTACCTTTGTAACTTTTTTCTGCAATTGCTCAGAGATTAAAGTGGCAGCTTCAGGATTAAGGGGTTTTCTGCCTCTGTGCAGGTAAATGACGCTGATACTACAACTGTTGAAATTCTGCTGCTCATCTGTAGACTGTGACTTATGACGGGATTGTTTGTAGTACAGTTTGGGCAGACAACAATAAAACTCTGAAGTCATACTGTTCAGAAATTCAGTGACAGGACAATACTTGAAAAAAAATACAGCACCTGAAGAAAAATCAGAACTTAAATTTCATTAAAACTTGTACGACATACAGTTTTTTATTCACACAGCAGGAGTTCTTTTCAACACTTCTCTTCCAGTTGTGTTTTTTATTTCACTAATAAACTTTCTGATTAGTTGTTGCTTTACTGACTTAAAAATCCAAAAAAAATTAAATTTTCAAAACAGAATAGACAATATCTTTTAAACAGTACATCAAATTCTAAAAATATATATTCTAAAAAGTCCGACTGTGCAGAAACATTTCTAATCTACTCTCATGCATTACACACAGAAATTGTTGCTAATTTCCTCAGGTACTGAATATTTTTGAGGTGATACAATGCATTTTTGAATCTGGAAGTCCAATTAAATATAGGACTAGACTCCTGGTTGGAATGAAAACCAGCTGCTACTCGAAAGCAGTGAGAAGTTAGTTTACAAGCCTTTGAGGTTGGCGGACCTGACGGACATGAATGCCTTCTCCACTCCCTACAACCTTTTATAGTTGGTGTTACTTTGCTGTGTCTTTCATGATGTTATACTGTATGTAGAGTAGAAAAAAAATGGCTCTCCAATTTGGGACACAACCTATATGCTAACCAGACGCTCTTTGAAGATAAAAGGAAAGTTGAAACTGACACATAGTTAATACATCCACCAATTTAACGGGCTAAGCTAGACTCAGGAGCAATCAGCTGAAAGCAGGAAATTGCTCAGGAAGACATGTTAGTCACCCATAGCTATTGATTACTGTAATAGAGCGTTAGAACAATGCTAACAAGAACAGGACATTCGGACCAAAAAGCCTGATAATCTTATCCTACTAGATTGTGCAAAACAACATCAAGCTGACTTTTAAAGGTCCCCAAATTCCTGCTCTCCACTACACTATTTAATAACAATTTTTTCTTTGTGTGAAGATACCGGTAGTTAGTTACTTGAGCAAAATAAGACCAAAATCTTACAAGCCATCAATAGAGTTGAGAGGCCGTGGGTCAGAAGATGACCTGGGAAGTAGCAGTGTTACATTCTGAAATTATATCTTGGCCCTATTGGTAATTTAAACCACTTCTTTAAACAGCCATTTATCTAGTGCTATTTTCCTGGGTACACCACATATAAGTCCACCACTTTGACTCCTATCACTCCCCTAACTCCTTAAAAATGTTACTGAAATATCCTTAAAATAAACTTTAAGAAGGTACACTAAGCATGTTAAGTTCTGGCTTATTGTTATGGAAGGTGAACACCCAGGAAACAGAGAAGGAAAGATGAGGAGCAGGAAAAGAAGTCAACAGAAAGAGTAAAGGATGAGGGTGCATAGATGTAGTTGGAGTAAGAAAGTGAATCATATAAAAAGGGAAAGTCAGAAGTTCTTTTTCTTAGAGATGTGTCTTACAAACGCAAACAGCAGATTATGTGAGGGATACCTGCTCATCAGCCTTACAGTGTTTAAATAGAAAAGGCCGCTGTTGGCTACTACTCTCCAGTCACAAAGCTGTCTGTCTCAGTCTCATCTGTCAGTACAGCATATTTCAAACTACTGTATGATTTACTAGATTTGTTGCTTGGTTTAGCTCCACTGCAAATGAATTCAGTGTTGAAAGTTTAATGTGCACTTCTCTACTTCACACAGTTACTCAAATTCAGCCTAATTGACACCTAACACTATAAAGGCATCTCTTCTTTAAAACCTATTCTATAGTCACTCACACTATAAAGACATATTTGTAAAGAACTTTGAGCAATTCAAACAGTATTTAGGTGGATTCCATCACCTGCAATGAAGTACAGTAATCTTGATTGCAGTTTATCTGGTAATCTGCCACAAGAATGTGACATTTCAACTTTAAAGGCATACACATTCCATCCTAGTTCTTCAAAATGTCATTTTATTTTTTTCAAATAATTTAAAGTATATTGTCATGCATTCGAGTTACAGGGTCTCCTTACAGGCTCTTCCAAGGTAAGGGACACAAAGGGGTGCTAATGGTATTCTCTCTTTCTCCATCCACAGCTCTGAGAAGCCACCCAATGAAGTAAACTGACTCCGCCCCTTATGGCTGGGGACCTATAAAACCGAGGTTCTCCTGGAAGGTGCCCTCTTATTTTAGAATTGAGTTGACCACAGGACTGAGCTCTCCCCAAAACGGAGTGACCACTCAACCCAGCTAACCTGTTACTTCGAAGGCACTGAAGTCTATGATTTTTATTGAGATTAGACCATAGGTGTATGCACAACACATAAATGCCCAATACCTAAATACAGTAGAAGTCCAAAACCTTTATAGGTTTTTTATTATGGTATTCCTGGTAGCCAACTCCTTTATGATTCTGGTGAAATCCAGTTGCTGAAGGGTCCCATTTTCAGTTTTAGCCTTTCCTGTTGCACTATAGGCCGCAGCCTATTTCTTGCCATAGACCACTATGATAAGGAGTGCTACTCATTGGCATTAGTGACAGGTGATTAGGAATGGACAGGCATCAGAAAATGGCTCTGGACTTTTGTCTAGATTGACAGGCCACAATTGCACCCCCAAGCAGTTTCACAATTAATGAACCGTATTCACCTTTTATTGATCTCATTGTTTCAATTATCAGGCCTTTACTTGTTATCTTGTACTGATGACATGGTCTCAACTTAGAAAAATTTTATTTGTTATATCTTTAAATGGTTAACTTTCTTTTGTCATTTTCTTTTAACTCTGTGGGTTTGCTTTCTTAATTGTATCCAAATACTGAGAACTGATGATAGGCAAGCAGACTCCAGCGCCAACAACAATGAATAAATGGCAAAGCAGAATGATTTCAGTGCTATTCAATTACAGTATATCCTTACTGTATTAGTAAATCGTTAAATAACCAGAACATTAAAAAAAAATTAGAAATAAAAAAATATATGCTTCTAACATAAAAATTCTTGCTTCATTCATTAAAAAATTAACATAGCCAGCCTGTAATTTCTGGATTGATACCAAAAGAATCTGGAAATAGCAGCTTATTTAGAAGTATAAGTCCAATTAAAAGAAGCTGGTTTGGGGGAAATCTTGTACCAAAAGGAGCCCCCCAGGGACAAACTTTGGAACGCCTGGTATGGAGGACTCACTACCATACAGGCACAGACACAGGCCTTTCTGCCACGCCTGCCATTTCTTTGTCCTCCTTCATCTCATCAGCTCTGCTCTACTCCACTGCAGAGGATACACTTGGACTTGTAAAAGCAAACATGGGCAACATGGACAAAGTGAAGTTTTAATCCAAACAAAATTTCTGTTCATGACTTGCCAGCTAATGATAACTCCTCCCCACATGTTTCAAATTTGGCATCCTTGTAAGTTAAGGAATAAAAAAGTTTAGAAGTACTAGAGAAGAAAATAAAATTAAAGATAAATCTTCTAAATATGGCATTGTCTAGTTAACACTGAATGTACTTAATTTTTCAATTTACTTTTCAGCACTGCATTCACTGACTAATAAACTAATTAGTGTATATTGTATTTTTTCAATTGTTCTGAGGAGATGAGCAAGAATTAATTTCATTGTTCTGAACGGTACACTCTGACTCTGCTGCGATCCCTTCTGCATAAATCGCTAATTTATTTATGAAATTTTAAAAATAAAGTTTTCCATCTTTACTCACCTTTTATACTTTTTCTTGTATACATGGCTTGCACCACCACCATCTACTTAAAGCACCATGATGTTCCAATAATGACGGATAGATTAAAAGCCTGAAGTCTGTATGACCATCAACATCAAGTGACTCAGTGAGAACCGTAACTACAAAGAGGACTATTTTATGGCGTTATTTCAGTGCCACTATTCTGAGCGCACGTAAAAAAATATTGCAAGTGCAAGTGTTGCATTTTGAGGAGAAATTTATTTTGAGCGTACAAAAGCTGAATTTGAGTGAACAAAATTCATTGCTGCGTGTAAAAAATGTATTTCAGTGTTTGCGCTTATCCATATACACACACACAATAGCACCCCCTCTCGCTCAGTTTTTTCATTTGCGCTTGCTCACAATGTGTTGCTTGCGCTCACAACATTCTCTGCTACGAGCGCTCAACTCTCTGTACACCGTTATAAGTGTGCCACAAAACCAACCAATCACAGACTTGGTTTCAAAAATTTTGATTGGCTCTTACGGTCTCCAATCAGCTCGCTAGCTGCTGCATTCCGGAAACAGTCCGAAATGTAGCTAAATCCAGCTAAACTCAATTAAACCCCAATTTGCGGATAATATCTTTAATTATTTTATTTTAAAATATATTATTTGTTAAGACTATCGTTGGTGTAGTATAATGTAGTTGCATTATACAACCATGCCAACTGACTGTTTCCGGAATGCAGCAGCTAGCGAGCTGATTGGAGACCGTAAGAGCCAATCAGAATTTTTGAAACCAAGTCTGTGATTGGTTGGTTTTGTGGCACACTTATAACGGTGTACAGAGAGTTGAGCGCTCGTAGCAGAGAATGTTGTGAGCGCAAGCAACACATTGCGAGCAAGCGCAAATGAAAAAACTGAGCGAGAGGGGGTGCT
This sequence comes from Polypterus senegalus, assembly GCF_016835505.1. Taxonomy (NCBI): domain Eukaryota; kingdom Metazoa; phylum Chordata; class Cladistia; order Polypteriformes; family Polypteridae; genus Polypterus; species Polypterus senegalus. The sequence goes on along the minus strand of NC_053154.1, from coordinate 144,214,458 downwards.
ATTGTGTGTGTGTATATGGATAAGCGCAAACACTGAAATACATTTTTTGCACGCAGCAATGAATTTTGTTCACTCAAATTCAGCTTTTGTACGCTCAAAATAAATTTCTCTTCAAAATGCAACACTTGCACTTGCAATCTTTTTTTACGTGCGCTCAATATTTTTTTACGTGTGCTCAGAATAGTGGCACTGAAATAACGCCATACTATTTCATTTATGTTAGGTAGAATGCCCAGAGAGGATTGAGTGGTCCCATGGCCTGAAACCCCTGCAGATTTTATTTTTTTTCTCCAAAAATTTGTTTTCTGTTTTTTATGTCCACCCTAGCCATCGGACCGTACTCCTTTTCTATGTTAACTAACCAACCAACCAACCATTTTTTAACCCGCTTAATCCGAATACAGGGTCACGGGGGTCTGCTGGAGCCAATCCCAACCAACTCAGGGCACAAGGCAGGAACCAATCCTGGGCAGGGTGCCAAGCCACCGCAGGACACACACAAACACACCAAGCACACACTAGGGCCAATTTAGAATCGCCAATCCACCTACCCTGCATGTCTTTGGATTGTGGGAGGAAACCGGAGCGCCCGGAGGAAACCCACGCAGACACGGGGAGAACATGCAAACATGGGAAGCGAACCCGGATCTCTTAACTGCGAGGCAGCAGCGCTACCACTGCGCCACCGTGCCGCCCTATCTATGTTAACTAATGTTGTCTTATTTTAATTTCTTATTTTGTCTTTTATTTTTCTTTTCTTCAGTATGTAAAGCACTTTGAGTTACTTTTTGTATGAAAATGTGCTATATAAATAAATGTTGTTGTTGTTTGTATTGGTGCGGGGTGACAGAGAGTTACTACAAATGTCGTATTGGGCAGGGGCCCAGAGAATATAGCACAGACCAATCTGGTTTCATGTCTTTCAATCTTACAACTTGTGGCGAGATTTGACCCATTAGCCTCAATAGCCCACCCATGTAATGTAAGGTACATTTGCAAAGTCAAAATATTTTCCTTTTCCTAAGAAGTCATTGAACTACTGTTAAAGAACTTAATCCAGTGACTCCAATCCCCCCAAGGTGGGGCACAACAGACAGCTGGTGTGCACCTAAGCTGCAGCCTGGGATAGACTATTTGTTAATTTGCTCCTGTTGATGACAGCTGCTTTTAGAACTTGCATAATATGGTTTGAAACCGCATGCTTTCAAATCACCGGTTACATTTGTGATCACACACACTTGCTACATGGATTTATAAGTTTGAAACTGTGGCAATTTTTCGAAGACAAAGACAATTGCTTAGGGGGCCTGCTCCACGTGGTTGCTATGCCACTGGTCCAGGGCTTCATTGGTATTGGGTAGGAGTAGTAACACCAATGGGGTGGGTCACGACTTTTACTATTGTGTTAAAATTAACGCCAATTTCATTTTTTTAATTTTTTCCTTCTTTATGTGACTTCAATAAGTTTTATCAGAATAAAAATTACAAGCAGCACAAGAAATAGTTGTAACTGACAACAGAGACGTGACATACTTGTCTATTTCATCAACTGTCAGGATGTTATAGATGCAAAAAAAGACCTCTGACCCCAAAATTACCCCACCTACCAGTACACCTACTTGTTCACTCAGAATGCACCTTGGTCCTATTTTTTTGACACCCATGCCATGCTTAACCTACCTGGAAATGACCTCTCTTTGAATTGTCCTTGCCAAGACTTCTTCCATTATTTCCTGAAAGTTTTTTTGGGGAGCATTCAATTAAACAGGGCCTGTTAAAGCCCATTGAGGCATTCTTAGTGTGAATTTGGGGCCGTATAAAAATAACTTGGTGTTGTTGTTATATTGGAAACTAACGCACTTCCTTCCACACCTTTGTGTAAAAGACTGTGCCAGCAACCCAACAACTAATTCATGTTTATGTGTTTTTTCCTCACTTTCCTACTCCCTTGTGCCTGTTTATGTCCTTATTTTGCTAGCAGTTATATGGTGCTAGGTCACACTTTTCCCGTATTCACTGTGCACATTCTGTTCATACAGAAGTACTTTAACTTGTCTTTCTTTGTAGAGTTTTGAAAGACTTTCTTATTAATCACATTTGAAAGACACTTGTAGGGTTGAACAAGAACAGTTAGTAAATGGAAGTCTGTACACAGTAGGCCTATATTCAAAGAGCACTGACATTTATATTATTATTATTAATATTATGATTATTATTATTATTACTATTGCTACTTTGGCCAACCTCCACTGCAGTACTAAACATCTCATTTGTTCACTTGAAAGCTGCATGAATACTCAATGAACCAGAACACGGGCTGCTTGTAAAGTAGGCTATTTCTGAGTTTAAAAAGGCCCAAGCAGGCACCAAATTCAATTCTTCTGGGATCGCAAAGCATTACAGTGTGAAGTATGTATCGGCAGCTGCTGCCCAGTCTCTCACAATAGGACCTCAGTTTTCTCATCTGAAAGATCTCACACAAGTAAGCATACAAATTTTCCTGAGATCTCACTGACAGGCTTTGATAAAGAAATGCTTATGCAAGAAAATCATCTTTGGTTCAGTTGTCAGAAAGAGGCAAAGACACTGATATCTATAGCAGTGTTGATGTTAGGAGTTCTCAGCATCTTCAACTTAAAGGCCACAGATATAGTCTGAGTACATGAAATCAGTGAGGCTTTTAATGTTTACATCAATGAGAGTGCTTTGATTCTAAATGACCTGTTTAAATGGATCTTATTAAATCTTATTAAAATCACCTTTCTACTACTAGTACAATTAGAAAGTAATACAGTAAATATTTTTTTTTTTTGGCTGTGTAATGTTTCTTTTAGATTGTTCACCAATTACTTTTACAAAACAATTTAGAGCATCAGAACTCAGAAGTTAAACAAGCAAAATACTGAAACACACAGGATCAGCATGAATAAGCCAAATTAATATGGCATGGTGCCTGTAACAAACATTCACTCCTCCCAGGAGTTTTATTCTTAGTATAATAAAGAAATAAACCATTTAATTGGGATTTTTACAACGGAACAACACAAAACAATGTATAAACCTAAAAGTAATATATAATTCATAATTTTTTCAGATTTTTTTTTATTTTCTTCTTGTTATTAAATGAAATTGCTGCTGTTGCCTTAAGGTGGGAAAGTTCTACGATTGAATCCCAGCCTAACCATCATCTACTGTGATTTTGCATTTTCGCCCATGTCTGGATAGATTGTTTTCTGGGTACTGGATACCGTTTGTCCTCCAAAGTTATAAAAAGGCGAACAGATAAAGGATTTGTAAATCAACCCAGTAGTAGTGTGTGCATGTGGGGTGATCCTGTCCACAGTTGCTTCCCACCTTGTGTCAAATACTGCCAAGATAGGCTCTGGATTCTGGTTACACAGAACATGGAAAAAAAACGTATTATCTGTGTACTTATACATTCTAATTTTTTTTTCTGAGCTGTGTTTTCTCTTTTTCTGTGGTGGGCTGGCGCTCTGCCCGGGACTTGTTTCCTGCCTTGCACCCTGTGTTGGCTGGGATTGGCTCCAGCAGACCCCCGTGACCCTGTAGTTAGGATATAGTGGGTTGGATAATGGATGGATGGATGTTTTCTCTCTTCTATGCTTTTTTGGGGCTGGGGACTCATTTTTCCCATTTATTTTCATGTTAGTCGTGGCAGTGAAGTTGTTGAAAACGTCTTTTTCCAAAGGTGCTGCCATTTTATCGTTAAACTGCGTACGGTTGGGATTTGTTGCTATGCAGGGATGACTGGCAGTGCATGGCATATGATGTGACCATCTCAACAGTGTGAAGGTCAGTGGTATTCACTTCCTAGCTGTCCAAAATCGTATAAACACTCAAACTGTCGAAAGCTTGTTATTCTCTGCCTTGTTATCTAGCTAAAATTCAGGCTTTGCATTTTGGCTTTATTTTATTTATTTTATTTTATCTACAAGTCATCTCCTGGTCCTGGTCTACTTCAAAACAATGCCATAATTTATAATTAAGGCAGTATGCCTTCCTACATGAAAATTTGTATTAGATCTACTGGTTACACAGATGTTAAAATATTAGAATTCTGTGACTTAAAGTTTTTTTCATGTTGATCAATGGGAAAAATTAAATAATGTAACATAAAATATATAAACAAAATAAAATAAATGAGAAATGTAGCATGTATTATACTCACTGTAATGCTCTATCTACTATGGATTGTATTAGTTACTATCTTTTGCCTACTGCTTCTGGGATATACTGCTGCCCCACAATGAAGTGGGTATAGAAATGAATGTAATTCTATATATTCCACCTTTAATTTAGCTATATGATGATCTGTTTAATATTTCTACAGTATTTTTCTTGGTCTATGCAAATAATGGAGATATTATTTTGACAGTTTTGGAGGTCAAGGAATTTAACGCTCATACCATTTTTTTTGATTTAGGGCATCATGAACGGTTATTTTTGAAATGTGTCTTCCTGTGGTGTCATTTTGTTTTTATTGTGAGTACTGCTATTGTCTGCTGTTTGTTGTGCGGGGTTGCCAGGATGATCAGGAGTGTGTGACATCTTTACCACATTGGTATTGTAATGACTGCACTTGAGGGCACCATTTTAAGTACAATAGAATCAGGAGACAAAGTGTAAAAGTAATAAGGAGACAAGGTCAAAACTGGGAGGATGAGATTCAATGGTCAATACATGAGACAAAATCATAAATTGTAAAATGTAGAGATATAATCAATAACCAGAATATTTCTTGTAGTCAACACAAAATGCAGAATGAAAATCAAAGTTGAAGAACTGAAAAATATTCAAAGCGAGAGAGAACTTTAACAACAATGATGCTAGAGTTGCAAACAGCAAACAATAGTGGCACTGACACTAAAAACAAAATGGCACCTCAGAATGACATATTTCGCCATACATCAAAACAGAACCATAATATCAGAGATATTGTTAGTTTTAGCAGATATTATAGCTTTTCTGCTTCAAACCCCATGATTATCTTGTGAGTTATACCTTAGATCAAAGAGTGTTGGTGGGTGTTTTGTGTAAGTTGTGCATGTAAAACAGAATTATGAAATGGTTGGTGGGCTTGTATATGCAGATTGGACCATAGAAAATGGATCAGAGGTCCCTAGAGTTTGTACATGATGGTAAATTCAAAGATGCTTGAAGATCAGGGGCTGGAAGCCGACCCCGAAATGATCCAACTGTATGCCATTACCTTCCTTGACCTCTGAAAACCCCAAGATGCCAAGGAAACGTATGTAAAAAATGAACTAATAAAACAAAAACGATCATTATGACAGGCATAAAGGTCAGCATCATACTCTTTCTGGATGTCCAAGTTTCTGGATAAAAAAAAACTAGTATTATTGTTAACCTCTGTTTACAAAATGTATTTTGTTCTTAGACTTATATCTTACATTGTGACTTGGGCTGTGCAAATCTAGTTCTTGACTCAATACATTTCTTGATCTATGATTTTGTCTAACCTTCTGGTCTTTGTCTATTTAATTCTAGTCTTCCTATTTATGATCTTGGATTTTTATAACTATTAGTATCCATCTTCTGTTTCCATCTTATTTTCACCTAGAAATTAACACATTAAGTAGAGCTCCTATTCTGAAATTCATTTTTTCAAGTAGTTACACCCCCAACTAACAAGTGATTTCAGGTGCCTATTATGTTTTAAGCAGTTATTATTTTTTTAATTCATTGCAGATATTACATACTGTGTCCTATAAGGTTGCTGTATAAAGATTTGTGTCTGTGCATGTTAACTTGTAGTGTATACTACTAAAGGGAAAGCACCGCCTATTGCATACTCTATTGTTGGCTACTTTTGAATTTAGATACTGTAGTATTATTCTGTGGTTAAATGTTATGACATCCAGGACATAACATTTGGATGTTGAAAATGTGGAAACATACCAAAAGTAAAGAATTTTAAAATTGTGTTATTTTTCTTTTCCTTTCCTGAAATATAAATACTTAATTGCTACAGTTATGTAATGTTGGACTTTCAAAAAGTTTCTGTGTTGGAACATTAAAGGTCTTAATCATAGACTCACGCAGAAAAAAAGGAGCTTTCACTCTTAACTCCATGTTATCAGATTATATATTTTTGTATGTGAGTGATTTAAATAGTCAACTATGGTGAGAAAACCAGAGAATTGGGAATTCTGATCTACTAAGCACTCCTATCCATAGGTACTGAGATAATATTGGACCCTGAAGTGAAGTATATTATGGTGTTAAGGAAACAACTAAAAGTGAAATAATTGTGATTGATACATGCACACCTATGTGATAATAAAGAATTGTATAGTTAAAATTAATTCCCAATATGAATTCCAGTTAGCTCTTGATTTAAGGAGATTTTACTGTGTATTCAACTCAATTTAGAAACATCATCAACATTGTAATATTATTAAGGCCAATGTATCGCTAGCGATATATGTGGGACCACTCTGTGGAATGCGCAAAGTGTATTTGGAGACAAATGATTTTATATTATACGTAAAAATTAACTACAAACCAGAAGGATATCAGATTTATATATTGAAATTTCCAAAACTGGCCAAGAATATGCAAATGACAATGCTCTACTAAAAAGGTTGCCATCACAAACAGAATATAATAATTTAGTAACAAAATATTTTTTAGTCCTCTCAGTCTTATTAAAGGTATCGAGAATTTCCACACTGCTGCAAATGTTCTAAGATGATGCATTCATTTCAAATGTTATTTAATATCACTTCCACAACATAATTTGAATACAACGCTACATGTTTTCTTTACAAGTGTCTGAATTTTAGTCTGCTTAAAGAAAGAGGCCAGCCTCCTTGTCCATAAACCAGAACGTTCTCTCTGATATAAGACAATTCATTTGTTACTGCAGGCATTGAAACCTTTAAGGGGGAACACAAACGAAAATGGAACATTTGACTGGAAGTCTTGATGCTTTATTTGCTTTCTCCCCTGTGAAGGTGCATCATCAAAGTAATAGTCATACCCCTGACATAACATTTAAAATAGGACTTCACACATTCTGTGGCTCTTGGAGATGATCCTTATTTCAAGGTCTACATGAGAGAGAGAGAGAGAATCACAAAGATAAGCTTTCAGAACAACAGAACAGGTTTGATTTTGCGTTTAGTTGTAGGGGTTGGGTCTAGGTGCATGGCAGCTGACAAACCAAAGAGTGCTCACCAATGCAGCAATTAGAGATAAGGAACATGTGTGTTTTGGACTTCATAAGTAGGAGAGAGACTCATTTGCCTGATGTCTCATTCCATGTTTTACATACCATGAAAGAATATAAAAAAAAAAAAGGTCAAAGATTGCAGCTTAACTTGTGGTATTTGTAAACCATTCACTCAGACACCAGCTCCATCAGGCAGCACATTATCGACAGTCAGAAAAAAACGGGCAAGCTCGTGGTACTTTGGAAATGTGAAACTAGGCTGAAATGTTGTCATGCAGTCATGTAATTTGATATCTCCAGAGACTTCTGGTCATGTAAAATGACATACTCAGGCAACAAATCAGGAATTTCAGTTGCCAAGTTTGACATTCCCTCGGATTAGAAGTCTAGCAATATAATATCAGCTTAAATGGGTATCCTCACCTATTCAAATGCCCCATGTTAAGGCCCTAATCCAACCTGCCCTAAGTAGAGGAACTCTAACAATTTATTGTGGCCTGTAGGGAACGCCACTGTGCCATAAAACTCAAGACATGCACCACAGCAGTCCCAATTCTAATAAAGTTCTTTTAATTTAGATAATACCTTCATATAAACTTCTTCTGTTCAAAATAAATCCATTTCTTTTCCTCCACCTCTTCTCCTTCCCAGGCGAGGTTTCTCCCTCCTCCACACCTGACTCCAAACCCCTTGAGTAGAGTAGAAGGCTCTCTTTTAACTCCATATCTAGGAGTACTTCCGGTGCTTAATCTTTTGCCCCCAGAAAGCACTTCCAGGTCAGGCAGAACCACAGCAGTCTTTGTATTTTCACCATCCAAAACCTCCCCCTTGTGGCCCCTACAGAACCCAACACAGCAGGCCCATGGGACCACAGCTCCCATGGTGCCCTGCAGGCATCCATACTGGGGCTTCCTAGACAGGATGCTGACACCCAGCGTAGTGGGGGAAATCCCGCCCATAGCAGTCAGTCAGCCACTGTGCTGAACTTCCCGATTCCTGAGACCAACCCATGTGCTGCTCAGGACTTGTAGGACACCAGCCCTGATGTAGGTACTGTAACATCCTTCCACATCCAGGTCCTGGCACAAAAATGAGATATATCTCTCCCTCCCTGACCTTCTGTTATCAAGGCCTCCTGGCCAGGTAAGGATGTGGTGTGAATACTGGCTGGGACACCTGTTCGTCCCTCACATTATACACCTTCTCAATCATAGGCTTCAACTTGGAATATTTTATAACTGTCAATCCCACTTTTCTCATGAATTGATTTTCCTTGAATTTTTCCTTTGCATTTTTATAATTTTTATTCCTGCATTACTTGTTTTTTATTTACTTGTATTGTTAATGGTACTGACATCATTTTGGGGGCAACACCATTTTTGTAAAAGTCATATAATGCATTTTGTCACAATTCCCCATTGTGTCACAAATTTTAACAATACGGTTATACTTTGACTAGATTTAGCTTGGACTGACCATGCACAAGTGGAAATTCTAAGAGTTGAGCATGATATGTGACCATCTCTGAGCAAAAGTCAACTCTTTATGCACTAATTATGAGGTTGTGCTAGGCAATCTACAGCATTAAAAAGTCAGACATGAGAGTTAAAATAGAAATAATGAAAAAGGCAAACAAAATAATTGTAATATCATAGTACAAATTCAGCCAGACTGTGATGACCTTCTATAAAGAGTAGTACAAAGAGCTGGGCCTTCATGTCTAATGTTGGGAGCACACTTTTATGACCGATTCGCATTTTAAGAGCTGGGCTGAATTTCAGCTTCACTGGTCATTGTTTCACATGCAGTATGAGAGGGGTTATAACGCCCAAATGCATTTTATGATTGGACATGTCTGAAATTTCAGTTGAGTGTCATGTAGTGTGAGCAGTTTCATCATTCAATTTTCTAATGTTGCCATCAAATTTCCCAAAATGCATTGCACAGTGGCTGGTGATGGTCTTTTTCACCTTTTTGATTTTTGATATCATACAGCAACACACATTCAACTAAATGGCAAATGACAAAGTATCTTAGGAAACTTTTACTGGAAGAAATAAAAAAAAAAACACTCACAAAGGGTAAATTACCCAGATTACATATCTCTGTTTCTTTCTGTGCAATAGACAGGCACTGTTATCTGTGTCTTCCCAACCATCTGTATTGTCCAGCTATGCTTTATCATTTGTAGTTTCAGAGCACAGTACAGCAGCATTCAGAAATGCAGCACTTTATTCACATTTTTGAGAAGCCTGTGACCATATTGGTTTTTTGAATGGGTGGAGCTAAATAGCAAAATGTTAATGGGTGTAACTGTCCATTGGGGCTTTGAACACATACTGTATACTCTGAGGACCCAGGTTGAGGCCTGTCTTCGGACTGAGTTTACTCATACAGTCTGAGCACATATACGGCTTAACCCTAATCCATGAATGAGGGGGTCACCAAGACCCCTAGTCGCAGATTTTCAAATTCTTTCCCTTTCAAGGTAATATGACGGCCATGAAATTTTCTGACTTTTCATTTTGTGTTGTCTTGAAAACTGTGCCGAAATCCGCTTCTCAATAGCTTAGTGCAAATAAGTGTTACAGTAGTACAAAGTAGTTGGGGGTTTCCAAGACCCCCCCATTCATGGAAAGTTACCATTTTTGTATGAGTGTTTTTGCTTCGTTTTATATTTTATATTTGAATTTTCTATTTAAATTTGTATTTTCTTTGGTTTAGATTTTCTTAGTCCTGCCTGAGACATTGCTGGTGTATAGTTTGTTGAGGAGCAAGTCCAGTTGATGTGTTTATGAACAATGAGTCAAGGACCAACAAAGAAATTCAATGCAAGTGAAGCCCTGGTTGAAATAATGATGGATTATCGCCGGATTGCGATACATCAGACAACTCAAATGAAGAGGAGAATGACGATGGAAGTGACACTGTGTCAAGTGATGAGGAAACAAAAATTGATGATGAAACAGCCCAGTGGAGATGCAGCAAACGTAGCTAAGAAGCAACACTGTCACATGTGCCCAAGGGCAAAGCAGAGAAAGATAAAGGCTGCTTATTCTCAGTGCAAACTTCCGGTTTGCCAGGAACATTCAAAGTGTTCCCTTGTGTGTCTGGCCTGCAAACAAGTTGAAGTTGAGGCAGATTCTGAGTGACTGTTCTGTATGCGAATCAGACGTGTAACTGACGTCTTGCTTTAGTGCTACTATGACTGTATTTTATATGATTTGGTGAACACTAAACATGCATTACTATTACAAAGGTAACATGTAAAGCATTTAAAATTGACATCACATTTACTTCATTTCAGAGGTAATAAAAATTTCTGAAGTTATTGTATTGCTTTTTAGGCAGATTTAACCAGTTTAAAATGGTCTGCAAGATGGGGGTCTGCAAGACCCCCCCATTAATGGAAACGTTATAAAAATGGCATTTATGGATGAGGGTTAAACTCAGTTTCTAAAGGTGGCACAGTTTATGCATAGCCTAAGACTTGCAATGGGAAACCTCATGTCCCGCAAAACTGAATGTGAGGAGACAGAGGTAAATCTAATTTGTACTTTTTTTACTAATAAGACTTTAGCATTTTACATTAATCATTACAATGTAATAAATCAAAGATAGAACAGTGTGCTTGCCACATACAGGGCAATGTTATTCTCTAAATTAGATAGTAATCTTCAGGGTATGCTGTGTGTGTGTCCTCACTGCTTTGCCTCTACAGTCCAACAGTTCTTCTGTGCAGGAATTTATTCAGACTCTACTCTTCTTAAATGGCAGCTCAACCACCTGAGCACTCTGGCATCTTAAATTGAACCTCAATGCCTTGTGAACATGATAAAGAAAATGCAGATCTCTAAGCAGCCATTCCAGTTATAGCTTGACAGTGTTCACTGGGCAAAACCATGGGTTTATAAACAGGAGTTCAAACGTTTTTGTGTTCTATGCCTTAAAGAGAAACAATCCAGGCCTAAATACAATTTTAAAATGGAGAAGAAGCCTGTAATATCTAGTCGTCTGAGGTATTAAGAGGAGGGCCAGCAGTTTTGTCTGTTTCTTTGAGGCATTGAGCCAATATAAAAAGAGTGACATCACTAATGGCCGCCTGGGTGGCTCAGAGGACATTTCTTTAGCCTTGTGGATTAATACGCTGGTGTAGTTGAAAAGTTGAATGCAGAGCGAGGGGCCCAAGCCTGGGAACCAGGTCGGCAGACTGTTTCAGTGCTTCTTCCTGAGACTGGCTCTAATGACTCAGTCTCTGAGTTTTTTTCCTGGCCAAAAAACACATGCCACTGAACAAGTGTGAATTAATCACAAGATGTCATTGTTTGTGAGATGGCCATTAATTTCTATTAATAAAAATGTTTAAATAAATTGATGGACAGAGCATGCACCCTGTTTTGTAATGAATTCATCCTTCTTGTACCCACTTTTTCTTGGTTTAGGTCACAGTGATCTGGAGACTACCCCAGAAGCTGTAAGAACAAAGCAGAAAATAAATCCTCGTCAAGATGTCAGTTCATTGCAGGTCACATTCACACACACCTCTACCAGGGCAATCAAACTAAAAACAGGTCTTTGTACTGTTGGAGGAAATCAGATTCCCAGGAGGAAACCCACACTAATGCAGTATGAACGTGCAAACTTGGCACAAGGTGAACCCCTGCCAAGCTCCGAACCGAAATGCAAACTTAGTGAGAGCCAAAGCTGCCATACCAGGTTAACAATACAATTCATAAAGTAGTGCACTGAATACTTCTAAATGTACATTGAAGTAACTTTTTGTTGTGCTGTTTTATTCTACAAGCTTCATACAGATCCTCTATGGCCATATACATGCTTTTGTATTTTTGATTAAGAAAAACGATCTCCCATGCCGTTTCTAAACATGTTTTTACTGGAACTCCTGCTTCTTGCCCTATGATCTATAAATACAAAATAACACAAAGTATTGAATATGTGTGGCCTCCTTGTGAAAGGAAGCATATTTAAAGCTTAGATATCCCCCACCCCCACCCCACCCATCCTGAAACCCACTGATCAAAACAAGGGTTTGTTCTGACAGCCAATGCTGTTTTCCCAGACCTGCCCCCTGATGCTGACCTTGTCATCAGCCAGGGATCTGTGCAGTCAGTGTGGTGTCCACAGAGCTTCTCCACATCATTTATGCTGTTCCAGCACTGCAGGAGGCAACTTTTTTTACAAGTAACTGAATGTCAGATTCAACTGTGTTTCCCTCTTTGGGATCTCCGCTGTTTTTCTCCTTGATGACAAGTCACAGCTCACTGCAACTTTTTAAATTCTTAGCCTGGCACTGTATATTTGTGTTCGCTGATGTACTGGTCCATACATTGTGCAATCCATTCATGAACTATAACCCTGACTTTACTGCATAATGGCCTTTTTCAGCCCTTGTTACTCCACAGGTGTTCCTGGATGGGTCATTTAGACATTGATTGATTTTCCCTTCCACTTACTGGGCTACGGCAGACATTTGAGGCTTTCTGTGAGTAATGACATAAGATAATATCACTTTCTCAGGCGACTGACTATCATGAGAGGAAAGTGTATATTTAATATAATATATCCCAATGCAAGGGTGAATCAAAAAGTAAAGGCAATTTTACAATGACGCAGTAATCACAATGGATAGAATTTGACAAAATGCAACACTTTTGTGATGGCTTATGGGTGGTTCAAACACACCCAGTGCAGCACTCTGCTGTTAGTCTAGTTGAAGTTAAAGTTAAATGAACATGAATGGTCCACTGCAGGATTGCACCATTGTTGAACAACACATCATAATAAGATTTCTTTGGGCAGAGGTAGTGAAACCTGATGAAATTCATGAAGGGTGTTGGTTTGTACAGATCAGCAAGCTCTTTGGGTATCCACCTTGCACAAACTTTATGGTATCCAAAGTCATCATGCACTACAGCATGTACAGGTCCATATCTGATATTCAGATGTACAGTCAACAGTGGGCAACGTAATCCATTGGGCAAAAAATGGAAATTGCAACATCATTGTGGGCTTGTGTATGCAATGTTGATAGTTGACCAAATCGAGCTTCATCAGTTACACTTGTTCTTCCCACTTTAAACAGTGTCACAAGAACGAGACATTGACAGATAAAGAGTTGGGGCAGCCACCCGTATATTGTGGTATCCTGGCTGCAAAAGTCGTTTTTCTTTAACAAAATACAGAGCACTGAAGTGCACACAACCGAGTCCAAAACAAGACTAAAGAAACAAAGGAAAAGGGGCAGGTTTTAAAGGGGGAGACAGGAAGTGAGGTCGTATGGATCTGGCACGTGGTCTTCCACCATTGGCTCGTAGCCGGAGGTGACATCAGAGGGACTGGAGCTGGTGTGGCCGACTTCCATTGGCTCAGTCCCGGAAGTGATGTCAGGAGATCCAGGTGAAATCCCGGGGATGGTCTACAGGCAAGGGAGAAAAAGAGTCAGTGCACTCTGCCACACCCCGGCATGCCTCCGAACTGCCTTCACTCAAGCCCTTTAGCTGCCTCCCATGCGCACGTGTGTGACAACAGTTATACTGTTTTCGTCTCCATAGTCAACATCCTTCTGTGAATTTCAGCAGGTTTCACTCCCTCTGCACAAAGAAATCTTACTAAGTCGTGCTGTTCAACAATGGTGCAATCCCACAGTGGAGTGTTCATGTTCATTTGACCTTCACTTCACTAGAGTAACAGAGCTGTTCATGTTTGAACTACCCTTTGTGAACGTGCTGTATTGAACCAACTTCTATCCATTGTGGTTACTGTTTAATTTTCAAATTGCCTTTACTTTTTTATTTACAGTTGTATAATATAATATCTCTATAAATATAAAATCCAACATCTGTCTCTCTGTATTTCTGTCCACTTTTCATGTGAGAACTACTTAATGGATTTAGATCGGGTTAATTTCTATTATTTGCTTGAAAATTCTGGTTGATTTTGTGACTTCTCTCATCACACTAAGAATCATAGTTCGCTTGCTGCAGTGATTAATTAGTGTGAATCCAAGAGGAGGCGGGACCTCAGGAGTAGGGAGCTCCTTGGGGCCATCCTCACTCACGGCCAGCCTCTGATCAAGTTGGTCTACCTGTTACCACGTGTTGGAGCGCACCTTGCCTCCACTTAGCTAGTGATACCTGTTTGTTCAGCAGACAATATCATCTACAGATTGTTAATGAGTAACGTTTGACATTGTTGAGAGAGAAGTCACAGATACATGTGTTTTAGAAGGTAGCTGTTCAATGGAAGAGATATCACGGCCGCATGCTCTTCTCCCCATGAGGTGGATGCTCACAGGTGAACACAATCTGATACAGTGGCAAAGTTTGACATTGGAGCATATCTTTCGCTTGGCCAGAGATACCTTGCCAACATTTTACATTTTTGACAAAGAGATCACAGCTACATTGATACCTATTCACTTATAAAGAAAAAAGTAAGCCCTGACGTCAAAGCTTAGTAGTTTTCAATGTCAGAAAGAGTCATTGCCTAAAAGACAAGCTCGCACTTCAGCTGACAGACTTTGACATACAGCTTTAAGAGAGTATGAACGAAGATGATCAGCATGGCTCCAACGAGATTGGCTTCGACACATTCAACAGTGCACTGCTGCTCTCCTTGATCCCGGCAACGATGCTGCTGGAGATACTGTTCTACTGAAATGGACCAACAAGCAATACTCAGCCTTAAAATACAAAATCAACATTGAATATGCAAACAAAAGATCAGTCTCTCTTGGGGAAATGAATCACACTTATCAGTTCTGTTCTGCCTTAAGATTTAAAGATTAATCTATCGGCCTTTGTTGTCAATATGATAAAGGAAAATTACAGTTAATCCAAGCTCCCCTAGAACCTCTCCAGTCATTGTTATCTGACCAGCACCCCCTTTCTAAGGATTTTTTAAAAAACATTCACTGTTATATCAACGCGCTCCATGACATCTTTTGGAGCAAATCACATAGTGGAAGATGGATATATGCCCACTTTCAAAGTCCAAGGGCAGATTTACCATCCTATCAGAAGTGTCCTCCCACTGCCCGAAAGTGAGCACAAATTCCTTCAGATGCACTTCATTGATGGTTATGATTCCCAAGTGACTACATGTTGCCTCAATGTGAGTAATTTAAATAGGTTTTTGGTTCACTAACTACAGGATTTATTACACAAACATAACTCTTACATTTTGTCATTTAAGTCCGCAAGTCTTCCCAAAATTCTTCTGATTATTTAAAATAATTATAAATGCTGACAAAAGACCGTCAAATGAGCATGAATGGTGATTTAATGCGCCCATGATCAATGAAGTCGCTTTAATAATAATATAATAATACATTTTATTTATATAGCGCCTTTTCCATGCTCAAGGCACTTACAGAATATAAGAAAGAACGGCAGGCTTTACTAATTGTTGGACAAGCATTTGGACCTAGTGATATTATTCTGTCTGGAAGGGATGACTCAAAGAAGAGAATATCTGAATTTGACACTTTGCAGCATCCATTAATTTTCTGCAGGGGTGAAGATGGATATTCGATTTCAGTTCCGCAGAGAAATCCTACCACTGGTGAAGCACTTTAGAAGACCTCATAAGAAGTACATTGATGCTTTGAATTTGGCTCTTCAAGACCTTGGGAACAACCAGTGTATCATGGAAGGAGTTACAATTCTCTTCGCAGGAGACTTTCATCAAACTTTGCCTGCCAAGGGGAACTTGCACCATCAAGGAGGATGCGTGTCTTAAGTGCTCATCTATCTGAAGTGAAGTTGCCAAGCTGTGACTGACCTGCAATATGTGCACCTTTTTGTTATGGGATGGAAGCACAAGATGTTCCCAGCTACTACTATGCTGCCATAATATAATATAATATAATATAATATAATATAATATAATATAATATAATATAATATATGCTATATAAATAATGGTTCACTCAATATTTGGTTGTAAACATGACCATTTTGATTATGTGTTATAAAAAGTATATATTTGAATTTCAAATGCAATTTAGCATTATTGACTATACAAAGACAGCTTAATGAGTGCAGATTATTCATTACTGTTCAAAATTAAAATCTGTCCAGCAGCATTGGTTGCAAAGTAGGAGCCAGTCTTCAGATTGAACTGATTTCGAGCCATCAGTTGATATAAGCTTGGACATATGGGGGTGACTGGAGAGAAACCCTATTGGTAGACTGAGAGTATTTTAAGACTCCAGCCAGAGACTGACTAGGTTACAGTTCTGTGGAGAAGATTCATTTAGCCTCTGTACCACTTTCCTATCTGACAAAAAATGGCATAAGCCGATTCCATTATATGTCTGAATATCTACTCCAACTATAGTATTAGGGTGTTGTACCGTGTTAGCCATTATGAATGTTTACATCTTGACATGAAGAAGGGGCCTGAGCTGCCTCGAAAGTTTGCATATTGTAATCTTTTTAGTTAGCCAATAAAAGATGTCATTTTGCTTGACTTCTCACTCCAACTATGTAATATATAAATGGTGGTCTTGTTTAGTGAATGTGTGTTCCTGTTCTCGTACAGTGAATTAAAGCATTTTGGTAGTGTGTTTGCTGTTATGTTAAAAACATTTGGTTGCTTCAAACAATACCCCTTGCTTTATAATCAATATAGTTTTGTTTCTCCTAACATGCCATATCTTTGTACATGTAAAGTGCCGCCCAATAACCCCAACACTACAACATTTATTTATATAGCACATTTTCATACAAATAATGTAGCTCAAAGTGCTTTACATGATGAAGAAAAGAGAAAAAAAGACAGAGTAAGAATTAAAATAAGACAATAATTAACATAGAATAAGAGTAAGGTCCAATGGCCAGGGAGGACAGAAAAAAAACCTCCAGACTGCTGGAGAAAAAAAAGATCTGCAGGGGTTCCAGACCATGAGACCGCCCAGCCCCCTCTGGGCATTCTACCTAACATAAATGAAACAGTTCTCTTTGTATTTAGGGTTCTCATGGAAGGACTTGGTGATGATGGTGATGTAGACTTCTGGCTTTTAGTCAATCAATGTAGGAACATCTTGGTGCGTTGATTAGGTGGTGGTGGTGCAGGTTGCCACCACAGAAAACCAGAAAAGAAACAGAAGAGAGAGTAGAGGTTAATACGGATTTTAGAGCCACCATGAATAGTTATGATAGTAAATTGAATATACAGAGTATCAGGATTATATTAAAATGAAGTTATGAGAAGGCCATGTTAAAGTAATGAGTTTTTAGCAGTTTTTTAAAGTGCTCCATTGTATTAGCCTGGCGAATTCGTATGGGCAGGCTATTCCAAATGTTAGGTGTATAACAGCAGAAGGCCGCCTCACCACTTCTTTTAAGTTTAGCTCTTGGAATTCTAAGCAGACACTCATTTGAGGATCTAAGGTTATAATTTGGAATATAAGGTGTCAGGCATTCTGATATATAAGATGGAGCGAGATTATTTAAGGCTTTATAAACCATAAGCAGTATTTTAAAGTCAATTCTGAATGACACAGGTAACCAGTGTAGTGACATCAAAACTGAAGAAATGTGCTCGAATTTTCTTTTCCTAGTTAGGATTCTAGCAGCTGCATTCTGCACTCGTTGCAAACGATTTATGTCTTTTTTGGGTAGTCCTGAGAGGAGTGCGTTACAGTAATCTAGTCGACTGAAAACAAAAGCGTGAACTAATTTCTCAGCATCTTTAAGTGATATAAGAGGTCTAACTTTTGCTATGTTTCTTAAGTGAAAAAATGCTGTCCTAGTGATCTGATTAATATGCGATTTAAAATTCAGGTTACAGTCAACAGTTACCCCTAAATTCTTTACCTCCACCTTGACTTTTAATCCTAACAATGTGCTTCTCATGAATGTTTTCTATCAATAGTTCTATATTAAATAGTAAAAGAAAATGGTCTGATAGAAAAATATCAATGATCTACTTTACATCAACTTTAGTCCTTTGGTAATTACTAAGTCTAACGTATGACCTGCTTTATGTGTAGGCTGATTAACGAGCTGTCTCAAATCAAAAGAGTCCAGGAGGTTCATGAATTCTTTTACTTTTTGGTCACACTGATTATGTATATGAAAGTTAAAGTCGCCGACTATTAAGTTCGTAATTATAATTGACATTAAGTCTGAGAATTCCTCAAAGAAAGATGCATTAAATTGAGGAGGTCTATACAAGGTGTGGAACAGGCCCCAGACACAGACAGACGGACATCGTGGTTCACCCAACACACGTTTATTTACACCAACTATTTACAAAACTATTTACAAAGTCCAGTGCACAAACCCAGTGCCTCAAATTCAAAATTCAAATTCTGGGCCTTTCACAGTCTTTCAATGCACTCCTCAATGGACACGCCCCCGTGTGGCGGAAGTGCCGGCTGCGCACCCGGAAGCCCTCCGGGTGTCCCCATTCTTCCATGCTGGGCTCCAGGGTTCTTCAGGCACCGGGGCGCCGCCTGGCGGTGGCCACAGGCCCCTACAGGGTTGGGCTTCCAAGCCCCGTACCCGAGGCCACCAACAAAACCAGAGCGGTCGCCCCCTCATGGTCGGGAGGAGGCACCAGCCCTCCTCTGGTCCCCTCGGGCGTCCCGGCTGGGCTCCACCCCCAGCCGCATGCTACAACGGATAATACTAGAAAGTGAGAATCTCCATGAATAACAACAGCAAGATACTCAAAGGACTTGAATTTACCAAAATGGACATCTTTACACTTTGACCGGCTCGAGTAAATGTTTGTTAAACCGCCTCCCTTTCTTTCCTTGGTGATCCGCACGAGTAAAACTGTAATCTGGAGGTGCAGATTCGATTTAAACAGCCGCGCCAACTGAGCTAAGCCACGTTTCACTTAGTGCAATAAAATGCATTTTTCTATCACTAATAAGATCATTGAAAAATGTCTTGTTGGTTAATGCTCTAACATTTAATAGAGCCATATTTAATGTTTCAGAGGAGCAGAGCTGAATTCTATGTTCATTATTGGTATTTGGAACAGAAACTAAGTTATTTTTGTTAGCACCGTTCTGTGTGTGTTTTTTGTTTAATATATAATCTGTTTTTATAGTTTTAATACATTGTTCATCTAAAGTAGTAATTGTAATTAAATTATTAGTGGCCGTACTGCCTAGATTCTTTACGTGCATTGAGATTAGTTATTAGAGTCGTAATGTAGTGCACTTTTGCGGAAGACTGTGTTAAAGAATTTAGGTGAGCCTTCAGCAGCCATGGTCTCTTTTCTACAGCATGGTTCAGCCCAAATACTGCAGTTACCTGGTCAAGAATCTGTACTACAGGAAACTGTTCTCCCTTATGTTGCTACTGATTTCACATCTGAGCTTTTTGTCAGAAGAACAGTACGCTAAGTGTTTAGGTGAACACAATTGCTCAGGGCACAAGTATGTCAGCAAAGCTGCCAAGTAGGCCCTGTTCATGTGTTCTCAAATTCAGGACTCACAGCAATAATGGAATATGTTGTTATGATTACTTAACATATCCCCAGGGAGAATTGTTCCCTCGGTAATTACATATTTAATACTGTATAGATATTACCTGGAGCAATTTTAAATAAATCAAAGAGTTTCTTCCATTTAGCTGCCCTTTGATTAGAAAGTTCTGCTGACAAGGTCATGAGAACATCTACACAATCTGTTTTGATTTAGTAATTAATGGCTGGGGTTTATAACAGCCACAAGACAGTAAACAGCTGAGTTTTATTAAAAAAAAAAAAGTAAATGCAGCCACTGCCAAATCTGCATATTTGGCATTAGAAAAACTCATTAGGGAAATCAAGTTCCATAAAACTCATATTTAAAATGTCAAGTAGGAACAAGATGTACTAGTGCACAAGGCAGAGCACCCTCCAAAGAAATAGGCTTGACAGTCTTGGTGCTTTCAGCAACTGCAAACACTTTACATTCAGTGTCATACCTAAAAAGATATTAAATTAAGTTCACTTGATGAAGTACTAAAATAGATTCTATTAGTATGCTTTAAAAGATTATTTTTCTAGATGGAGTTTTACCCAGAAAGGTAAGACTTTTTAAGTTCAACATTAGGAGTATCAGTACCTGACAATAACTCAACTCTGGTTATTGGTTTGCACAATTTGCCTTGTTGGCAGGACTTGGTGGCATCAGACACCATCAGCAGTTAGCAACCTAACATGACGTGATTCCAAGTCACAGCCCACATCATCCTGATTTTGGATTACTGGAATTCAAGAAGTTTTATCCCTGTGTACTTCATTATCACAACATATGCATCAGCAAGTCTTTGTGGGCAGACAGTGGTAGATCTGTAGTTTGCTACTTCTTTGCCTCCCCTGAACTGAACTGCTACTGCCATTTTCAATTTTCAAAAAAACAAATGTACTCTTTACTAATCTTCTGAAATTCAAAGCCCAAACTTCTTCATATGCCTGTCTTCATGCATCAGAGATTTGTAAGTCATTTGCCAGTCTGTTATAATTTTTGATAAAATAAGTTGCTTCTATCTTTGCACCCAGAACTGCTGTTGTAGCAAAAAATTTGAGTCTCTTGTCCTTTATACACCTTTAATGTGGCTCTAAATTTTTCCATTACAAAACAGAAAGCCTACAGTAATTATACTGATCTGAACCAAAATCCTCCCGTGTTTGGTGTACTTTACAGATGTAACTGGGCTAAAACAATTTCAGAAACTGGAATTTCTTTACCACAAATCATTTCTAAGAGATATCTGATTCAGTGAAAAAATGGTGTTTTGAAAGAAAAAAAAAAAAAAAAGCAGATTTTTTTAAAATAACAAGTTTGGCATAAAGATTTTTCATGATTTTATTTGAAGAACACAAGTCAATTTCTGTTAGAACGAACCCTGTTTTAACGAAGTCCTCATTTTATCCAGTTTTTATTTTGGTTCTGGCCAATTTTCTATAGAAGTAATGTGTTTTATCTGCAGAATGAATTACAACAAAGTAATTTTTCATAAGAAAGCAGCATATTCCTTCTGTACCTGTACCAAACAACGTGATTCAGGAGCCCCACTAAACAGCCAATTAGACTGCACGTTTATGCCACTTGGTTTACTCAACAAGTTGTCACATTCTTTCAGTTCAAGAAGAGTTACTGCAGACCAGAAGCATTGTTGGAGTATCCAGGGACAGGATAACTGTCAGTCAAATATGACTTCAGTTGTACCTGCAGAGCTCTGGATGTTTGTTTTTTTGCATTGAATGGTTTGATTTCACTTCGCTGAGCACATTCATCAGATTGAGAATCAATTTTTGTCTCGCTTTTTAGCAAATGTACTGGCTGCTGAGCTTCCCTCGTGTTTATGCTACTGTTATGCATGTTTCATAAATTTGTCAAGATTTCACCCTATGAACACTTGCACACCATAATCTTTAAAAAAAAAAAAAAAGATGTTGCATTTGAATGCGTCTTTGCATTTTGTGCTCGCAAATTCATGCATCCAGAATCTTTACTCTCCTCTTTTAAGTCAGTGGGTAACTGATGTTTTATATTATTTGAAATTGGAAAAAATCAAATTCTCAGTTAGAGGATCTGTACAGAACCTTTTCAAAACCGGCAGGATCTAATCAATAATATTTTAGAATAAGCTCTTAAAGCACCGAGGAAGCAATTATCTCTCCATTTCTTTTTCTTCTCCATTCATCTCTATTGGCTTATTAAACTCATCAATTTAGGTATGTTTACAAGCTTTAAGTTTGACTCCGTTGGCCTTGCTCTCTCTCTCGGGGTGGGGGTCGATTTGCTCTCAATCCTACTTTTTGTAAAAATTGATCTATTTGTATGGAATGATTACAATAAAATTAATAAGATTAAAAAAAAATGTATGTATGCATCCAGCAATTCTTATTTATATTTCCTCAAACGTTTTATCATGATCTTTTAAAGTACATTTTTTTTTTACTTTAAAAAAAATGAAAAGGGTGAGCCAAAGAGAAGTAGTCAATTCATTAGATGACAAAACCCAAGGGGCTCCAAACACTGAGAGGCACCATTTATGCAACTCAAGCCCAACAGACTGCAACTGATACTAATACTTATGATGTCAGCCATGTAATGCCACAACATCGACCTGCCCCAGCAATGATGCCATCACTGAATGCCCTTTCCAAGCATTTCTGAGGCGTTACTGCCATTATGGACAGCAAAGGGTGCCATTTTGGTAACAATAGCATTTTACTTTACAGAAAAATTAGGACCCTCTCTCTGCTATTGATGCTAGCAAGAAGAAAATATACACTTCAATCAAGTTTGGCATTTTGCAGTCATCTTTGTCAACTGCATGCGCCAAAAGACCATGTTATGTTCCAATTCCATTTTAATGAAATCTCTGTTATATAATTATTTTTTTTAGCCCTGAGCACTTAGTTCTAACAGAATTTGACCTGTATTTTTTAATGTAAATATGTCAGTCTTCCTCATGCTTAACATTATTTGAGTTAGAAACAAGCCCAAATTAAGTATTTGCTACACACTTTCTCTCTCGAGCAGTACTTTTTTCTCTCTTCTTATTCCTTCTAATATCCAGGTATCTATATTTAGAAAATTAGAAGGACGACTTTTTATTGAAATAATTCAAAGTTGGGTTGATCCATCCGTTGTCTTGACCATGTGACAGGTAAGCAAACAGTAACAGAGAACATGGGAACGTTACCTGATGTACAAGGGGTGAGGTTCTGCCAGGACATTATTCAAATGGAGAGACACTCAGTTTGAAAGAGAAGCGTTAGCAGACGCCCGGCGGTCATTCCACTGTGAAATACCTTCAGAGGATTATAAAAGGAAAAAAGAGAGATGATTAAAAAAAAAAAACTACCAATTGAACACATTTTGTAAGTAATAGTTATAGTTAAAATAATTATATGTGTAATTTATTATTTTATTTTAAGTTTAAATAAATAATTTTTAAAATATATTTCATCTTTTAAAGTGATGAAGCAATTCTGTTGCCAGATTTGGATTCAGCACCCTCACATCTAGATAGAACATGTAAAATTTTTGAAGGGAGCAACTTTTTTTTTTTGCAGATGAATGTTACTGGCTGCAGTAAAGACAAATGATGATATTAGGGGAAAAAAAATGAACAGTCTAGCAAGTTAATCCTGAAGTAAAAAGTAAAGGTGGGATTCAGAACTCAATACTTAATAACACATTAATCATATAACCAAAACTGCATGTTTAATTTAAGAAACGTGATGTTTCCTCTCACCGCCAGATGCTGAAAAGTTAACTCGTATTTTAGTTTTAGACAGCAGATTTACTGTAAAGTGTCTTTCAGGCCTTCCAGGAAAAGTTTCAGCTTGTTCAAAATGCAGCAGCAAGAATGTTAGCCAAAAGGGAAAATCTGAACTCACTTCAGCTGTATTAGCATCATGACAATGGCTGCCTGTGTCTGTTTGGATTGATTGTGAAATCCTCCTAATTGTCGCTGAAGCTCTGAAGAATCTAGCACCTTCCTAAGTTTTGAACTGCCTGTCCCCAAACATTCCTTTAACCAGTCTTAAGATTTTCTCACACTCACTTGTCCAATGTCCTGAGAGGGAAGCATGGATATCTGATAAGATGGCCTTTTGCTTTTGTGTACCTAAAATTGTGAATAATTTACAGAAAGAGATATATCAATTTAGTGCTGTTTAAGCACACACCACTAAAACACGCAAACTTTATTATAATAATCTGTCCTTTTTGTTATTTATTTATAGTAAATCTATTGTAAAAAGAAAGAAAAATAATATGCACTTAACTGCTTCACTTTGAGCAGCTGCTACAGTCTAACATGTACAGAGCAACCTGTCATTTTCTGGAGAAAGACCATGATCATATATTTGGAGGTGCCAGTTCTTGTCTTCATCACATAAGGCTAAACGTCTCCATTGTGTACCTGTTAACAACCTAGACTGATACCTGGAGGACCCAATCGGGATTGCCTGTGACAAAACACCAACAACATACAAGGGTGCAATGTCATTGTGGCCATGTATTTCCAAACATGTTTGTTATTTATTAAAGAGTGAATTGGCACAACTGCTATCTTAAACTGTTTTTCACAGAAGTCTACAAAATGTATCTTTACATGACAATAAATAAGGGGCAGTATTATCAAAAGACTCTACCCATCAAGTTCTCTTTCTTCAATCTTTCAGTCACTGATCCTGCTTATCCATTACAAGACTAAGGGAGCCTCTGCAGGTTACAGAGCAGGGCGTGAAACATCACTCCATCTTAGAGCAAAATCATGACATATACCGGTCCATTCATACTGGGCCAAATCGTAGTCAATGGTTAACCTAACATGCAACAAATACAAATATCTCTGGAGTGGGCATGGAAAAATGTCGGCCTGGAGAAAATCAACACAAACACAAGGAGAGTTTACAAACTCCTCACACTGGAGGAACCAATGCAGCATCATGCCACACTCTCCAGTCACTCCAGATAGAAAGAAAACACAAAAGGGTCAATTGAATCACTTAACACTTAAATATCAATTCCCATACCAACATTATCTGATTATTGAAAAGTAATTATTATTTTCTTTGCCACTTTCTCAACTTGTTTCATGAAATATGACAACTTTTGTCTGGTAGCAACATCAGTGAAGAAGCCCTAATACTCCCAATGATTTTTCATTATGTAAATACTGTTCACTTTAGTGGCATCAATAGGGTGTCACAACATAAACAGTGGTGTATTGCTAGTGACAAAGATGCTACTGTGCATGTCCCCCACTCTGCAAGGTACCACGTAATATAAATTCAGAAATGACAGAGGCCAAAAATTAAGTCAGCAGGAGGAACTTAAAGAGGCTTGCATCCAATTAATTAGAATTAATTTGAATTGATCTACATATTTCTGGAGTGTTATTAATATTACCTCTGATAACACTTTTGACACGTGAACATCATATGTGTGCTGTGCAACATTTGGGCAAGAACAATAATTTAGTAACAACACTTTAAAAAGCAAAGAATGGTTTACATTTGTTGAGGTTTCTTTATATTAGTATTACCCTGATCATTCACTATAATTTAATTAGTTTAATTGCTATTTATTGTATATTTTGAATGTGTTTTTCTAGCATTTGTGTCAAAAGCTTCTTTGTTATCCTTCACTATATATCTTTAGGAAAACAATTTATTTATTTTAATGTTTTGTTTTGCAGGGAGACCTTTTACATGCTTATAATTTCAAACACATATATACAGTCACACATGCACAACTTTAGATCTTGTCGGCTTGCAATTCCATCCCTAGTCATGGGATGGTGCTGCCTCTCCTCTCCTTTCCTCTGCAGACTCAGTGGTCAATGACACATGACATCACGTCTGGGTCTGGGCTGCATGAACCTGCTTCTTCAGCCTTATTGACATCATAACCACCACTCCCACCATCTCTACTCAGCCTGGACAGAGACTCCTGTCTGTAAACCCTTGTTTCTGTTTCTTATTACAGTGGTGTTGTCATCAGGATTAGACTGGGGAAGATGAGTGAACTAGTCAACCTCACCATGGTGATGGTTGTTGCCACATTATCAGAGGAGGTGACAGCACTGTTGCTTCAGATGACAAACCAGCAGATGCAGCTCATCAAGGTAGAGGCTAGACAGGTTCAGTTCTTCCCAGGTACTCCTTCTGCTCCGTCCTAACCCTGTCCCCACCTTGACAAGCCAATGGACTGCAATTGTGTACAAGGGGGAAGGTATTCTGCATTGGCTTCTGCCAACCCACTATTGTTTACATTCAAAAGTATGGCGGTGATTAATGGGCACACAGTAATCACTGATTAATTTCAGCTGTAACATTTCTGTTGTTGCTTGCTGTTATGTGCTTCTGCAGCAGTGGACTTCCGGGAAGATCAACCTAACCAGTATTCATGGGGAAATTCGGTGGTACAGGTATGCCAAGTGTGTATTCATATTTCAAGGGGAGGAAACCCACATAATGACCATAGCCATGATGTGGAACTCTCTGTATCCAGTAATGCTCGTGAAGGACTGGTCTAAGAGATACAGCAGATCAGCACAGAACACACCTGGGAACCCGACAGGGCTGGTAATGGATAGAGAATCTCTGTCGTAAACTGTCTTCCCACTATGTTCTTTTCTGACTCGAGAGAGGGATGACATCAGCACCCACAGCCAGGCAAGAGACACCATGTTGTCTGATGATGACGCTCCAAAAGAATCTACTATAGAGATGTCAAGAACTGAAGCTCCACCCATGGAGGTCCCAAAAGACCCACTCTCGAAACTACACTTCCAGTTTCAGCCTTTGTCGAGTTCAGTTAAAAGATAACAATGAAATGATGATTCCCATGAATTTATTCAAAAATGCAAGCATCCTAATAGATTGCCAGTGAACTACAAATTGCATGGCATAGGGAATTTATTTGGTGATTAAAACGACTTAAATTTTGTAACCGAATATAACAGAGAGAGCTGAAGTTGTTGCTGTTAGTACCAAAAGCCTAATTACAGCAGCCCATGTCTGGACTGATAAAACACTAGAGTGGATTAAACTCTAATTTTATTGGCCTGCAGTTAATGAGGAGGTTTGGCATTTTTGTAATTCCTATCTGGAATGTCAGTTGCGGCAAACATTTTGGCAGGACCATGCTCCTCTTGCTCTGGTGACATTCCTTTCGAGTGAATTGCTATAGATATTTTGGAACTGCTTGAACCCTCAGTACTTGAACATGAATATATTCTGCTCCTCTTGGATTATGCTACTTGATATCTTGGGGACATCTCATTGAGACTGGCACACTTTCAAGAATATCACAGAGGAACTGGTGGGATTTTTTATTGGTAGGCATCCCAAAGGAAGTCATTATGGACCAAGGGATGTCTTTTACCTCAGACACATTCAGGGAGGTTGCCAAATTATTCAAAATCAAGCATCTTGAACCTCAAGGTACCAAGCTCAAACTGATGGTTTAATGGATCAGTTTAATTAGATGCTTAAACAAATGCTACATAAACTGATCAGTGAGGATGGATGGAACTTGGACCAGTTACTCCCATTGTGCTATTACGGGAGGTCCCACAAGCCTCTACAGGGTTCTAGCCCTTTGAACTGTTTTACGGTAGAAAAGACCGTTGTTTATTGGAAACCTTAAAGGAAGGTTAGGGGAATGAGACACTCCCTTCAACAAAAATGTTACAATATGTTGCTCAATTATGCAATAGATTCAATAATATTTGGCACATTCTAAAGGTGAATATGGAGGATGCACAAACAGCTCAGGCCCAGCTGTATAACCATCATGTCATAGTCTTCATCCCACCACACAATCTACATTATTGGCTCACTGGCAGGGCTCATATAAAAATCAAGGAGAGGAAAGTCCTAGTGAACTACCTGGTGAAACAGCCAAATTACTGACTACTTTAGTGGAGCTATGAAGTAAATCTGCTGAAACCATGGAAGGAACAGGAACCTGATCTCTACTCTGGTTAGCACCATTCCTTTTTTGCCCACTGGAGGCAACTCAGTTTCAGTTGGCAGTTTGTGTTTTTGCAGTGACTTCCTCCTGCTTAATCATGTCACTCGCTTTAATGCAATCCTGATGCTGCGTATAGATGAACTCCTTGAATGGCTCAAAAAAATGTGTTAGTTAACCATGCTTGACATGAAAAAGGTTACTGGCAATTAACACCCCCACTTGACACTGGCAATATCATGCCCTCCCATTCAGTTTGCATAGGGCACCAGTTACATTCCAGGATTTGGTGGATAAACTGCTAAGACCCCACAATTCTGATAGTGCCACTAGCATGTATGACATTGTCATATATACCAGCATCTGTGAGGCATGCCAAGGCCATACTACCGACACTATGTGAAGCTTGTCTGTGGATAAATCTGAAGAAATGTTATTTTAGACTCGTGGAGGACAATTATTTGTGCTACATGGTGGGTGGTGTAAGTGCCATACTGAACTGACCCCGCCCGAGATCTAAGCGGCAGGAACAGGCCTTTTAGGAGGTGGAGGGGTTTGTGCCCCCCTTTTCCAAAAGAGCTACTCCCTGGACTAATCTTACAATTAATACTGTGGCATGGGAGGCTGGATTTCTTGACCTAGCAGGTCCTGACGTCAGCACCGGTGTTTTTTTCATCTGACATTTCTTTACCCTTACATTCTCCAGACTGGCGCTATAGATATAGGTCTAGGTGCTGGGCTGAGTCAGTGTCAATGGGGCTGAACACCCTGTGATGTACTTGGGTCAAAAAATATTAGACAGGGAGACCATGTAGGCCTTGACAATTAAAAGGGTCATACACCTACTGCCTCCTGAGAGGTGAATTCACTGTTGTCACTGGCCATTCACCTCTCCAGTGGATGGCACTGCATAATGAGTTAAAACCACATATCACCATGTGGTCTCTGGACCTCCAGATATATAAGTTCAAAGTCCAACATCATCATGGCACCTTTCACAGCAACACTTTTACATTCTCTCGTGTTTATGAACTCTCGGTTCAGGACACCCACCTGAAACGTCTGGACTTTGTGTGTCACACGTTTTCCTGGGGCACAACTTCAGGGCTTGTCGAATTGCAATCCCACCATGAGTCTAATACCTTTCCTCTCTCCTTCTCTCGGCAGATCTGGAGAATCAATGGCTGACAAACACATGATATCACTTCTGGGTTTGGTGTGTCTGAACCTTCCTCCTCATTGACCACAAAACCAGCACCACCACCAACTTTTCTCAGTCTGGTCAGAGACTCCTGTCTGTAAGATATAGTTTTGCATCCATTTGGACTTTATGTGTACATCAATTTATGGGGATCACCATTTGGTACCCCAACCCTTCATCTTTGTTTCCATTTCTTATTACTATATATACTGTATTATTAATTATTTTCAGGAAAAAAGAAATCATTACATTCAAATTAAATATTGTATGTTTTATCTATTGTTTCATGGTGAAAGAGTGTTCTCGTGTTTAAGAGGACTGCTTTTTAGGTTTTGGCTTTACTATAAATTGTAAAAGTATGGGAAAGGTAAAAAAACAACTATTCAATTTCTGATTAAAGGACAAGTTTGAAACAGTTTACATTTATTTATTTACTGTGTCCCATCAACTTGAATATCTTCATACAGAGATCATCATTTCTTACATGGTTACGATAAACATGATTATAGAATGTAGAAATCACACAATGCCACTTTAAATATGCTCTGTGCATTATACAAAACCAAAAAAAGAAAAAGAAAGGACTCTGAAATTTTCCTAAGACACCTAGCACTTCTGGGCTAAAATGAACTTGACTCAGGATCAAAGCATTGCTACTTTTTCTTGGTGTGCTAACACCAGGCTTGCCATTTTCACACCTTACTGGTATATTTGCACATCTGGTGGAAAGTTATTTGAAGAATGGATGACCAGAGCAAGAGCTTGACTGAGGGGACATACAAAACCCCCAACACACACACACACACATACACATAAAAATACACAATCGTGGCCACTAAGGTTACATTTCAAAATGTTCATGAACTGGAAAAGCCACTGTGGATTTGAACCTCAAACAATAAGGAGAGTAGGTCAATAATTCATAAGCTGTTTGCATCATTTACGGCATAATTAGAATTCAGAATTTATTTTAAGCTTGATACTTGGGGGGGTGGGAATTATAAACAGATCTTTGCACATTTGCATCTTCAAATAAATCTTCATTCAATGCTCACCATACTTCAAATACAAATTAAAATCTATATGCCATTAACCCTTGCTCTTCTTTTTGTCTTTTGAAATTACAACATTCTAAAGCAACTGACACAATTTATGTTTCTACTTTAATATTTGTTTCTGTTATATTTCACTAGTGAACTTTAGCAAAAGCAGTGAACAAAACAATTAAAACTATTAAACGGATTTACAAAAAGCAAGCAATCCCAATCAGTTGCCCAGTCAATTAACATTTAAAACCCTTAAAGTCATAAATTGCCTCTCAGAACATTTAACAACGAAACCATTTGTGCAATAGCTAATGCTGTTGCATTACAACAAGCTGCTTAAACTTTAAGAAAAGATTAATTAGTTTTGTGTTATGTTTGGTTTGAAACTCTTCCCTTGTGATTATCAATTTTATCACCTTGTCCTGTGACACTTGCTCCCCCCGACTGATGTTTACTTGATTACGTTGACTTCTTTTGTAAGTCACTTTGAATTAAAGTGTTCTGCTAAGTGAATAAATGTAATGTAAACAAGAAGGTTAAGCTTGCAGATGAAGCCAAACTAGGTGAAAGGGCAGATTATGTAGAATCATCAGTTGTTCCAGGGGAACTTGCACAGCAAACAGCCTTGGGCAGATTTCTGACAGGCAAAATTTAACGTAAGTAAATGTAAAGTATTACACATAGGAAGTAGAAATGTTAGATATGAATACACAATGGGAGATATGAAATTTGAAAGCACCCCTTATGAGAAGAATCTAGGAGTTATAATGGACTTATCATTATCATCATCATCACAATTAACAAAAGTGATCAAAAAAGCTAATAGGATTTCAGGTTATATATAAAAGTGTACAAGTCAGGGGGTTATGCTTAAATTATATAACTGACAAATGATGCCTCTGTGCACAGTATTGGTCATCTTACAAAAAAAGACATAGCAGTGCTAGGAAATATCCAAAGAAGAGCAGCTAGGCTTATTCCGGGACTGAGAGGTATGAATTATGAGGAGAGACTGAAAGAGATGAACCTTTCCAGTTTAAGCAAATGGAGATTAAGAGAGGACATGATCAAAGTGTTTAAAAATATGAAAGGAACTGGATGCCAGCTGAAACTTTACAATAAATTCTTCAACAAGAACATGGGGACACAGTTGGAAACCTGTTAAGGAAAGGTTCTCCACAAACATTGCTAATTCTTTATCACGCAAAGAACCATCGATACCTGAAATAAATTACCAAGGAGTGTAGTGGGGAGTAGAACTTCAGGGACCTTCAAAACTTGAGTTGATGTTATTCAGGACACTCTAGTTGAATAGAATGGAAAACATTATTGGGCTAAAATCCCTGTTCTCATCAAAATTGTTCCAATGTTCTAATTCTGTATTCAAATTTCATCCTGGTAGTTGTCTGTATGGAGTCAGCACATTATACCTGTTTGCTCCGGATTTTCATCCCATATCTTGAAATACAAGAAAAGTTTGATCAGTTGGTGAATCTAAATTGGCCCCAGTGTGAGAAGGTTTGGATATGCTCCTGAGTGTGCCCTGCAATTCACTAGCACCTGCCTAGGGTTCTTTCTAGCCTCCATATCCTACCTCACTGATTTGAATCAGGTAGTTTTGATAATGTATATATGCAGTTTCTACAGCTAGTTTACTATGAAATGTATTATCATATGGCAGCTCAGTTATAATTGAAATGCATGTGTACTTACTGCCTTACTTCGGGGCCTGTATAGTCACAATATAGGGCACCATTACATCATCCGCCTACATGAACAATTGTAAGTGAGCAGCAACTATTTAAAATGGCAAGTTTGACAAAATGAAATTGCATAAGTTTGGGAAAAACAAGAAGCATATCAAAGAACAGTAAGGTTCTCTGGTCCTTCTCTTATATTCTTTTGAACCACTGTCTTGCAAGAAGGGTGGCTCATGCACATGTTCACCTCTCCAGAACTACTAAAATGCTCTCCTACCTCCTCCGTGGTTCCACGTCATTTCATCTTTCCTCTCCACTCCACACTCAACACTCACAACAGTCATAAGGTGGCTTCAGAGTCCTTCCCAAGGTAACTTCTAACCAAGCCTGTCAAGAAGAATGTGCTGCCCTCTATCAGCAGAGCAGTACATTACTGGCCTCCTGTGTGTCCTCATATCACTTTGTTCTTAAATGGGAAGCTTGCGCCAAACTCCCCCACTGTGCTGACATCTGTCTACTCCCACGTCCTGGGGCCTCTGGTGTGTCCTCTATGGCTGACATCTTTCATCTAATACTGATGTGTTTTACAGTTTCTCCTGATCTAAGCAAAGAGTCATGTACTTCTGGAATCTACAGCATATCAGAGAACTAAGCTGGGGCCATTGCCCATTTCACTTCAGAGGTATAATGCATAACAGGGTCTACTTCTCACTAGGAGTACCTGCCCTGTCATGCAGAAGACCTCTCATTTGGCCAATACAGTTTTCTGTCTTTTGACTGGCATTACTGCCATAATTAGCTTTTCTAGTTTCTTGCCTGCAGTCACCCTTTTCTGTGATATCCCCACCCTGACCTTCAACACATTGAATATAACTGTAGTTGTATTCAACTGTGCCTTTGCAAAACGCTAAGGAAGACCACTTGTACTCTTGTTAACTTTCATGAGTGCAGGAATAACCATGAGCAAAGCCTATTGCCCCTATTTTAAAATCCTGGATGGCAGATTACAGCTCAGTAGGAAAACACAAGAGGCATACTGAGCACCACATGCTGACTCCCTGTGTCCTGAACCCCTGCTCTTTACAAATAGGGCAAAATGTATGGAAACTCACTGGGAAATTAATCAGCAGATCTCATCTAATCAGTACCACCCAGAAGGGTATCACCAGTGACAACACCATTAAGAAAGTTGTGGTGTATGATTCCTTCATTTTCAACACTTGATTATTTTGTTATGTTTTCTTTTATACCCAGTAACTGTTGTAAATATCCAGGATACTGGCTTAATTTCACTGAGGTTTGTAGAAGATAGGAGACTCTTAAACCATCCTTTAGCCCAGAATAAATGAAAGGACTGTTTTATTATAAACAGTGTGGTACATGGCTGGCCGTTCATCCAAGGCCAATACCCCCAAGCCGCCAGATGGAGCCCTCCTTGCAGCATAGAGATGCCCCGAATGCCAGCAGGGAATTATGGACAATGGACTTTTAATGCACAGCCCTGAGGGATACCATGGGGGCCGCCAGGAGTCGCTGCAGGGAGGCCCAGAGACTATTTGCCTTATGCCCAGGAAGTACGTCATAGTCACGTGGACAAAGGGAATGATGTGCTTCCTGGGTGAAGAAAAGAAGGATGTTTATCTGACCTGGAAGTGTTCCTGGTCATATGGACAGAGAGGGTGAAACGCTTCCAGGTCAAGGAGTATAAAGGACAGTGGGAGATCCCAGACAGATGAGATGAGCTGGGAGGTAGGGTGGCTAAGCGTCTGGGAGTTTGGAGGATTGTTTATTGTGATTGGTTTATTGTTTATTGGAGAATTGTGGAGAGGAGCGTGGTTTGTGCACTTTATTATTATAATAAATATTCATCTTTTGGACTTTTTACCTGGTGGCTGACGTGTGGTCTTGAGGGTACAAGGGAGCGAGAAAACCCTAATCTGTCACAACAGTTAAAGGAAGCTTAAACTAGAGAGACAACAGAAAGTGCTGAAATCAGCAAACAGTAACAATCCTTGTTTCCTACCTACCTTTACAGCAAAAGCCCCTGTCTGTTATGTTTGGTGGCTAATACAACTCCAACTACCTGTCATCTTTTCCACCATTTCACCCCCTGTCCTACTCACTTTGTGACACCAAATTGAGTTTTGACTGGACAGGTTGTTTAAAGCACATCCTGGGTCAACTTCAGGGCTGATCTCCCTACCCATATCCACTGTTAGGAAAGCCTTCTGGAACTCCTACAATTTCTCCAACTGGTTCCAGATTTCCCTATTTTGCTGAGTCCCAGTTCCCATTTAAAGAGGACTGCCCTGCCCACTGTAACACATACATATAGCAAACCTGAATTACCTGCTGCAATCTGTCAGACTGGGGGACTTCAGTTAAATTGTTAAATATACAATATTCTTCTTTTGTGCTCCTTGAATCAACATTTCCGGGGCACTCTCTAACAATAAACAGCCATGTTTCATTGATTCTTCTGCAACATAACATGTCCTTCTTATATGGTCTAAGGTACACTACTTTTTTTTTCCTTTTGAGGTTTCAGACTCCCAACTGCACCCGAAGGTTATATAAAGTATACTTGTAGTATAACAATTTAAATGCACTTTTTAAATAGTTGAATATGTTTTCTCACATGTCACTTTAAAGAAATCCACTTAAAAAAATCAATCTTTTAAGCATAAGGATTACTAACCTAAGAAATCGGAAGAAGCGTGAGGAGGGAGGGTTACACAAACACATTACGTTCCATACTTGGAATGACAGATTGAAATAAATCTTGCAGACATAAATATAATTACCTGAGTAAGTGTTCATTTACAATACACAGAGAAAATTAAAGCTTTAAGTATGAGATGATGAAGTGATGAAAAGATTGGCACTGGAAACAGTTGTAACATGACTTTGTAAAATCTTACTGATTCACATAATTGAAGCATGCAGTTGCAGAACAGAACATTATGTGTCACGTAGACATTGTTGCGGAAGACTATCAGTAACATCATCTTTCTGGAACAAACAATTAGCTAACATTGACTGGATATTAGAAAGAAGTACAATGACCTCACCGAGTTCCATCCTATGGGTAACTGATCAATTGTTTGTACATACAATATAGGCTTCCATCTCAAAGACATTGATTTACCCAGTAGGAGTGTGAGTGTGTGTGACCCAAGGTGAACCCTGAGTTAAGTTCCTGTCCTCTCTGGGATAATCTCTGGCCCCTATGACCCTGAATTGGGTTATGCCAATCTGAGAATATTATGTGTAATAATAATATTAGAGACTTCTCTTTGTCCCCTTGGGTATCAATAAGAAACATTTCATTCAATCAATTACATTTGAATTGGCAAAAGAAGTTTCAAGAAACTTTATTATTAATATGGTCAATAAAGGAACATGATCAAAATAAAATCATATGCAGCAACTTTTAAGCAGAAAATTTAGTCACACTTTCTTAGAAACACTGTATCTTAGCAGAACAAAGAATGTTGAGGCTTAAATAAAAATACTGATCCAAGGAAACACCGAAGCCACCCAGCCTGTCCTTTCAAAAAAGCAGCATGTTCTTGGATTCTTAAGTATATGAGAGTGTGGTATTATTTTGAAGGATAAATGGTAAAACATTTCAAGTGAGAAAAATAGACAATGAATGCAGCACAGGCCAACTTAACATATTCATTGCAACAACAAAGTCCTCTTCAAAAATGTAATAGTAGCAGTAGTAGTAGTAGCAGTATAGTTTGGTTCAATGCCCACCTCAGTTTCCCAGGCCTCACAGGCAGTCCTTCCTATATTATCATGAAACATGTGAAGGGCAGACCCATCAGTCAAACAAATTCTAAAAGAGGGCATTTGTATTTCTGTGGCTGGGAACTAGTGAAACTATGAAATCAAATGAATTTTATTCCTCGTTCTGCCAGCTATTCTGATAAAGAATTGACGCTGATGTGCTAAGCAGCCAAGCACTAGACTAACAAGATGGTTCATTACAAGAGATTGGTACCACTATGAGCAGATATCTTACAGTCCAGCAGATAAACTAACATCAACAGGATAGACCATTTGCTCAGATATTAAACTAGAGTGAACCAAAGAGTAGTGAGTTCACCACAGTAGATAAGAAATGCAGGTTGACTAACCTCTCAAAGAATAGATAGATAGATAGATAGATAGATAGATAGATAGATAGATAGATAGATAGATAGATAGATAGATAGATAGATAGATAGATAGATAGATAGATAGATAGATAGAATATTTACTGAAGCTCAATGAATATTGGAGAAGACTAATCCAAAAAATATCCCAAAAAAATGGGAATAGCTATGGAAGAAGAAGAAGAAGAAGAAGAAGAAGAAGAAGAAGAAGAAGAAGAAGAAGAAGAATGAAATACAGTCACAGTCACAGTAAGGCATTATGCAGATGTATTTCTGTTGGGAATAAAGGAACCCCAGTAACGTTTCTTGACACACTTCTGCTGAATAATTTGTTGGCTGTAAGTCCTTGGTGTTAGTGTGTCAGAACGGGGATGTTCAGCATTGGTTATAATATTACTCAGTTTTGTTTTAATTCTCTCCTTTACCACTAATTCCAGGGTGTTCAGAGTGTCTCAAATAACTATGTCTGCCCTATTAATTAGTTGTTAATTCAGTTGTTCTCTCTTGAAATTATATACAATACATATATTAGGAGTTACTACACAATGAAAAAATGAAAGCCAATGCCTCTTTGGGTCTACGTAATATACTGTAGGTTTTTGCAGGGAATAAACCTCAAGTGATTCAAAATATATAAAATGACACTTCATTTTCAAGTCTGACATCTTTTGATTTTAAATGCTGTTATCTTCCCGAAGGATTCACACACCAGATGTGATACTGTTCAACTCTATCTGAAATTAAATTCAAGGTTTAAAACTGCAAGGAGTGGTCAGGTTGTAAAAATAAAGGAAGTGCACAATGTCTGTGTCTTAACATACCTCTGAAATCAAGAGAGAATATTCTTTACTAATTAAATCTGAAGCGATCAGCAAGAAGTGAAATCTGGTTGTTAAGGTTTTTACTAGAATGTTTATTTTTAATTTCAAGTTTGTACACTTTAGTTGTTTTTTAATGTATGCTGTGTTATTAGTAACTATTTAATATTGACTGTTTTAGTTTAGTTTCATATCTGATACATACAGCAGAATGGCTACCAATTTGTACTAAGTCAAAAAGTTCAAAACAAATGAGACTTTTGCTGCTCAGAATTGGTGAAAAATATATTTTCTTATTGAATTTATTATTAAACTTGTAAAGCACTTTGAGACACATTTTCATATGAAATTGTACTGTATAAATAAATAGTGTTGTTGTTGTAAACATAAATGTTGCACACAATGTACTCTAGTGCTTGATTATATTTTTCATGAATACTATTCATTTTGCCTGAGGTGATGAACAGGAAGTATGGGCCTTAACTCCTGTGGGTTGGCTTGTCCACCTATCTTCACCATTAAGGACAAACACAACACTACTCCTCAATGACCATAACTTTTCTCTAAACCACACTAATGGCTCTTCCTGTGTGCCATGTAGGCCATTGCCTATATTCTACACTTGACCCCAAGCTATATAGCCTACGGCAAGGAGGACCCTTTAAGTCTCAGCTCTGAACCACTTCCATGTTAACCTAGGAAGTGCTTCTGTGGCTGGATTTGGCCTTATTAAATTTCTGAGGTGTTCCTCTTAGATCTCCCATTGGTGGTCCCATCAGTGCTTTGATCACCAATTTGTACCTGATCCTGCTTAAATGGGTTCTTTTAATCCTAATTAAGGTGTTGAGTTTGGGGGGACTGATAAAGGATTGATGTATCAATGGATAGGTGAACTAGTACAATCTGTGACAAAAAATACACCCAGATGTAGGCCATCAATTAGCATGAAAACTGAGGTACAGAACTAGTATATGAGGATTTTTTTTTCGAGAATCAAAACATAAAAATGATTTAATTATTCAGAATTGGCAAACCCACTGGTCATGAAGATACATATGTTTCTGCTGTATGGCATGGAGTCATACAGACACAAATATGGCGCTTTTCCACTGCATAGTACGGCACGACACGGTTCAGTTCAGCTCACTTTTGGGGGGTTTTCCACTGGGAACAGTACCTGGTACTTGGTCCTTTTTTTAGTACCACCTCAGCCGAGGTTCCAAGCGCGCCGAACCGTTACCAAAGCGTGGCGTGTAAACTCTGCTGGTCACTGATTGGCCGGAGAAAATCGTCATTACTGCGTCACTGGCTATTCTTTTCTTTAAAGGTACACACACGCGGAAGTTTGTGTCCCGTCTCTCCATCGCTGGACGCAGTTTGTTGCATAAGTGGATGAATGTTTCTTCAGACATTCGAAAGTTCTCCAGCCACTGAGTGTTTGTAAAACCGGGAACAATCACATCCCACCACTCTGAAGCATGGTTAAATGTCCAAACAGATGGTCTGTTGCAACGACTTTTTTGCAAAATGTGGAAGATCTGTAATATACAGAATCAGCATTTTAATGTTACACTGACAGTTAAGTTCATTTTATGCTTTGCAACAGTGATAAAAGTTAGCTAGTGATGTGCTTTTTTTAGATGCTTACCCTTGCGCGTCGTCGAGCTAAAGTGTTGTCGTTGTCTGCGTGTTGTTGTAAAAGTTCCACGGTGTCACGGCAGTAGAGGCGCAACTATAACGACACATGAATAATCCCGCCCACTCTAAAGCGGTACTAAACTGCAGTCGAAACGCAAACCGAGCCGAACTGAGCCGAACCAAGGTGAGCTGTACTGAACCGTGCTGTGCCGTACTATGCAGTGGAAAAGCGCCAATAGAGTCCTTTGACATGTCCAGCTTAAAATTGCTAGATGTGTGATTGGAGAAGAATGTATCAATGTGATGGATCTCCGTGTGACCAGACTATACCAAACAGGCAGCAGAGAAGGCTGGTTATCGATGGTGAACATCCATGAGATGCAATATACTGGAAGTAGGCTGATGAAGAACATTGTTTAGATTGCACAATATTCTGTGTCCTCAAAGTAGAAGCTGAACTCTTGGTGAAGATAACCCAGCACCAGTCCATGGCAATCTTAACTACTTAAGCCAGACAGCAGTCCACATGTAGTTGCTGACTGTTGGGTAGGGGCGAAGCTATGGAAGCAGGACACCCCAAACATTTCTATGTGATCTATACAAGTCTAGGGGGGACTCCCACCCCAGGCCTTTGTTTAATCAACTGAGTTGCTCACTTCTAAGAGGGAAGACCCCAAAATGAATGTATCAGCAATCAGCAATCAATCAAGTTCCTCTAAACTTCTAGAGGGAAAGGACATTTGATTGATCATCAATGAATCAAGCTGCTCTAATCTCTTCCTGAACCTCACCCCCAGTCCACAATAAGTTACTGATTGTAAAAATGGCTTATGACTTGCCCAGCTAATTATTTTTAGGCCTTCCTTCTTTGTAATTTCTTGCTGCTGTGGAGGTTCAATACAAAGGCAGTAATGGAATTCTTCAATTGCATTATAGAAATTTCATCCTGGAATAACCCCATCTGCCCTTCTTCAGGGTGTTGTGGAGTCATTGTTGTTCCACTCAGTACAATAGTTTTGCTCCCTAATTGAGGACAATTCAGTAGCATCACTTGTATATGCTTTTGGGGTCCTTATTAATTGATAAGGAATGTAGGTATTGCATTTTGTATCAATGTTGTATCTGGAATATAGTTATACAGTATTTGTATCCTTTCACATTTTTGTTTTTCATAATGCTGTTGTATCAAAACAATGCTTTGTACACAAGAAATGTCAGATGTGAAATCAAATACATTTTCTCTGTCTCATTTTTCCATTCAGTTTTCCTAGTAAGGGTCGCCGTGGTAACAGGTTGAGTCAGTCTATGCCCAGCAACAGTCTCTGTCTTCTCCTCGGGAAATCTCAAATGATCTCAGTGCACGTGAGATAAGGCCCTTCAAATAAAGGCACACAAAGCCTGGCTACTGACAAATGTGCTTTCCTCAAGAAAGACTGGCTAGTGTGAGCCATTCCTCAATCCAAAACACTGTCACACGACCTTAGAAGATGCATTATAGAGATGCATGAAGCTATAAAAGACTACAAAAATATTGAGTCATTGCTAAATTCCTGGGTGTTCATCAGTCCATGGTAGGACAAACTTTCTATAAATGGAGAAAATTCAAGATTATAGCTACTCTGCCTAGCAGTTGATGTCCTGTAAAAAATACTCACAGAGTACAAAGGGCAATCCTAAAAAAGGTGGAAAAAACCCAAAAGTAACAGCAAAAGACCTCCAGAAAAGCCTACAGACTGTGAAAGTCATTATTCATGTGTCCACAATCAGAAAAATACTCAACAAAAATGGAATTCCTGGAAGGACACCACGAAGGAAACCACTGATGTTGAAAAAAATCCAAAATAAATTACAGCGCATCCTCAGTTTGCCCAAGACCACCTGGATGTTCCACAATGCTTGTGGGAAAATGTTTTCTGGAGAAATCAGAGAAGAGTTGCACTTTTTGGCTCAAATGCACCATGCTATGTTTAGAGGGAAAAGGCACTGTAAATCAACACCAAAAACCTCATCCTAACTGTGAAGAATGCTGGGCCTCCTTTAGGCCTAACAGTCATTCAGAGGGAGCAATGAATTCGAGGGTATATCAAGACAAATTAATATTAGAGCTGCAGTCTGTTACCTCAAGTTTAAGAGAGTTTATGTGATGAAACACAAAGCACAAAAGAACACAACTAAAGAATGGCTAAAAAAAAAGATTCGTTTTGAACGACCAAGTTAGAGTCCTGACATTAACCTGATTGAGATGCTGTGGTTTGACCTGAAGAGGGCATTCAACGCAGCCCATATTTGTAGCAAGGAATGGTCCAAAATTTATCTGAAGTGTTGTGCAAGTCTTATAAGCAGCTGCAAGGAACGTTTGGTGAGATTGCTACTGCTGAAGAAGGATCTACAAGTTATGAAAATCAAGTGTTCACATAGATTTTTCAGCTTGCACTGTGACTGATTACACAATTAGCTCAATAAACACTTGAAAAGTACAACTGTTTGTGTTAATTAGTTTATTCAGATGGAGTTTCACATGAAGATCAGACTACATTTTATTAGTAACTAGCAAAATACCCACGCTTCGCAGTGGAGAAGTAGTGTGTTAAAAAAGTTATGAAAAAGAAAAGGAAACATTTTAAAAATAACATAACATGATTGTCAATATAATTGTTTTGTGACTGTTATGAGTGTTGCTGTCATCAAGCATTTGATTATCATTATTTCTTTCAATCAGGTTCGTATTTGGAGGATGTGTTGTGTTCAAGTTACATTCGTGTTTGTCTAGTCTATCCCTGACCATCTCATCTTTGTTGTCAACCGTTGTAAAGATAACAGTTTTCATTCATCGAAGTGTTCACTACCCAAATCGGTACTCGTGAATCTAAGATGTTTAACAGGTATTCCCGGTATTAAGTTGTGGATTTGCCTGCGAATATTTAGCGGCAGCGTGCCTATAAACTTAATTTAAACTTAAGCTTTACACCTTGCTTTCCTATTGATATGTCTACAAAGGCTTGTTCAGCGTCAGAGGGTTGTTCGTTTCCTACTGCATCAATAAGCAGCTCGTCTTCCTCTTTATCTGAGACATCACACACTGCATGCACGGGTTTACCTTTCCCAGTCCCGCAAAGTCAGTTCACGTGAGCCGCTCGGAGTACATGCATCAAAGGTTCTCAGCTGGGCTTGTGCTATCTCGTGCAATGTTGCGATGTCCACGGCTTTATTTAATGTTAGCTCAGACCTGGCACTTAAAAGTTTCTCTCGCACTTTTGCTGAGTTTGTGCCAAACACTATTCTATCCCTGACCATCTCATCTTCGTTTGCATAAGCACAGTCCTTCACCAGCAATTTCAACCCCATTACAAAGTGATGAAAAGTCTCGTTTATACCCTGTGTCCTCTCATTAAACTTGTATCTCGTGAATATCGTATTCGTCTTAGGCATGACAAACGCCAGCGGCAGCATGTCTATGAACCTACTTTAAATTTAAGCTTTACACCTTGCTTTCCTATTCGTTTGCATAAGCACAGTCCTACACCAGCAATTTTAACTCCGTTAAAGCAATTTTATTTTCGTTACAAAGTGATCAAAAGTCTCGTTTATACCCTGCGTCTTCTCATTAAACTTGTATCTCGCGAATATCGTATTCGTCGTAGGCATGACAAGCGCCAGCGGCAGCCTGTCTATGAACTTAATTTAAACTTAAGGTATACACTGTGCTTTGTTTCCGCAGTAGCTGCACTTATGAATATGCTTGTATGCGTCACTCGGCTCATATTCTTTTGCTGCCTTCTCAATTGTGTAATGCGTTTTTTGTTCAGTGCTCTTTAGAGCTCTTCCTTGTTCTCTGCGTACTGCGTTCACAGTCAGTTCATGTGAGCCACTTGGAGTACATGCATCAAAGGTTCTCAGCTGTGCTTGTGCTATCTCGTGTGATCTTGCCATGTCCACGGCTTTATTTAATGTTAGCTAAGACCCAGCACTCAAAAGTTTCTCCCGCACTTTCGCTGAGTTTGTGCCAAACACTAGTCTATCCCTGACCATCTCATCTTCGTTTACATAAACACAGTCCTTCACCCGCGAATATTTAGCGGCAGCGTGTCTATTGGATTGCTGCTGACGGACTGCCTTATATGGGCAGGCACTCAATTACGTGGGAGGCATGACAATGAGGGACGCAACTCCGCCTCACACGGTGATTGAGGTGCAGGCTATGGCCGTATATATGTACATAAGTAGGTTCCAGTTATGACCGTTACGCGTAGAATTTCGAAATGAAACCTGCCTAACTTTTGTAAGTAAGCTGTAAGGAATGAGCCTGCCAAATTTCAGCCTTCTACCTACACGGGAAGTTGGAGAATTAGTGATGAATCAGTCAGTCAGTGAGTCAGTCAGTCTGTGAGGGCTTTGCCTTTTATTAGTATAGATCAATGCAGAAATCTATGGTTCACTTACTTTTTTCTTACAACCGTATCTTACCACTCCTGTTGTGCATACAAAATGTTTCTGGAATCGAAGTTGAGGAAATCATTGGCGGATGATGCTGAGGCATATAATGCCCTAGTCCTTCCACACTGACTTATGGTATTTAAACAAACAAGCTCCTCGTCTATACATTGAAAACTGAATAGAATAAGCCGAATAAAGCATGCAGAGATTCATGTTTACACCTCACCCATGTCACAATACATTTACAATGCATAAACTGAATGTGCATGTAAACACTCAGGCCACATTTAGATTATGTCATGCAAATACTGGATTCCTTTACCTTTTCTGATTCAGGCATAAAGGCCTGGTAGTATAAATGTGGTCTAAGTGACCATATGTTTACCACGCCTTGATGTAATCCCAAGTCAGAGAAAGGTTATTGTGGCTAAGATGTCAATTCAAGTGAAGGCGATCCTTTTAAATGTCTCTCACAAGTTCCAGTTCCTTCCTAACTACTGATGTATCATGCAAAGGAAGCATCATTCATTTGGATTTCTCTTTGACTTCCTGGACCACTTTTCGAAGAGTATTCCATCAGGTTGGACCCAGAAGCAGTATTTGCCAAGGTCTCACTGCACTGTAAAATGTATGCACTATATGTGTTACCCTTATTAATACAGCTTGACCTTTGGGCTTTTTCAGGTAAACCATTGGAAACCTCTTGCTAAACTAGGAACATGCAGACCTGAATTACAGGGATCCCAAAATAAAAATGCAGGAAGAAAGTTAAACTAATTGTAAAGCAAGAGACAAACAGCAGCACCCAAATAACATGCTTATGTAAAAAATGAAACCTAAAATACCCTCAGGCACAGACAAAAATTAAAATGTATTTTTAAACAAATCCACTTTAACCTGCAAGACCACCTTCAAAGCATAAACAATGTCAAACAATTTTATTTTGCCTCCCATTGAATACAAAAAAAAACTCAGCAAAAAATGAAAACAACAACAGAAGAACAGACAGCACAGTCTTTTGTTTTCTCACATCCCTAAAAACATGTAGGCTTGGCTAATGGGGGATCATTTATGAGTGTTGGTGTGTATGTGTGAATGGGCACCTCTGGGGCTCATTCCTGCCTTTCACCCAGTGCTATGGGGGTATGTTCCGGCCCCCCATGACATTGAATTTTATTGAGCAGATTTAAAAATTTTACGTTACTAGGAGGCTTTG
This sequence comes from Polypterus senegalus, assembly GCF_016835505.1. Lineage (NCBI taxonomy): Eukaryota > Metazoa > Chordata > Cladistia > Polypteriformes > Polypteridae > Polypterus > Polypterus senegalus. Next base: position 144,170,556 of record NC_053154.1, on the reverse strand, counting down.
CCGCCTGCTCATTTCACTCACTTACTCCCAACTCCCGGGGAGCACTACATACCAGCCACTTCGTGTTTCTGCCGCTTGCATTGTGAATTGTGTATAAGAGATGCGGTCAGATCAGCTGCTGGCTTGCGTGTTCTGCTTGTCGCGCTGTACGTCGATCATTTAAAAGCCTGTACAGCAGCTGTCCTTTTGTCTCACAGCCTTGTCTTGCGGGAAGTTAAAGTGTCTCTCGCAGGACGTTAAAGTGTCTTAAGAGAAATTCGCGTATCGTCTCCTTCCAAGCCTTCCAAGATTTTTTTTTTTTATACTGGAGAGATGTTATGCTTGTCTCAGAATCTTCTACAGCATGGATTTTGCAGTGTCAGATGCTTTTGGTGTACTTTTCAAATTAAGGAATTCAAAGTTAAAGAATTTTCTCTGTTAAAGAATTCAGAGTTAGAGAATCTGCCATCTGCTTGGTTGTTTTAATTTTTTTTTTCGCAGTGATATAAGCCCAGAGTGATTTTTGCTGGGAGAAAATGGTTATAAAAACAATTCACTCCTGCCCCATGGACATTTTACTGGTTACTGTGTTATAATGCATATTATACAGTGATACAATATGCTAATGAGAATCAGAAGAGATTCAAATGGGAGTGCCTGCCAAAGACTACAATAACAATTACTATATGTAGCACTGAAAAATAAAACTTTACAAATTAATACAATTATTTTTATGTCATTGTTACTATTATATGCTATGTCACAACCAAGCAGGTTTTGGCACATTGAGGTATTTTTGAATGTCATTTAACTTAAGGTCCACTTGTGTGTGATTAAGGGATACAAAATGAGCTAAGGTCAAATTCACTATTACTCTGGAGGGACTCATATTTGGTTAGAAGAACGTCTAAGAAAATCTACCTATCACAAAAAATAAATGAATATGTATTTATTTATATCAACCTTAATAAAAGGTTACGTATCTTGTGTGCCCATCCAATTGCTATGTCTTTGTCATTCCAACAGATGGCTCATCACAAACATCCATCCCAAATGGCATATAACAGAGATAAATGTATTACATTTGTCATTCCAGCATATTTGTGCATCACAAACATGTGTTGTAGTACATACTACTAGAAATGTTTATGATGTGCCATCTGTTTGAATAGATGGTGCACTGCTTACAGTAATGCTGAGGTCTACATTCATTACATAGCACAGCTACTATCTATCTATCTATCTATCTATCTATCTATCTATCTATCTATCTATCTATCTATCTATCTATCTATCTATCTATCTATCTATATTGGAGCAATGGTGCTGCTGCTTCTTGATAAGGAGGCTGGTGTTCATACTCCAGCAACCCCCTGCATTGAATTTGCATGTTTGCCCTATTTCTATGTGGGTTTCCGCCATATGCTTCAGTTTTCTCTCACTGTCCAAAAACATGCAAGTTAGCTGGATTGGTGTTTCTAAATTGGCCCCTAATGTGTGTGTGTGTGTGTGTGTGTGTGTGTGTGTGTGTGTGTTGATGTCCATGTGTTGATCGTGTGATGGACTGGCACCCTATCTGTTCAGGGATTATTCCTGCCTTGCGCCATTTGCATGCTAGGATGGGCTTCATTACCCAATGACCCTGCTCAGGATTAAGCAGGCTTGGAAAAAACATGGTATTTACGTTGTCATCGACTGAGGCAAAACAAAATGTTGTGGCACCAACCAGGTCACCTCTTTTAATATATACAATGTCCCAACATAACAGGCACTCAAAGGCACATACAGGTTGCAACAAAATAAAGAGCAGCCAAAACAAAAAAATATTTTGGGCAGTTTAGTGCTCTGCTGATCAGTCAGTTTTTGAACTGGAGTTTCATTTAGCAGTCAGCTTGCTCCAGAATGAGATGCACCATGCTTGGGAGAATTTCAGTCAGATAATGGAGGGACTGGAAGGGGTGGAGTCAATCTGTCTCCATGGGCGATTTCTCAGGGCTGTTGGAGAAAAAGGAGATGACATCATCAGCGATAACACCCCTATATTAGTGCTTACCTCCGGTCAAATAAGCAATTTTAAAAACAAGAAGAAATAAAGTTAAGAAGGCATTGACTACAAATGTTGTAGTGATGTTTAAAGTTATGGTTAAAATCAGATTTTTTTGGTTTATGTTTCTGTTATGATATTCAGGTTTATTGTTTGTGTTTAAATTGATGTAGTAAACATCTGATGCTTGTACTGTTCTTTTGTTTAATAAAGAAGTTTAAGAAAATAACATCTATCTATCTATCTATCTATCTATCTATCTATCTATCTATCTATCTATCTATCTATCTATCTATCTATCTATCTATCTATCTATCTATCTATCTATCTATCAATCAATCAGTCATATAATGCTTTTCTTTATCTATTTATGTGGAATGTGGAAAGTTTTATTGCCCAAAGGGTCCAAACTCCTGCTCTACTCATCACACTACTTTCTGTGTTGATCCACGGCAGAACCTTATAGTTAATATTTGACGGTCCCTCCCATCACCACACACTAAAATGAGTGTGTGTAGCAAGGTTTCTGAGGATGCTCTGTGATGTAGAACAATATGCAGTTGGTATTTCAGCATATTTTAGGTATCGATTTAATTTCCCTTTAAGTGGCAATCATTTTAAATTAAAAAGTAAGATTTTGCTTCAAAGACCTATAATTTAGTGAGGAGTCACAAAGGGTTTTTCTCTTTGTCGCTTTCTATACACAGTGACTCATATACTTAGAATGGAACTCAGCCCCAAGTTATGCCTGCCTCTACCTGTGAATAAGAACAGTGTACTCCTGTGCTCCTGTTATCCTGTCTGCCAAAACCCATAAGAACAAAAGACGCATTGTTTTTATGTCAATCACATCCTTTCTTGGTTGCCTGCTTTTCTATATGTAACCAGTCCAGCAATGTAATCAGGGTATAATAAAAAATGACATCATAATTCATGTCTCAGCACTAATACAGTAAATAATATTGCAGACATTAACAGTCACCCTGGTACTTTGCAATCAGCAGCTGTTTTCTAGTAAACTAAAGCTATGATTACACCAACAGTCTCATCCAAACAAATTCTGTTTTTTTGGCATATGGGACAGACATAGGAGTTTTGCTTGCTGCATATGCAACAAAATTGTATTGTTTAAAATACCTTGACATTCATATGTGGATCTCAATTCCAATCCAATTCATATTTTTGGGAATTTGGAGCCCTACATTTATTTTTGTACATCCCTTTCTATCCCACATGCCTGAGTAGTATATTAGTGTGCAGGTAAGGTGAACAATGGTGAATGAAAGGTTGTTCATAAGATGAGCTAGAGGACATTGTGTCAATTTGTAATGTAATTTATTTATTATTATTATTTATTATTATTCAGAAGCAGTGAATTAAATTTAAAAACAAGCTATGTGGTGGTGAAACATTTAATCTCTCTTTGGGTTATTCTAAATGCAGACACAATTAAAAAATTTGGAATGGCCATAAGTCATAAGAAAGGCAGTAATTTACTTCATGAGGTTGAAGTACATAATAAACAAGAATAGGTTTGTGAATTATTTAAAATATTAAAAGGTGTGCTTCAGTTTAAACATTTAAAGTCTAAATATTCTCGATTGTTGTAGAAAGTTGTCATTTTTACTCTCTAACAGACTTAGTTCCAAAGAGGACTAATGAAAGATAACATTGCAAACATAACACCAGATTCACAATCACTGACCTGTAAATAGTCTAAAATGATACCCCACATACTTATATCTGAAATGTGTCATTGTTAACCTTCTGGGAGTGGCCCTTAGAGGGCTAGGACCCCGGAAAATATCCAAAATAAGAAATATTATCATATTTGTGATCAGCAACCATGAAATAGCATGAAACAACACTCCACACGCCCATATTATGGTTCATTATTTTTTCAAAATGTAACAATATTATAAACCTAAAATGTTGCTGCATGGACACCCTCAACTTTCCGTTGGATCAATGAGAGACAAAATTCTGTCAAAAAACACCAAAATTCATTGACTCATCTATTGCTATTTTATATTTACACTAGCAAAATACCCACGCTTCGCAGCGGAGAAGTAGTGCGTTAAAGAAGTTATGAAAAAGAAAAGGAAAATTTTAATAACATGATTGTCAATGTAATTGTTTATGAGTGTTGCTGTCATATATATATATATATATATATATACACACACACACACACATATAAACATATATACATATACATATATACATATCTACATATACACATATCTACACATACACATATCTATATATATATATACATATACATATACATATACAGATCTACATATATATACATATATACACATATGAACATATATATACACATACATACATACATACATACACACACATATATATATATATATACACACAGACACACGTATATATATATATATATATATACAGATCTACATATACTGTATATAAATATCTAAATACACATATATATATATATATACATATCCACATATATATATATGCAGGTATATATACATGTCTAACATACATACATATATACACATACATACATGACGAAAGGAAGAGCAAAAGTTAATCAACTAACAATTTTCCTGAAAGGTTTTGAAATATTTTGTTGCCTTCTCAGAATTTTGACATCTTTATACTTTGATGTCCTCTGTTATTGACTTTTGCCTGAACTCATATCTCTTTATATATCAGCGGTTCTCAAACTGTGGGGCACGCCCCCCTGGGGGGGCACTAAAGCTGTACAAGGGGCATCGAATAAATGAACAAGACATCAAAATTTATTTTTTACATTTTTATTTCAAATTTAAATTTGCAAGCATATAATTACAACGAATGCATTACAAATAAAATTAAAATAAAACATTTCTAAGGCATAGATCTAATGACTAACTGCTGACTGCTACTGCTTTTATAGACGTATCGGTATCTGTTGTGAACATTCGGGTAACAGTAGATCAGGTGATAATGTGGCGCGACTGCACCACATTGGCAGCATAGCCAATATTTCCGAATTGAGTTAAATAATTTACTGCGTATTGGGTTATTTTCATGAAACAACTAACAGTGTAATAATATCTGTCGGACGAAAATACGTTCGTCTCGCGCAGATTGACTTAATCAGTGGCCTTGTTTACGAGTTTTTAAAAATGAAAACATATTAAATCGTTTCTTTATAATAATAATAATTTATTCTTTGTTTTTGGGATTAGAATTACTACCAAAAACCACACAAGGTTATTAAAGGTTAACAGTTATTAAAGCGCTTTAAAAAAAATAAATTGCCAATATTTCATCGAAGTTAGAAGAACACATACAAATCTTATGCAAGTAAAAATAATAGGATACCGCAACACTGCACAAGTATCATACCTTTGTTAGTTGTATCTTGGGTTATTCTCATCTGTCTTATATTATGCAGGGGGCCCAGAATTATTCCAGGTAGAAAAGGGGGTGCGAAATATGAAAGTTTGAGAACCGCTGCTATATATAAAGTTCAATGTCTGTTTGTATGTCTGTCGGCTTTTCATGAGAGAACTATGTAATGGATTTAGATTGGGTTTTTTCTATAATTTCTTTGAATGTTCTGGTTGATTTTGTGTCCTCTCCGCACTAAGTATCATAAGTTAAAATTAGGCTGAAAGGAATACACCACCAAAATGATAATGTTGATTTTTAATGTCTTGTTTTCATGCAGAATAGAGAAACTTTCTTTTTTTTAATTTTATTGAATTTATTAAAAGCATGTAACATTCCATACAAACAAGTCAAATTTGACAAAAGCAATTTCAAATTAAGTGCTTATTGTAAAATGTTACTGATTAGTTCCAGCCAAGTTTTAAAAAAGAACAGATCCTCTATTTTAGAATTTGATTTTTTCCGATTTCAAATAGTATGTAACATCAGTTGCCCACTGACTTAAAAGAGGTGGGTTAGGATTCTTCTAATTGGGCAAGATAAGTCTATGTGCCAATAGTGTAGTAAAGTTTACATTACAGTTTGTTTGTTCTTCTCCACATTGGGAGTACACCAAACGCAGCTGTTAGTGGATTAGGAGAGATTGGAACACCAAGGCTGTCTGATAGGCATTTAAAGACTTTGGTCTAAAATTATGTTAATTTAGTGCACACCCAAAACATATGGCCCAATGAGGCTAGAGCTTTATTGCAATGTTTGCAGGTTGGATCTTGCCCTGGAAACATTTTGGGCAATTTTAAACAAGACAGATGTGCTCGATAAAAGATTTAGAGTTGAATTATTGTGTGTTTTGCGCATATGGAGCTACAGTGAATTCTGTGCATTGCTACTTTCCATTCCTTTTCTGAAATGTTGAGTAAAAGATCCTTTTCCCACTGTACTCTGGGATCTTTAAAACGAAGGGACTTTAAAATGGTTTTATGTATTACAAAAATTCTGTCTGAGTCCTCAATATTTATTTAGAAAGAGATGGGATGTGTGAAAAATTGGGCAGATTTTGTTTAGCAAAGTTTCTAATTTGAAGGTATTGGAAGAATTGTCTTAATGGGAAGTTAAATTTGGAGTATAATTGTTCGTAGGATGCAAAGACATTAGCTATGTAGAGATCTCTAAGTGATTTAATCCTGTATGTTTTCCAAACATTGAAAACTGCAAGAACAGAGAAATCTTCTGAGAGAATAGGTCTCAAAAGTGACCAACAGAAAATGGTAACAAAATGTCCATGAAAAAAAAAATCTCAGATTACTTATGCTGCATAATCCACATGTCAAGTCATCCAGGTTAATGTTCATAACATTGCAAACACATGTATTTTGTTTAAAATATTGATTAATAAAACACCACAAGAAAATGCATTTGAGCTTTTTCAATTAACACCATGCCCCCATCATTCATTGCTCAAGAGTCCAGCCCAGTAATATCTTATTCATTTGCTAGCATTGCGTTTCATGTGATACCAACAAAAAGCTTGTACTGGCAGACATGTAAAAACTAAAGGTTAAAAGTTAAAGAAAAGTGAGTAAAAACATTATCAGGAAGAGAATATGTCTTGGGCATATCTGAGATCAGTTCACCCATGCAGGTTTACAGAGTGTCACTAGATAATCGTGAAGTACTCCAGTTAATAAGTACAAATGTAACGACAGGACGCAGGTCAACAGTTCAAATGCTAGCTTGTGCCTGTGAGCACTCCATTTTATTCACAGCAGCATGTTCTAGAGGTGGTTCATTAAACAATACTTTAGCAAAAAAACATGTGTTGGGGATGCTGTGAGCATACGAGTGGATGATTTAACATGTGGATTATGCAACACAAATAACATGGACATTTTTGACATTGTTTGCATGTTGTCCAGCATTGGTCACCCTAGATGGCTATTTTATCAGAAAATTTATTTTCATTCTCCACAGAAACATGATGTGGTATAGCGGGTCTGTATAGCCATGTCATTCTCCGTGGGTGCGATTGCACAACTGCGGGGAGTTAATGAGGTGGTTGGAGCGAGTCGCACCTGCATGTGTGGGTGCAATCGTTCTCAATTACCTCATTAGCTTCCTGCAGTGTGTAATTAAGGCGCTGCCATGGGTATGTATTGTGGCATGTGGCTTGCGCCTCCTCCAGACCACAAGGGGGTGACCGCCCTGGCTGCTTTGGGGACCACGGGTAGAGCGTATTGAAGCTCAGCCCTGTAGGGGCTTGTGGTCACCCCAATGCCTGGAGAGCCCTGGACCTCAGCACTTCTGCCACACCCGGAAGTGCTTGGGGGAAGAGGAGCAGGGACACCCGGAGTGCTTCCGGGGATGCAGCCGGCACTTCCGCCACACTGGGGCGTGTCAATGGAAGATTGCCGGGAAACACCTGGAGCACGTCTGGGTGATTATAAAAGGGGCTGCCTCCCTTCATACAATGGCTGGAGTCAGGTGAGGAGAAGGACAGAGCTTGGTAAAGAGGAGTGGAGGCAGCTTGAAGACTAAAGGCATTGAGTGTGAAGCGTGGACTTTGGGGAGTCTTGGGGGTTTTGTGTGTGCACTTAGTACTGTAAATACTAGTTGTAAATAAACGTGTGGTGGTGCTTAAACATGTCTACCTGTCTGTGTCCGGGGCCCATTCCACAGTATACATACGGGTCGATGGCAAAAAAGGGGGATGGAGAGATAGCTCGATTGAGATGAAGAAAAAAAGGAGGTTAAAGGACGTGAAACAGCCATCTTAGCAGCTATGATCTGGTAACCTGTAAGGAGGAGACAGTACGAGCTGGGGTCCCGCAAAGGAGCGTTTGTTTGTGGCGCTCTAGTGGCTAGTTCACCCCACTGAAAGTTCTGTTGGAGTGGGATGAGCAAGGTATGTGTCCTCCTGAGGGATCTGAGGAGCGTCTACGTGAGCGCGAAGGATGAAGGGAGGAGAGCCAACCTCAGACGGTCTGGCAGTGATGTCCATAAGGAAGCCAAGACGGAGGTTAGCCCAAAGGAGCTTGTTGCTTTTCGGTCTCCGCCGGCTGCGGAAGCAATGGGTGAGCCGGGGAGAATGAGACACGAAGGTGGCCTGAGATCATAATAAGAGAGACTGCATTTTTAACCTTGGATGTTAATGGATATATTTATTGATAATAATTTTTATCCCCACTGAACACTTGTTTAATGGATTATTTATGTACTGTTTTTGAAGCACTGCACTATGGACACTGTTTTGTTGGTTTTGAAATAAAAGCACATTGGCACTTTTGGAAATAAACCCCTGGCTTCATTAGAGAATTGTCCTCATTTGTCAGTTCATCTCGGTGACATTACCAATGGTGTAGGGTTCAAGAGCTCCCGTAAGTCGGATGGGAGCCTGGAGCAAACCCGCATCGTCACACATGAGATTAACATTTTTGGATTGAATATTCCTTTAATGCGGAGTTGGCCAGCAGACAACAAGTGTTGTTTGAAAGAGGTATCAGAGAATCAGACAAAGGTCAAAGCAGTGAATCAATAGAACTAGTAAACCGAATCAGAAACATTAACCAAATTTTGTAGTCAGAAAATGAATGTATGACTTAACTTTATTATCCATTCAGTCATGGCCAACATTTGGAAACTTTATGGTGCAGCTCCCTCGAAGCTTCTGACCTTTTATGGCTTCTTTCTGAACTTTCATATTCATTCCAGTGCCAGTCTTGACGGTGTTAATCCAGCGTGTTCTTTGCCAGCCTCTTATCCTTATTCCACTGGATATACATAACACCACTGTCTGTTCTTATAAACTGGATTGCATTAAGCGGCCAAAATAGATCAGTCTGGTGATATTAGCTACCAATGACTAATGAAAAGTCAAACAAAACCCCACATATTTTTGATCTTCACAATCTCTGAGCACGCCAACATCTTTAATGGGAGAAGATCGGTGACATCAGCGGTTGTGAGCCATTTAACTAGAAAATGAGTTGCTGCCATGAACAGTATGGCAGTACCCATACAACCAAGAAAATGGTAACAGCAAGCAAAATGGTAATGTCAAGAAAACAACAGCAAAAAAATAATGAAAACGGCAAACAGAGTCATAACCAGGATTGTTTAACTGATTGAAAGTTTGTTTTTTTCTTTTGTTTTTGCAAAAACAGCACACCTTTAAATGATAAGGTGAGCTCCATTTATCACTTGGTTATTCGTCTTTCATTTCCAGGTTATTGATATTGCTTTCTGTTCATTTTTTACATTCGTCATGGATTTTAGACAAAATCCAAAGAGGCCCGAAAGTAGGTCTGCACTTTATTTGTCTTTTGCTGTATTTTTCTACCTAAAGAGAACAGGCTGGAGCCCAGCCACACATTCCATTTTGTTTTGTTAGGTAAGCTGCCTCCAGATAACACCTTGTACAGACATACTGTATCTAGCCCCGAGTCTGTGTTTCACACTGCATATGACCATTTGCTTCAAGATGAGCTGAGCTGCACTTTTAAAAGCACCTCTGGGTGATATTAAAGCAAAGCATATCTAATTGCAGCCTTTAAGTACCTCATTAGTACACCACATCTCCTTCTCATGAGCTGCTTTGTTATCAAAGAATTAAATATTACACAAAAACCTTTGTTTCTCCCATTCTTACTTTTATGAGCCCCAGCATGGCTACAAATTTAAAGTGGGAATAGAAGAGCTATGGTAATAACTGACATTCACTTTTAATGCATCCCTGCTCTTTCAAAGTACATCATCCAGGCAGGAAAGCTGCTTCTTTATTTCTTTGTTGCTTGCCTTTCTTCTCTTAATACTGTTAATAATCAAGATTTGTCTATTTAATGCAGTTTTTACACTAATGGCAGGTTTATTTAAAAGAAAAAATAAATAAGGCGGTGTCTACAATTGGAGCACTTCTTTCAAAAATATTAGCCAGAAATAAGGTTAAAATAGCATTTACAATTCATGTATTATAGCATCTCTCAAACTACTCTTTCTTTTTGTTATTTTGCACAAATTCTGAATCCTTCCTTCAGTCCTTCTATAGTCCATCCAGAACTCTTCTAAAGTATGAAATGAGATATCTTGGCCTGGAAAAGGTGCTAATCTTTTACAGTTACTCATTCATTTAATAAATTATTAAGTGCCTATAATGTATGTCATGTCCTGGACAACATAAACCAACTTATGAAAAGGAAGAAGGATGAAAATGCTTGGAGATAACAACACGATCTGTTTAATGTTCTTTTAATTCTTTAGGACCGAAAAAAGTACAGTATGTTTTATTATTTTAGAGATGAAACATGAGGCAGTCTGTCTTGGTTTGCACAACCCGTGTATGTATTTACTTTCACCTTATCAATGTTCTTTAACAAAAGCTGTTTAGGAAACATCCTCATTTATTAATGACAGCTCAATTCTTGATTCTGTGTGTTGCCGCATCCATCACACGACGAACCACCTCAGGATTTCAAATTAGGACAGTGCAGTCGTGCAGTGGTTGACACCTCAGCACCACTCTATTTCAAATGGAATAGTGTGAGGTTTTTACAAATGGCTGGAGTCCCAATCCTGCCACTAACACTTGCAAGCTGGAGGACCTGCTTGTAGGGCTGGATGTAGGTTAACATCATACCCAGGACCGAGGAGTTGCAGGTCAAGAATGCAACATATTTTGGGTATTTCTAGGGATTAGTGAAGAGTGAAAACAGGCAAGTTTAAATTCACATAATATACAGTTTTGCTAAAAAGACAATATAATTAGTTTTGCAGTGACACAATTATGAAAACACAAAACTCACTAAAATGAGTCTTTTGGAAGTTTTAAAGACATTTGGGGGTGAAAAATTTGTTATAGTACTCCCTAAATTCTTAATATGTGTACTTGTATTCTTTTCTACAGCTGCTAAATGCAAGTAATTTGTTACTGTCCCAGAAGATACAATATGAATGGCTTCTTACCAGGATACCATTATAACGAAAGGTCAGTGATGGATGGGCTGCCTGGCTGTATTGAAAGGACAGAAGGGAACTGTCCTCTATGGACAGACAACATTCAGCTTGTAGGGCAACCTGGGAGATTTAGTCCTGATGAGGTCTTGGGGTACTTGGGGAACACTAGGAGGAGCTGCAGAGAGACATCATCACCTGTTTAAGGAGATCACACAAGAAGTACTTCCAGGTTCCAGGTCCGACATAAAAGTAACTACTCCATATCTCCAGTGGAGTCAGGAGGAGGGAAACATACAGGAAAGAGAAACTGTGGACTGTTCTGTTCAGTAACATGAAGAAAAACCTGTTGAGAGGTTCTTTACTAACAAAACTGTTATTTGTACTCATAATTTGGTATTATGCAATTGGGCCTGGGATTTGGGATGCTGCTACAAACCTCAAAGATCATATAGCATACCCATTGAATTCAATCCTATTTATGGCTCTTGTTCTTATCACCAGAGAGGAACACTTTTTTTTATTTGACCTCCTGCATATTTTTCACATGAAGACAGAATAAAATGCATAATTATGGACATTACTGTGTTTTCTCCACAGGAAATACTCACTAGACAGCAAATCAGTTACCTAGAAGCCAGCTTTTGCAGTTTCTTGGTTCCTGAAGAAGAGGTTTAGGATGAATATTCTCCAAGTGCTGTGGAGTTTTAACTTTTTTTTTTTTTGCCACTATAATTGGCAAAGTGGGTATCACACTACCAGAATACCTCTGGCAATCAGCAAAATGTCTGCACGTAAGAGGAAATGAATCTGCTGATTTTTTTCTTTCACTAGAGAACTTTATTTAATGTATGTGGAAAAAAATCCATTCAAATGCTTCTAGACAGGAGCTACACACCCTTCGTTTTCTGTTAATGGCACAAGTTTCACTGGAAGCAAAATGCAATTCAATTTGCCATTTTGTTTTGGCAAAGTCAGTTTGACTTCAGATGGTTTATGATTAGTAAAGTAAGGTAAAAAATAACTCTGGGCGTGTGTGTGCGCGTCCTGTGGTGGGATGGCGCCTGCCTTGCGCCCTGTGTTGGCTAGACCCCGGCAGACCCCCGTGACCCTGTAGTTAGGATATAGCAGGTTGGATAATGGATGGATGGATAGGTAATTTGACAGATATAAGGTTATACATGGACTTTATCCAAACCTCCACATGGTCCTCTTAGTGGTTTTTTCACCTACCCTGCTTGGTTACCTCCATTCCTCAAATACCCTTAGCGCTTTTTTCCACATATTTTGTCCCTATAAACCCAGTTGGTTCTATATGGTCCTGTTTGGTCAAATCTCTTTCTCCATTCCATTTATGTTACCCTACTTTTGACTTCTCCACTCTACTCCTCTTTGTGCTCCAGTGGAAGATGTTTGCTTTAGCTACTATTGCTGTAGGACTATCGCTGACATTGCACTGGAAATGCCCTGAATCTGTCTTGTTGGTCCACTGGAAGTCGTCGTTTTTTAAGCCAGCACTCTTGAAACTCTCTGTATCACAAATCAACAGCTCGTTCAGTCTTACAATCCGGAGATGGCTCTACACAGTGGCTACCCTGTCATTTTTCTCTCTTTACTGTTTTCCAGTCTCCTCCATTTTCTGGCTGGTCGTGGGACTGCAGTGCTTTTTTACTTTTCTTTAATTAGGGATATTTTGATGATTGTCACTTTTTTCTCATTGTCAATATTTAAAAAACATATTTTTCTTGCTTATATAGAGTTACCATATTTAATTTAAAACACATTGTAAGTAAAACAATAGTTGTGATCATACTAAAGAAGCCATTTTAAGTACCATGAAAACAAATCTTAAGTCATTACACTGCCAGCATTAACTTTCAGTTTTGACATCTGGCAGAACAGAGTTTCAAGAGTGCTGGTTTAAAAAACAATGACTTCCAGTGGACCAACAAGACAGAGTCAGGGCATCTCCAGTGCAATGTCAGCTATAGTTCTACAGTAATAGTAGCCAAAGCAAATGCCCTCCACTGGAGCACAAAGAGGAGGAGAGTGGAGAAGTCAAAAGTAGGGTAACATGAATGGAATGGAGAAAGAGATTTGACCAAATAGGACCATATAGAACCAACTGGGTGTATAGGGACAAAATATGTGGAAAAAAGTACTAAGGGTATTTGAGGAATGGAGGTAACCAAGCAGGATAGGTGAAAAAACCACTAAGAGGACCATGTGGAGGTTTGGATAAAGTCCATGTATAATTTTAAACTGGTGTTCTGGTGATGGTATTTTTGGATATATTTTTGACATTTCTAAAAAAACTAGAAATTCTATACACAGTTGTATGCAAAGGGAGATAACAAAAGCAGAAACCGGAGATCAGAACAACATTAAAATGCCTAAGAAATAATTTTCTTCCATGTCCATCAGATACATCTTTTTAAGTTGTTAGTCTTCTTTTCTGCAAATGGCTGCTTTCAGTCAGAAATCTAGAAATGTGATCAAATGATTCCTGGAACATAAGAGTGATCTCAGCTTACAGCCCCCTCAGTCTTCAGTTCTCAGGCCAGTCAAGCATCTTTTACATGAAACAGAGTGAAATGTTTCGAGCAAATATTTATCAGGCATTAATCTGCAACTACTAAGAGACATAGTGAAGTCAACATGGGATTGCCATACCTTTGAAGTCTTCTTGAGCCAATGCCTGATGATTTCAGATTATTCTAGAGGACCATTTCACTGTTAGGTAGGTGTGCCTACTGCAAAGAACCATATGGAGAGCGGACAGTTTGGAAAGCATGTATCATTAAAGACAGACTTACGTAAGTCCTAAATTCTCCTTTGTCTAGATTTATTATACTGTATGAGATTACATAACAATATAAGGACTAAAGTTCTTTGGGGCAGAAGAATTTTATTTATGTCTGACTATGTGCTAGTCTACATTGTTAATCTATACCCACTGAAGTTTCATTCAAAATTGTGACAGTTCTGATTTAATGATCTTCTACAGCATTGATGAACTAGTGACCAAATTATGACCATCTAACCATAAAAATGAATACATATTTGACAATTTATTTTGTTATTTTAATGTTGTAAGAAAATATATGAACAATTAACACACATTTTTATCACAAAGCTTAAGGAACCAACCTACTGGCCAGTCAATAACAGAAGGCACAATGGAAACCATGTTGTAAGAAAAGGCCAACAGAGTAGGAGCAGCATCTATGGCCATGAGCAGATGTAAATGCCTATTACTAGATTGTAGCAGATGGCAGTTTGGAGCTAAGGGATGGGGTGGAGAATTATACCAGACTCTAGCTCTTATGTGAGTAATTGGGAATCAGATGTGTAATATCCCTAGAGAAAGGAGGGAGGCACTTTTATCAGGTGGAATTGTCTTGAGAAGTAACTCTAGCTTTGTAACATTGTTATTTATTTTTCTTCTCAAATGATCAAATGGATACCGGAAGTGACTATTGTAGACTAATTTTAGATATTTGTTTGGAACAAGACAGAACAGCCCAGAAACATTAGTGGCTTACACGCAGAGGTTCATTTTGTCACACGTACAACGTACAGTGAAATTCTTACTAGCATGTGCTAATCAACCTGCAACACATTCAGAATATCTCGGGAATTTATTGGTAGCTTTGTTTGTCAAGGTCGTATGTGAAGGAAAGATACTCAAATCTGACAAAATAACTTTTTATGTCAAGACTCTGGGAATCCACTGCCTAATGTTAAGTTTGAGAAGTCGGAGTATGAGTCAAAATGCTGTTGTACAGTTTCAGAGTATGAGTAAAGCCTTCAAAAATCACAACAGCCATATGGAAGGCAATCACATTATGGAGAGTGAACCATCATAAGTCAAATTTTAAGCAACGACTCGCTTGAGAGTTTTCACAAACAAGAGGGTCTTACAAGGATAATGAATTCTGAAAATGCTGAGAAATTGTACAGACTTAGAATGACATGAATATTATCTATTTGAGTCAGATTAAATTGTTATGTAATCATCTTTAACTGTAAAGCAGTAGTATATGACTAAAATTCCAATGACCTGAAGGCACACAGTATAACTAGAAAAGCAAACTGGAAATCCTTTGCCAATTGATAGTTGTGTATTTATTAAGTAATAGAATAGAATACCCTGCCAACCCAATCTTTCACACAGTATGTGAACTTTGGAAATCCATTAAATGGGCCATCTTTAGAAAAGTGGACCAGCAAATCACACTAAGGTAAATGTGTGTGAAAGATGACACCAAAGATGAGGAATCAGACAGGCTGAGGCACATTTAAAGTAGTCATGTAGCGTGTTTAGGTGGTATTTACTGGCATGTGCTCATTCCATCTTCATTTAATTAAAGCCTTCATTATTAAAGGATTTCCAAATTTTTACAAAAGAAGGGATTAAGTTCAGTCTACCACTCTGTCCTGCTTAGCTAACAGCTAAATTGTTCTTGTATCCCTTCCAGATGTTACTGATCAGGGTTATCTCCATGTAAAAAGTATGAATTAGAATAATCCACCCTAATTCAGGGTGTTCATAAGAAATGCAATTATTTAATACATGAGTCAGAAGTATATAAAAAAACAAGAATAGTTTCATCAGATATTTGAAATATTAAAAATATGTGCTTCAATTTAAATGTTAAAAGTCTAAACAGTCTTGACTGCAATAGAAATTTATGATTTTTCACCCTCTGATAGAGGTTCATAGGGGACTAGATCCCTAGCAAAGGATCAAAAATCAAAAATAGCATTATATTTATAATCACTGACCTTGAAATAGTCTAAAACAATACCTCACATACTTATGTGTGAATTAGTCATCTTTGACCTTATAGGAGTGTCCCTTAAGGGGCTAAGACCACCAGTAAAGAATAAAATATGAAAAATGTTACCATATTGGTGATCAGCAACACTCATGCCTATATCATGCCTATATTACCAATTCCTATTTTTCAGGATTTTTTATGTAAAGGAGTAAATTTAACCCCTTGTATCCCATTAGGGGTAACTCCTCGGGTTGGTTGATGTGGCATGCATAATTTCAAGTCTTACTGATGATCATTTTTGCTGATGACACCTATTGGTTTACTGTTTATCATAAGTGTTTAATTTTTCAGCACCTAATATGGTCCAATAATGGCCTACAATTTTTTTCAGGTTCAAAAGTAGGGAGGAATCCAAAAAAGTATGATGTCTTGTGTAACTAAACATCAAGATGAGTTGAACGGTATATCCTATGTGGGGTTTTTTATTTCATACAGGTGAGTCAAGAGGTGCCAGCCAAAAAAACGGAAATCATTACAAAGCGTTCCTAAGTCATTTTTATCAACACTACACATGATTTGATAGTTCTTTCTTACCTGTGTGAGAAGAAGTGCTTTCTAGTTTATGTTTTGAATGCTTTTAATTTTCCTATTTTTAATTTTAGTGGCCATGGACACTGGTGATAAATATATTAAGTGGTAACTAGTGCTATTGTGATTTCCTCCTGATATGTAATCTATTTTAAGCAGGCCCAGATTAAGACCCCCCACAGGCCTCCTTCACAGAGAGTTGATCATACTTTCAACAATGCAGAAAACAGACAGCAAGTAGTTTAATGCTATGCAGCATTTCTCACTCTTGACTCATTTCACCGTTTGTCTCATTTGTTCATATTAGGGAGTGGAGACTCAATTGTTTCATGCCATCATGTGCCCCTGGGTGTGCACCCAGAATGCCCTGATGATTGATCCAGTCCTAAATTTAGGACAATTCTTTAGGTAAACTGTAAACAGAACAAGAAGTCATCCGTTTCTTGCTGGCTGTCAGATCTGGCACACAAGAGTCTAAAATGATTTTGCACTTCATACCAATAAAAAGCAAATAGGTATTTATTTCTCTCATAGTAATCTGTAAATTCTCAAAAGAAAACAGTGGTACAATTAAGCATACTTTTCAACATGTTTAGAAATTTAAAAAAAGGAAACACTTTCAGTGCAATAAAGACAAAAAGTGACATTACTGTGCTTTTTCTTATAATTCACAGTGCACTTTACACAAAATAAATTTTACACTATTATATTAAAACTCATTACTCTGAGAAACAGAAGAGTGAATGCTAAACAATCATTTTGTAACCGTGGATATTGTATACTAAACTCGGAAACACAAATTAGGCAGGAATTGTTCTGTTTAATAAGAGGCTGCTTGTCAAAGCTTTAATTTAACAATTGCACACATTGTTATGATTTGCAATATTTTTGGTAGTACAGTAACCAGGTTACTAAGTTGGCTGTATCAGTCAATTAATGAGCGATTTTCTTGTTAGTTTGATTATTTTCAGCTTTAAGCTATAAAATAAACAGCACAGCTGTTAGAGTAAAGGTAAAAAAAAGAGTTAGATTTAATCCTAATAATGTAACCTTACAGTGATACAGGCAACCAACCTTAATGCTAGTCTTTTGTTGTTTTTCTCCAAAGTGACTGGCTTGATAAAGTCACAGTGAACCATGGTCTCCTCAAGGCAACAAGACAACAAGTTTTAGATGGGTGTCCATTGTGAGCAGAGCTTTACAATGACAAAGCAGACTCAAGTCTTATCTTTTTTTATAAAAAGACCTCCTCCAGAATATGAAATTACTTTCTGCTGAGGAGAAAAAGCAGTCATGCATTATTCAGTTTACCTATCAGTTCACACACTTATAAGCAACATCGATATTTTGTCTACCTCCAATATTTAGGAGTGTTTTTATGAATAAAATAAAATCAGAAAAAAAACCCTGTTTCCATTTGCTTAAAGCTCTCAGACTGTGGGCTACAGTTTTAAGATGTGGATTTTTTTTTGTGCCCTGCCTTGTAATTTCAATCTACACAACATACAAAGCAAAACTGAAAAGTAACTGAGCCACAATATTAGTTTTAACTGGTGCACATACAATATCTTTGTTATACTGCTCATGAAATGGGGAAGGTAGCATTGGTGGCTTGAAAAAACTGCCTAACATTTAAGACAATGCTAGCTTCAGAACTTGAAAGGCAGAGAAAAAATTCAGGACACTCCACAAACATGAACATCTTGTAGCTTAGACTAGTACAAGACAATAATTTTCATGAGGAGATCAGTGGGTACCACAGTGTCAGGAATGCTCACATGAAACATTTCATGATAGCTGTGAAATTCATTTTTTTTTGGCAATTTTTTTCCTCCGAGATTCAAGAAATTACAGTGTCCACAGTCTCTTTGTTAGTTTTAATATTTATGTCAGAGTGTTATAGAAAAAAGAAAAATTGACTGCAGCCAGAAATTCAAAGAAAAGCATTGGTTAGTGACACGACTTGTCGACAGTCAGTAAATCATTACAGCCTTTTGTAGATTTATGAACTCATTTACTGAAGACTTAAATATAGTGCACCCGTCAATCTCCACATTGTTGTAATTTTGTTGTGCACAGCACAACTTTCTGTTTTTACAATACAATAAATACACCTGTGCGCTTTTTGAGCCAACATATTAAGAGTATAAAACAATGACAGATGTGGGGCTCCAACCTGAAAGTGCCAGACAAGGGTCCAACTACTGTGAAGCTAACATTGAGGTTTACCTGCATAACTTCCAGGATCAAAAGTTATAACTAATGGGGGCTTTGAGAAGAATTGTGCCTTTAACAGAAGAAAGCACCATAACTGTACTCTTTAGGTTCATACAGATGTCAGTGGTATCACAGATGACCAAAGTAATCAACAAATTTTGCTCATAGGGAAGATCTACCTGGGAAGGAGAGGTATACCCCATGCATCGGGATGCTTTACATTTCACTTGCTCATTAATTGCCATCAAGTTTGAGTTTGTTTGCAAATTTACCCTAACAATGAGGCAACATAAATGGCATTAGAAGGTCTTGATGATGATACACCAAGGCTTGTGAAACGTGTTAGGAAACGTTCATGGACACATGGTAGCAAAACCGAGAAACCTCTGCTTTTGATCAAACAAGCAAAGTAGTCAAAAGTATATGAGAAACACGTCAAGAACAAAATGCCCTTTCCCTTCCAGAGGCAACTAAAAGAAAGACCCAGTCCTTCTCGCTCCTTGGCACAGGCAAGCATGGATAGATGAGGCAAGACACTGCAAGCTAATGCTGATTTTCAGGTTCACTCAATATGCATTGATGTTGTTGCTTACTAAGGAAGATCCTGGAGCGAAAAAAAAGAAAATTTGCTTGAGACACCTGAGCCACCCAATGTTAGGGTGGAGGTGGCATGGCCTCTTCTTGTTTGATAATTTGATTTTCAAGGTAATTGCACTAGTTTGTAAATGAGTAAATGCCAGAGCACATAACATCGGAGAGTTGGACAACCGCACTCAATAAAAACTATACATTTCCCACAATTGGGGCTGATTTGTCTTAGTAAAAAGCAAGCTGTTTCAAAGATTATAAATTTTAAAATAAGATTTTCAACACATTTCAAAATATATGCTCATTAAAATAGTTCCTTTTTTCATATCACTGTAGCAAATTGACATTTGAGCGTAATAAAAAAAGTGACATGACTTGTTGATTTTACTATTTCAATAGAGAGACTCACTTTTATGGAATGAGCAAATGACCATGACAACGGTGGTGCTGGGATGGCAATGATGATGACCCATTGAAACATAAAATACAGCTAAAAGAGTTTATAACAAAACCATATTGAATCACTCTATATCTATGTATTCTGCATACAAAATATCTAACAATACTAAGCAAATTTTCATATTAAGACATTTATTCAAATAGAAAAATATGCAATATAAACCGTAATAAGAAAACATGATAATTTTGCACCCTCAGATATACAATTGCTACATTTGGACACCCGATCAATCATTTTCCATATGGCCCAGATGGGCAGTCAGATAACAGCCTCTTCAGGCCCAAATGTCTCCCTATAAAGACAACCTTTGATCTACCTGTGTAGTTCAAAGGTTAATTGCCAAAGGTTATTGTCCTTTTCACTCAGGACATTGTCATATGGCTGTGTCCCAAAACACAGTAGTTTGCGTCGAATAAGGAGGGGGACTGTATTTCTTAGTCCCATTGTTCTTTTTCCAGCTTGGCAGAATGGGCATGCTTTCTTGTTTGCAAAGGCCTTTGTCAGGTTTCTGCCTCTCCTTGATCTCCTTACACAGACACCGCTTCTTTTCAATCATTTCCATCATGGTGTTGTCCCCGTACATCCACTGAATATGTGACACCTAGTGGAGAAAAGTTTAGAGCTTAGCAAAATCAAAAAGCACACGTACAGTTTAGAAACGCTTACCTACACACGTTAATAGCTTTTGATGGCTGCACCCTTCTGACTCAGCCCTGGTTGACTAATACTGATTCCAATGTGGGAAACGTTTGAGGTAAACAATGAATCATAAGTAAATTTACACCATAAACAAGATTACATTGTTATTCTCAATGCTATTGAAAAGATAGACGATTCGAACAAGAAAAGGAATTGCAACTGAATCAAAAAATGTTTCAGGCTTAAATTCCACCATTCACCTACTTTGTAACATGATAGGGCTAGAGTTCTACAAATGCAAATCATTGCAGGTTATGGAGTATGGCTCATGGAAGATATTTTAGGTGATATTCACCCTGGAGGGCACGTTAAAAATAAAAATGATAAGCTATTGGAAAATATTGTGGATTCATGGTGACACTGCAGATGTTAGGCCTATAAATGAGCTTGTGCCTCCTGAGTAGAAACACTGGTGATTTGCTTTGCAAACTACTTGATAACAGATTCAATATAGAATAAAGATTGTTAATTAAAATTTGTTTTTTGACTGAAACCTTCTTGAGTCCATTTATACAATTGTGTGTTGACCAGATATAACTTGGTTAACTGGATCAATACAGTACTGTACTTTGGAACTCTTATTGTTGTTTTGTTCACAAAAGCAATCAAAATACTGGTTAATTTGAATGCTTGCAAATGGTAACACACCTTTATAATGCCTCATTGTGACGGCTCTCTCATGTGTAACCAATCCAGACATTTTCTTCATGTTATAGTACTTGTGTGCATTTAAGTGTTTGTGTTCTTGTTTTTGAGAATATTTGGCAAGCTTCTGTAAAAAGCTAAAATTCCCCTTTGGGCTCTATCTATCTATCTATCTATCTATCTATCATATAATACTTTTCTTTATCTATTTGTCTGGAATGTGGACCTAAATTTTATTGTTAAGACTCTATAAAAATATGGTATATACATGCACATTTTCTTACATTTAAACAAACATGTACAGTTCACTCAGTGATGCCCTATATACAGCATCATCAAGTGTTTCAGCATCCAAAGTGTATACAAGCCCAACAAGAAGTATAGTGTTCTCAGAGATGATGTCTGGAATATTTTTCCAACCTGTTTTCTATTGACAGAATGCGGCTGCACAAACAAAAGGTCTGTCACATAGCAAAATATGCAGATTGCAAAACTGACAGAACATGAGAGAACCAGAGCATTATCAGTTGGGGAAAATGAACACAGGTTGCAAGTTTAGTTATTGTGGCTAGTATATCTTGATTCTGTAGTGTGTCAAAATCTAACTCATAAAATGCACATATTTCACAATTTTTGTTTGTCTCTTCTTGTAATTTTTTCTTTGACATTTTGTAAATCACTTTAATCTACATCCTTTACATGAAAATGTGCTATAAAAACATATGTTGTTGTTGTTGATGCTATAATAATACTATGCTCCATTATGAAATGTAAAGATAAAATGTTAATCTCCTATTTGCATTGGATTGTTGCAAAACCATCTATAATGTGATAACATAAATAATCCTAAAGGAAAACATGAGTTGCATCTCATTATTTTTTAAGGTTTCTGTAAAACTTTGTCAAAAAATATAGAACACTGCTCAAGTTATATTACAGGTAAAATTCTGCAGCAATGGATTCAAGCATTAGACTGCCTTCCTATCAAGGGATAACTCCTGCCTTGTGCCTAGTGCTACCAAGATAGGATCCATCCCTTAATGACCCTGAAATGAAGTAAGCAAGTTTACAAAATGAATTGATAGTACTGAGTAATAAAAATAATATGACTAATTTTACATATACTTATTTTGGGTGGCATTACACATCCAGGTAGTCTAGTTTTACTACTTCATCCCAAAGACCCTCAGATTAGGTTGATTAATGATTCTAAACTTACCCCATGTGAGCTCTATATGAACTGCTATTCTATCCAGGGTTGGCTCCTGCCTGATGCTTGTGGAATTGGTTTCTACCTCCAGTGACCATAATTTGGATTAAGTGTATTTAAGAATGTCATGCTACAAACATATTTAATACTAGCTGTGTAAGCCCGTGCTGTAAAAAGCCTGGGCTCCTAGAAACTATTGAAATCGTCAGAAAAAAAAAATGAAATGCAGAGTTGGCGGTTTCATTTTGTGGACGTGCTCACCCCCCTTGTCTATCAGTGGCTAATTGAGTTTCTCCTCGGAGGTTTTGTTTTACCGATGTGCTCACCTCACTTGTGTATTAGTGGTTAAGTGAGTTTGTCTTTCATTGGCGGTTACACTTTGGCGATGAAGTCACTTTCATTCAGCTTTATGCTGTAGCCTCGTACATTGTTCTTCTTCCGACTTGTTAATTTGGGGCCGCCTTGCCAGCTCTTTGAGCTTTATGCTGTAGCCTCACATGTCCGGGCCGGAAAGACAGACACACACACTTCCTAGATGTTTTTATATAAGATAGGAAAAATCTTTCTAAAGATTTATATTTTATTACTTAATTGTGTCCAGTAATGACTTTTGTTAGTTTGTTTTTAGAAGGTTGACAGATACTCAAAAATAGTTGGTGGACTACTATTCTGGAACTCTAGCGATGCATTTTGTATTTTACAAAGAGGAAGAAGATGAAAAAGGGAGATTAACATGTGTCTCAAGATTAAGGTTATTTTACTATGTTCACTGCAAAAACATTGCAAATTGCACAGAAAAAGAATTTAGGAGTTACTTGTGCTGAAAAACTGAGGCAGATTATTCCATATTTACTGAGAAGACCCATGTTTTGTACATACCCTTTTTTCAAAACCAATTGTAGCAGCTTTGGTCTTACAGCTCACCTTTAAGCATGTCAAATAATCTCTTAAATTGCAAGGTGGTTTTAGGAAGTCTATCTATCTATCTATCTATCTATCTATCTATCTGTTGTGGACAGCAGGGGGTGAACCAGCTCCCCAAACCCAACACAAAATGAAAAAAGAATTTAAAATAATTCCAGTAATACTAGGCCAGGAGCTGGACATGAAAGGGCAAAGTTCATAAAGATGTCTGTGTAGATAAAGATATCAAATTTATCTGCACAGATGTTGAAAAGAATGCCATCTGTGATCCTATCTGCAAAAACATTCATTGTTTTAGATAGATTTCTACTTCTGTTTTTTTTTTCCCTAGCTTCTTGCCCAGCAATGCACTTGTAGGGTTGCTTTCCACTTTGTTCACGGTGAAGCTTGGATAGTCTCCAACCACTCATAGCCCTATCCTGGATTAACTGGGTTTGCAAATTAATCAAAGAATGGATTTATTGTGCCTGTTTTCCAGGATACTCACATCAAGGAAAATAGATATTTACCGGAAGCAGTGCTAAACTAAAATAGCATAAAGTAAGCAGCTCATAAGATGCCTTAACTGTCAGCCTCGCAAGTCCACAATTTAGGATTGATATTTGAGTCGAATTCTTCTGATCATCTGAACAATGTTATTAAAACTGCATGCAATTATATACATAATGCAGCTAAGGTGAGGTCTTTACTTTGATTTATGGAGGCAGAATGGCTGCTACATGGTTATGTTACTAGTAGAATTGATTACTGAATGCTCTTGATACTGGCCAGCATAAACATTTTCCAGAATGTCTCCAAATGATTTAAAGCGCAGCAGCATAACTGTTGACGAAGAAAAAAACATTTCTCTTCAGTTTGTGAGCACTTGCTTTGGCTTCCTGTAAATTTTACAATTGATTTTAAGGTTCTTTTATTACTTTCTAAGGCTCTGGATAGTTTAGCTTCTTGGTATAATAGACAACTATCATCTCAAATGCATCTTCATTCTAGCGGTCCTTCTTTTTTAGCAATACCCACAGTTTAAGTGTACCGGAGAGACTCTTTTATTATTATATTCAGTTATTGTGCACTTAAATTATGGAATGCATTGCCACATCACCTAAGGCACTCTCCTACTTTTAGCAATTTTGAGTCTAATTGAAAAACTTACTTTAATTATTTAAATATTTTTGGTATGTTTTAATTTTTAATGATTTATTACATTCAATTTATATTGGTTGTATTATTATTCTTATTGTGAGTGAAGCCATTTGTGACATAATTATTATAATTAAATGTAAAAGTACACCAATTTCTGGTAGACTGACTGCTAGAAATATTTAAAAAAATCTGTTTTGACCAGTTTTTCACTCAGTTGAAACTGCATACGCCTAGAGATGAATATTATTAAAACATAACATGACATTTACTTGTTTATAATACAAAATGGGAATGCTTTCATCCCTAAATGCATATTATAAATTAAACTGGCCTTAGTCAACATGTTGTTATTTTAGATTTCCTTATTTCCAACAGATATTTACAATATATGCTCCATTTTGGCACACAAAAAACCCTCTGGTTACAATGAATTGTTAACAGTGTCTGTATTTATAGGGTAGATGTCCCTGACCTAAAGGAAAGCTTCTTTTCCCTTTTTAGTAGATCTGAATAATAAAAACCAGAGAAGAAACAGCAGCTGTGCAGATTCATTCTGCCGTGAAAGGTGTCACCAGACTCGTATCTCCCTTCCTTCTTTTTCTCTTGCACATGCTTTTAACTGCTCTGGGACATACACCTGTTATTTGATTACTAAGAAGCTGGCATTTTCAGCAAAAGAATATCTGGAGCAGAAAAAAAACTAGGAGGGACCTGCTCCATTTGCCTGTTAAAACAAGCTGGAATGTGACCGTTGCTGCTGGAATTGCCTCCTTTTAGCTTTATACTTACTGTATAAAGAGTAAGCAATCGAGTATTCTTTGACAAAATGTATAATTTTAGAAAGTACAGTATTATGTACTTCAAATGTACAATGTGTCAAATGATACATGCTGTCCTAAACAGTGTATGAGGCAAAATGCAAACATTCTGAGATCAAGCAGGGTAAGGGCTTGGCCAAAGGCACATTTCAACACAGTATTGTGGTAATGACTCATTTTTATGACCTATGATCTTAGGGGCCTCTGGCAAGGCTTCATTTACCGACATCAATAGAGAAGAAATGGCACATCAAATGTACCAACACTGTAACCCAATAAGCAGCTTATTAAAGATTTGAAAGCAGACTGTTAATGTTCACTCACCACACAATGAGTAGAAAGAATTATTAGAATAAATAATCATTGATTCAATCACCACTAAACCTGCTTGTTCCAATCCAGAGTCACGAGGGAGCCAGCACTCTTTCTAGTCAAAACTGAGCATAAAGCTGGAACCCACCATGGACGTGGTGTGAATTCAGTGCAGGACACACTCATACACAACCATTCTCAACCTGTTAACTGTTGGATGTGGAATGAAAATAAGAGTAATACAAAACCTCACATACTGTACAATTTTAAAACCTGCTATGCTCAAATAAGGGATTTGGGGGGAACTGGCAGGGAATGGTACTGGACAAAGTGGCATTTGATCACAAAAAAAAAAAAATAATCAAAAGAGAACCTAAGTAATGTGCCATATTCTATTCATGGAATTGCACTGCTGATGATGGAATAGGTGAGAAATCCTTGAACTAAGGCAATAAAAAGGGTTTATTCCATTAATTGTTATCATTTAATATAAAAATGTATATAATTTTAATCATGTCAAGTCAAGACAAGTTGGGGAGCATGCACTGGTATAGTGCATTGCCGCACCCACTACACGACAGTTGGCAACCCCCCAGGCAGACACGCAGTCCACTCCCACCCTCCGGAAATGACCCTCTATCTGCTGCAGCCAGGTGTTACGTGGGCGACCCCTTGGCCTGGTCTAGCCCCTTGGGTCCCCAACAATGGGGATCTTATGAGTTGGATCACTCTTGGGAAAACGCGCCACATGGCTGTAGTGCTGTAACTGATGCTCCCTCACAATGCAGGTAATGTGTCTCATTTGGGACTCCATGAGCAACCATTCATTCGACACAAAGTCAAACCAACAGTACCCAAGGATTTTCCGGAGAGACACAGTACCAAAGGAGTCCAGTCTTCGTCTCAGGTCATTGGATAGCGTCCATGTCTCACAACCATATAGCAAGACAAGAAGCACCAGGACTCTAAAGACTTGGACCTTTGTCCTTTTGCATAGATATTGGGAGCACCATAGACCCCTTTCCAGGACCTTATGACCCCTCATGCTCTCCCAATCCGTCTAGTGACTTCATAGGAAGAGTCACCAGAGACATGAATGTCACTGCCAAGGTAAGTAAATCTCTCGACAAGGTCAACACTCTCTCCGCAAACAGGCGCACTGCTGATGGTTGTGCCCAAGAAGTCATTAAAGGCCTGGATCTTGTTTTTTATTCAGGACACTCAGACTCCTCACTCAGTCTCTCGAGTGCCCCGATCAGAGCCTCCATTGATTCTGCGAAGATCACAGCATAGTCAGTAAAGTCAAGATCCATGAATCTTTCTTCACCAACAGATGCCCCACATCCGCTGGACCCCACGACCTTGCCCAACACCCAGTCCATACAAGCATTGAACATTGAATCAACTGGGAAAAATGCAGAGGTCCTGCCTTCACTCTGCACAGCTCTCACAGTACCAGTGTACAGGCCGGCCATGATATCCATCAACCTCAAGGGGTAATATATTGTAGTTTTAATGCAGGTTAAAAATTAAATGCTAATAGAGACTGCTAAGGATCATGGAGAGTTCTGTGATCAAAGCCTTATGTTACTAACATAGACCCACGTGAGAAAGTAATCCAACTGGTAGAGATTTAAACAGTAAAATGAGAGGAATGTCAGATGTGGCAAATACTAAACAACAGAGAACAGATTAGTAACAGATCATATTAAAAACAATTCTGTTTATTTTTTGTGATGCTGTCTCATAACCTTTTGTTTTATTTTACAGTCTTTTAGATGCTGCACCTACAGCCATAATGAGTTAATCAAACCCCTCCAACTCAATTAATTGAATGATTTACTTATTTTTTATAGCCTTTCTTGAAAAAAAAAGCTTTAAATAAAAATAAAATAGTAGTACTGGTGCAGGCACACAATACATTGTGTATAGATACTGTAATGGCAGAAATGGACTACAAGTGCTGTGCAATAAGTAGACTGACACTACACTACTTGCAATTCTATTTCAATGATCATAATGCACCTCCCTTTAGATGCACATTTCTTTGAATTAAAGTCATTAATTAGTATAGTTAACTTTTGAAAACCTTTAATGTAAATATTAATATTAAAGAAAAAAAGTGGGTTAAATGTACACTTTTCAGATATGAATATTAAATGTCTTATTATTAGTGTTGTTACAATTCTTTTGCATAAATTATTCATCCATGTTTACAAAGAAGATTCATGTCACGCTATGTGTTCATGAATAAATTATGTGTCTCGTTATAAACAAACACTCTAACCAGGAACCAGGTTACTTTTTTTTATTTTCGATCTAACAAGATTCAGTTCTTTATTAAAGGCACATCATTTGTAAGTAATTTTTAATCTATTTTGCAACAGGTGTATGTACTTTACATTGGCTACTACTTAATGAGATGCTCAGTTGTCTGCTTTACTGAAGAGCACGCAAGTGGGACGGCATGGAGCCCTTTCTGCTATGAGGAGGCAGAGGAAGAGAAACATTTGAATAATTGATTAGTTTGTGATTGCTGGGGAAGGTTTAATTGGGACCTTGATTTATTGTTTTTACTGTTTAGTCATAGTAGTCCTCTGGGATAAGCAGGTGAGTGGAGGGATTTGATTAAGTCAAATAGGGACATGTGCAGACCACCCAGGTTCAGGATGGTGGAGGATGGTCAGAAGAGGATGAGAAGCCAGAGCTACATACCAACAACTGAAGTTCTTCATAATACAGAAAGAAAAATATAGACTCAGAAGAGGGCAGAAGGCAGTAGTTCAGATGGAAATGTTTTTTGGAGAATCCACATGAATAGGATTGGGGAGCCTGATGGCTTGAATGGCCTGTTCTAATCGAACTTGTTCTAATGTTCTAAAGTAATTATTTGTGGCTCTGTTTATAGTGAACCACTGAATTTGACTTCATCTCCCAATATCCTGAACGAGGGTCTGAATAATGGCTAAGAGCCTTAAGCAACAGTCACAATCTCCTCAGTAAGTAAACTCTTAATTTAACCCATATAAATATTTAATTTGAATGATCATCTTTTTATCCTGGAAAGAAGTCTTTTAGTTTATTTGCAAAACTCTTCTTTGAAATTAAGACTCATTTTATTAGAAAGAATCACATTTACTAAAAGAGGATAGGATTATTTGTTTGCTCTTTGTGTGACATACATTTATGTATGGCTTTCCAGCTATCTGCCCTTTTTCTCCTAGCTGTCTAACTACCTATTAAGTAGCTGATAGATGTGAAAAAGCATTTGAGTTTTTTGTAACATAATCAACACTGAAGTGCATTGTAACTGGTGATAAACCCAAGATCTTGGTCCTGAATCTAGCCTGAAAGAAATCGGCAACACGCAGGCTTCTACTTGGAGGGTAACTGTTTTCTGGTAATATATACTTTGCTACAGTGGTGTCAAGAGTGTTTTACTATGTTGAGTAAGTGTGTTGACAAATTCTTAATTCTTGTCCTTGACCCATCTCTTTCATTGAACTTGACCCACCTCTTTCACAGAAAGGTTTACTACGAGTTACCTGCCCTTGCATATAATCATTAATCTTCTTTAGGGTCACACTCCTTGAAGTGCTGGGAGGTTTATCTCCAGCACATAATCTAAAGAAATGGCAAGAGAGAAATTGGTGTTTTGGAAACGTAAATTACACACATCGGGGTGTATGTCTGTAAATGCCTTGGATGACCTTGTGCTTTGTTTAGCATTACATTCTGCCCCATGCCTGTCAGATTCCACCCTAAAGCCCCCATTTTTGTTTGTTTTTTTCTTTCCAGGGGGCAAGTGACTTAATAGTTGGGAGATGCTCTTTAAGATATAGTATAACCATTTGATTATTAATTCATAAAAGCCTAATACATTTTAGAGATTAGGTGACTACATTGAATTGATTTGTCTGTTTTTCCATGCAAACTAAGGATGTATAATGAAGTGGAATTTGAAAAGTATTAAATCAAACTGTGTTACTTTTGATTAAGAAACTCTAACAATTAATTTAATTTCAACCTATTTATGCTTCCATGCAGGTAGCATTAGCGATTTTCACAAATGAAACTGGGGATAATGCCAAGCTATCTGTCCCATGGAAAAGTGGGATTCACTTGTTCACACTTAGAAGGATGGCTCAACATATGACAATTCCAGCTTGGAAAAGAGTAACGGGAGTGGGGATCCTGAGAGATGCAAAATATATTTGGAGCTTTTGACACCAATGCAGTACACTAGCATTCTATGATAGCTTAATGGGCTTGGTGATGCACTGCTTATCTGTGTGCAGTTTTCCTATTCTTCCTCTGTATGACTGGGCTTTTTTTCTTAAATAACCTGATTTTCCTCCCAAGAAGGAGCATGTTGGAGTGAATAAAGAATCTGCATTAGGACTGTGTGTGTATTTGTGTGCATGAGAGTGAGCACTTTCATGGACAGTCACCTCGACTAGTGTTGGTTCCTATCTTACTTTTGATGTTCCTGGCTCTAAATTAAGTGGATTAAGGACTACAACTGTTTACTGAACCCAAAAACTTTATAACTAGTTTCTTCCTCAGATCATATGGACATTTACTCTATTCTAATTTTGAAACACAGTAGTAGATTATTGGCCTATATTTGAGTCAAACTCATGAATATTGTTTACTTGATTTAAGACACTGCATTTCCTCCAGCAGAAGTATATATGTTATAGCCCAATTATCTTGTGATTGGTTAAACAGCCTGTTTTGGGTAAGGCTGTCATGACATTTTGCATGCTTGACTTGGCAAGTGTACAGCTTGGCTGACATATAAACTGAGACAGGAGATTAATGGAAACCATACTGGGCTTTAACTTGTGAAGTTTCTTATTGTGTTCTCTGGAATACTGAAAACATGTGAGGCTTTTGAGCACACATAACCTGATAATTTATCAATATTTTCCTGGGAAAACTTATGTGCATAACTGTTGTGACTCCTTAAAATGTTCCCAAAGCATACAGTGTTACAGTTCAGAACTTTCAGTTATGATTGAAACAACGAGACCACCAAAACACAAATGGAGTGACCTGTTGTAGTGGATGAGGTCTTGGGCTAAAAACCATCAAGATGCCAACTCAGTCTCAGTTATGAATGTGAGCTCGATCAAGGCACTTAAGTGGCCTTTTCATCCCACGTGCATGTTATGTAGCAGTAATAGTAGTAGTAATATTATCACATGTTCAGACAACAGTGAAATTTATAAATACATAAATATATTGTTTAAAAATAGTGTGCTTTTTTTTCTTTAATACTTGAAATTGTACTTGTTAAACATGGGAATATGTATATGTACTGAAATTTGTTCCAATATTATTTGAATACAATTTTTGTCCAACCATCTTACTGTCATTTATGAAATAGTAAACATGTGAGTTGATTGCCATCAAAAAGAATCCTTTTGAATAAAACGAATTGAATTATTTTGTTTATGACAGTATTGCATATGAATCATTTTCATTAGTTTCACTTTGAAGGGCAGAGATCAAAGAGATTCTTTACTTAAAACTTTCTGATTGAGAAAATAAGTCAGTGACTAAACATTTGCCACCCACCAGTGCTTAAGGGTTTGGTTTTGGATGTTTGTGGACCTCAAATTCAAATGCTCCAGAAGAGAAATAAATCTTTCGTGTTAGGTTCCTTTTATTTTTGACCGTTGACAGCAGGCTTAAGATATGAAAGCACTCCCCTCTAGTGGCCATATCTTGCAGTGCAAAGAAGATTTAGTTACAAGTTAGACTCCTCAGAGCTTGGAAAGGAAACACAGAGGAAACATTAACACAGCGCCGGAAACTTATTGGATTTCCTCTGTTACTGAAGCAAATTAAAGGTCACCTTCTTGAATGGTGGTGATATATTATTAAAAGATATCCGCTTTTCACACAGTAGCTGATTAGAGTAAATTATTTTTGGCAGGGTAATTAAAAATTTTTATGGACTTCAATACATAAGTGTGAATGAAAATCTAAAGCAATTTTAAAAATGGGTAGAGCTGAATATCAAATTTAGCTGATGTTGAATTTTGCATAATGTAAGGTATCAGATACACGTTTTGAAATCCATAAACTACGTTGCTTCTTTTTGTTTTTCATCAGTAATTACGCTTATATTTCTTACTTATGGAGATGCATATTGTAATGGTGGAATGCATTGTAAAACAGGAGGGAGACTGGAATCTGCAAACATGTAATTTGAAAGTCAGCTTTCATGTTAGTATGCAGAGTTGCTTCAAAACAGACTAGACCTTTAATTTAAATAATTCTCATTTATACACTGAAAAATGTATAAATGTGTGATGAATTCAGTTTACCATTCTAAGGGATTTTGGTAAGCCCATAAGAGCCCAAAGAGCAGCCTCCAGGTCTTGTTTTGTATCATTCTACTAAAACTTGGGTGGGGGTTTATAGAAACCCTGAATAAATAATATAAATAAAAGTAGTGTATACACTTAACATGAATTCATTCAAATTTCAAGCTTGTTGCTCCCTTGTCAGTACCTTGTGGCAGCCAGACCTTCAAAAGTGGGTTTGAGACACCCTTTCACCATTAAAAAGAGTTCTGCCCATTAAGTGATAGCACATATAAATACATCCTTGTAGAATTTAGCTACATCCAACAATATGACAGTAAACATATGAATTATAGCATATAACCCATGGAAGCAAAACTAATCATCCCTAAGTATAAAGTATCACAGCTCAGGTTTAAGGATATAACCTCAGAGGTGTGAGATACTGTAGTTGCCCCTGTCTTACTTTACAAGAATCACATTATAGTGATTAAAAGAAAAATTGCATCTTAATTCCATCAATTTGCTATACTCACTTTTTCTTTAGCACCAGACTCAATGTAGGAAGCAAAACTTGATGGGACACCAAAAGCATCACAAGGCGAGTAAATAACACATCTGAATGAGTCAAAGTTTGACCCAGCAACCTTCATTTGTGATGTAGATGAAAATGTGTCAATTTCATATACATTGTATGCACATATATATTTAAGTGCCGGAGTGGGTAGACTGGCATCCTGGGTAGGGTTGAAGATAACTTCCTACCCAGCTGGGAAGCCATCATGGGAGGTACAAATGGAGGCATAGCTCAAGCGGGAGGAACCTCAGTTTCTATCCCAGTCAGGAGGAACAAAGAATTGTTGGATGAGGGACCACTGGATTTTATGAACAGTTTGGCCACAACAGTGCTTCACTAACTGAATCTCCATTTGGATACCCGCAAGGTTACTTGGGGCTTGTATTGCAGAAGGGCAATCCTGTTGGAGTTCGAGGCGCTGTGAGGAGAGGACCTCCCTGTTTTGGGGAACTTCTGTATGACCCAGAAAGGCTTTGTGCAATGTCATGACACTTGAAGTTCTCACCATAAAAGGAAGTCACCTCATCTGCATCTGGAATCAATAATGAGGAGCAGGACGACGAAGGATATGGAGGTGCTTATTTATGTATTATACTATGCTGAACAGACTAAAACCTTGTAAAGGTATTGTAAAATAAGTATCATTTTATGTATCCTTGAAATTGTGTTTGGCTGAGTTGTGTCTGGTATTTGGGGCTCTGGGGCACCCTCTTGTGGTCAACATATTGTTGCTGTAGTGCGGGCACCAACAAAATTTTGGAAAAAAACAAAAACTCATTGAACTTAATTATTTAGTGCTATGCTACAGATTCTGTATTTCTCATAACTGTAAGAATGGCCCAAAATGGTAGAATAGTAAGGAATGCTTCTAATTTCCTCATATTTACTTCATATTATAGACAAATTGCTCTGCTTAGACACTGCCATCTCCTTGTTGCTGATGTGGTCACATTACAGCACTGCAAGCTTATAGATTGCTGAGTGGCCACTTCGAGAAAGTGCTTTGTCTATGTGAGCAGTCAAACTGAAGTCAATATTATTAGCTTGATCCTTGAAACATTCATGAGTATACGTAGAAAGGAATGCCCCTTGAGGTGGGTTCATTCTACAGATTTACTATGGATTTCTGAACGTTGCCAGCTAAATATGACAAAACGGAGAATGACTTTCTGAATATCACACAGCATTGCTTTTTTTCTGTCGCATGCTGGCTGCCTGGCAAGTATGTGGGTGGGAACACTGGAGGAGGTGAGGAGGATGTTGACAGTGTTCCTTGTTTTTGAATGAAGCAAATGTCTCTTAAGTATTGCCTCTCAGTGGAAATAAAAGATATAGAATGGATTACTGCAGTGCAGGGTCTGAAAACGCACTCCGTAATCACGTGTCACTTACATAAAGACTTTCATGGGCAATGCGACCTTAAAATACTTTTACTAACACTCAAAAACAACTAATATAATGTTCATTCTTAATACAGAAAAGCAAGACAGGATGCTCACGGTTTTATATTTTGTCAGAAGTGGTGATATGATTCTGAAACTGTATAGATAACTGATCTGGCAAACTCATTTATATGCTAATAGTTCTACAAGTCTAAAGCAGAAATATTTGCTAATGCACATTTAAATGGAGTAGGTTACATAAAAAAGAGAATTATTCTGGCTCCCAGGATGCTGTCCACTTACAATCACAAGTTGCTACCCTAATTTTCTCATTTAGCGCATCCTCCTATCCTCTCAGCCTACACAACTAACTGACCTACCAGCCCCACACACACATTGTCTTTTGAACACTACTACTCTGACTTACTTGATTAGCTAACCACTTACCCACCCACATTTTCTACACATTTTCTTACCTCATCTCATCCCATCTCATTTTGCTAAGGGTTGCTATAATAACAGGCACAGCAGTGCTGTTAATAGATGTAATTCCTCCAGCAAGATCTGTGTTTCATCTCAGTGGACCAAGCCAGTATACCATCAACAGGAGACAGTTATGGGTGGGTTCTTTGGGGGATCCTCACTAGTTGGCCAAACTGACACTCTCAAGCTGGAGCTGCAGAGGCTCTTCTTTGAGCTCCTCTTGGGCTGTTATATTTAAAATACACCTGGACAATGGAAACATTTTCATACTTGTGTATTAACCAACCTTCCAGTTTAAAGCTCTTACTTTCTCTGTGGTCCAATCTGCTTCATTAAACACATTAAACTAGCACATTAAAGTACACATGATAAAGGCACTGAATTGTTTGTAACCCACTTAGACTCAATGCTCTATTGCAATGTATTCTGATTCATTCAATGTACTATAAGGCATCTAAAAGTTTGTGTTTTCTGTAAAGTATATGTATAGAGGTTCCTGCATTCATAGCAGCCTTTGAAACACAGGACATTAATTTCAATTTTACCTATCCTTCATCTATGTGCCGATCCCAATGATCCATTACAGGTTTGCTATCCTAAAAGCATTGAGTGCAACCATAAATAAGACCAGTTCATTGCAGGGCATACTCTCTCGCACACTCTCACCTATTCAGTTCCTGCACTGGCTTATTACAAAACTGGGCTACAGTAGTCTAGAGTCTGTCCCAGTACCATCAGTGCAAGGCAGGAACCAACCCGAAATAAGGCACCAATACAAGGCAGGGAGCTCAACTAGCATGCCCTATTGGCGAGTTAGCTGTGCTCAACACTGAGACTGACCATGGACTCACTGGAGACAGTAGAAAAGACAATGATGACAAAAATATTATGTAATCCTGAGCCATAATGCCAACCATCCTCTCTACTATTCCTTGTTCTGGAACTTCACTGGAGTAATACTTTTTAAGGACCACTATCCATTTTACATTATCCCAAGGCAAGACTCAAACAATTAGAATAAAATGTAGAAGACTTGCATGATGAACTACAAAGGTCCATTAAAGCCTTAACATGAAAATGGCAAGAATAATAATTGTACTGTGTGGACTCATTTACATTTGCTTCCAAACGTCATGCCTGGCACTTAACTTTCTGAATAGGCGAGTCAGAACCTTTTCCAAGGAATGCCATGTCAATGTAATTTTGTCAATTGTGTCTTTGGTTTCATTTGAAATAAAATTTGATTTCATACTGGACTGACAGCAAGATCCATATTGATTATCTTTTCTTTACCTTAATATTACACTGCCTTAGATATACTTTAAATACAACTATTGAAGGACTAAGGTTTTGAAAATGGAAAGCTTCTTTTTTCACAAAAGGCTTTTAAATTTTCGAAGCACTGTGTGAGATGCAGATCATGTGGCACACAGCAGAAGCAAGGCAGCAGTTGATCGAGCAAAGAGGAGGTAAAAAAAACCTATTTGTTACCCATTGAATCACGGTTTAAGAAGGGGTTTCAGAAGAGCGACTGTGTCTCCTTGGGGTTTGTTCAGCCCCCTCTTCACAATGCGAGCGGCAGACTGGCTGCAACTTGGGGTTATATATATATAAGCTATTCTGCAGGCATATTGTTCAGTAAATGTACAAATTCTAAAATAAATCACATTCCTTTAAAATACATACTGTTCTAACTACTAAAATATGTAGCAAAAGTATCTATCTATAATACATATGGATATTGCTCAATATCATAATTTCTTCTGTAATGTACTTATCTGAAAAGTAGTTTTCATCATTCATCTAATTAAAAATACACATGTATTCTCATGAGTTAATTAATATTGCCACTACTGAAATATGGGAATCTGAGACAAACGTTCAAGTCATATAGTTAAAAAGGAACTCTTGACAGCTTTTTAAAAGGGTTTGGATAAGAGAACTAAAAAGAACTAAGCTATTGGTTAGCAAAATAAGACTGATGAGCTGAATAAACTCCTTTCGCTCAACCATCTTATTATGTTATAAGATTTAGAACCAGCCATGTCAATGGAAATTGTATCTCCAGAGTACATGTTTTAATTTTATGTCAAAAGTATCTTATATGTCTCATTTTAGATTTAACATATAGCACATAATTAAAAAAAGAGACTGTACAGTGGCACTCCTTCATTGAATAGTATTTAGTTCCTGATCTGGACACCACCCATATAGAGTCTACAAGTTCATTCTTGGTCCAAATTAATTCCCTGTTTTTCTCTTACATTCCATGCATGTGTATGAGGGCTTAAATGGAGACTCTGTGTGACTCAGGACAGGCGTGTTAGTGTGTGTGCTTTATGACAGACTGGCATCCTCTCCAGGAATGATTCCCTCTATGCTAGTTGTGCCGCTGAGATATTCTTAGTCTCCTTGTGAGCCAGTAATGGGTTAACAGAGTTGGATGATTTCTTTTTTAACGAAGATTTTGACATATAAGCTCTTCAATTCAAGAAGCATTTGTACTTTCAGAAGTGTACATAAACATTTAGTTGGCAGGATAACAAAATAAATGTAGGTAACCTTTCTAATGAGAAGTTCTAGTGGAGATCATCCTGCTCACAAAAATAAGCTCTTTCTCTTGGAAAATGGAAGCTGAGACTTGCTGGCACCCCTGTATATCATGTCTAGGTCTGTATTCTGTGAGCTCCATTTAAACATCAGTGTACGCTAGCAAAGAGCAGTCCAGTTTGGCTAATGTCATATCTGTCGAAATATGAGATGCTGTACATTTAACAACACAGAAACACAGACAGAAAGAGAAAAAAGAGAGACAACAGCACAAAAGAATGACAGACCACCAGTGAAGGTAAGCACACAGCAGTATTGGTTCAAGGCTTTATTACATTTTCTTTCTTTCTTTCTTTTTTTTATACCAGAGTGAACCATGGTCACTCTGTGCACTTTCACAATTTCTCTTTAAGCTGGTATTTTGTGTGAAAATGCAGACTGGGCAGCTCCACGGTCTATTTCACAGTATATCTTGTTGAGACTATTTAATAGTCAAAGAAAACTATTCAATGAATAACCCAAAGTGTGTGTTAGTTGATATGATTCCCATCCTGCTACTTGCCAGGACTGGAAACCTAAAGAGCCCCCAAGTAACAGAGCTGCAAGTAATTCATCAAGTGTAGACTTTTGTAACGTCACATTGCCTGACATTGTTTATCTGCAGTTCACAAAAATCTATAAACATTTGTAACAAAAATTCCTGCATGTGAGGATTGTGGGTTACATGGTTTCAACCACAGATTGAGCATAAAAAGAGAGCAATGTCTTTCTGAAGAAGTGCATTAATGAAGGAATCAGTATTAATAAATAGTAAAGCTTTATATACCACAGAGAGATTGATAACACAAAAAAGGCACAAACAATATGTG
Organism: Polypterus senegalus; assembly: GCF_016835505.1. Classification (NCBI taxonomy): domain Eukaryota; kingdom Metazoa; phylum Chordata; class Cladistia; order Polypteriformes; family Polypteridae; genus Polypterus; species Polypterus senegalus. Next base: position 144,132,607 of record NC_053154.1, on the reverse strand, counting down.
ACTCGGGAAAAAAAATAGTTTCACCCAAGAAACAGACAGAGATGCTGCTGCAGTTTAGGACGTCACATAGATGAACAGAAGACATGGATCCAAGCAGGACAGATGCAGACAGACAAGTGGAGTGACAGGAGACATGTACTTTTGGCACCGCACAAGCTCATTCACGACTTTCTAGCGATGGTACCTGGCTCTGCTGCACCTCACCACTTTGTCTGAAGGGTGCGACGGAGGGAGGAGGAACACCTGATGTAGAAGCTGATCGACCCAGTTTGCAAACAGCTTTGGATTCTGTAAAAGAAAAGTGAAAGAAAGAATAATCAATTTAAGTTGTTATCACTGCATTGCCTGACCAAAAAAAACAAAAAACAATCCTGCTGTGATCTATTTCACTTTGCTAGAAAACACGGAGAAACAATGCTATGGGCCACTTCCTCATGGTCTAAATACTAAAAGGACTGAAAGATGCTACAATGAACTGAATCTTCTAGAATTTCTCATTATACAGTAAGTAGACATTAATGATGCATGCATAGGTGGGACTGGGTGATCGCTTGACCTTGCAACCCATCCATCCATCCATTTTCCAACCCGCTGAATCCGAACACAGGGTCACGGGGGTCTTGAGTTTAATTTTCTTCATCACTCACACTGTCTGGAGCTTTTGCTTTTTTTCCTGGTCATCTGAATACAGCATACATTTGTCAAAACAGACACTGGACTTTTCCATTAAAGTTCGCTTCCCGTGTCCACCCTGCATGGAGTTGGAATATTCTCCCCATGTGTATGGGTTTGCTCTGGTTGCTCCGGTTTTCTCCCACAGTCCAAAGAGATGCAGGTTAGGTGAATTAGCAACACTGAATTGGTCATAGTGTTTGTTTGGTGTCAGTGTGTGTGTGCGCCCTGTGATGGACTAGCGTCCTGTCTAGGGTTTGTTCCTGCCTTGCACCCTATGCTAGCTGGAATAGGCTCTGGCAAATGTGACCTTTTTCAGGTTACAAAATGAATGACTGACTTACTGACTTTTCTGTTACAGTCATTATAAACTCATCTGCCTAAATTAATTTATAATTTAAGTTACCCTTCACTTCCTTAACAGATTTTCCTATTTGTTATTTTTATTTAATTTCGTAATTGTACATTTTTTACTGCTTATAAAGTTCTTTAATGTCACTTTGTATGAAAATGTGCTATAGAAATAAATGTTGTTATTGATAAGAAACTGTTTTCCTTATCATCGATTGTGAACATCATTTACATTTGTCAGTAAAATATATTTTTAAGGGGCTCAAGTGGCTGTAATAAACAAGACATGAGACTGAACTGAAACTGAGAAAACAGGCAAATGTCATTTAAGTGGTGATGGGACAGAACCAAAGTGGAAAAAGTGGAAAAAAAAACATAATGCTTGATCCAATTTTATTTGTATTAGAAACATTTGTTCATTTTTACATTTTTTTAAACAATCCTGGACTAGCAGTTCATCACTCTTCTGGGTAAGAAAAAACAAACAAATAAAGCTCATTTATTGAAAGGTACTGTGGCTTTGTTTCTTCACATCACTAACTATAAAAAGTTTAACAGGACGATATGTCCATCCATTATCCAACCCGCTCTATCCTAACTACAGGGTCAAGGGGTATGTCGTAACATTAAAGTAAATGTTTTCAAGGTGAAAAGAATGGCATGATTTTTTTCAAATTACTTATAAAGATTGAGAATATCTGTGATTTTGTCTCATTATTTGCTTCCATGAGGAAAGGAAAAGAGCAAGAATTTTAAATGCATTTTTGAAATCTTACAATGAAAAGTTAAAAAGTAAAAACTTGCCATTATGTCTGACTGCAGCTTTATGTCATATGAGGACTTTCACACATCTTCTGCTGTAAGGCTCCATTTCCTAGTTGTATCAAAGAGTGTCTTCACTTATGTTAGTGAGTATTAACAAAGGGCTTTGATTAACTAAACCTTACTTGGTTATTGTCATATAACTGAAACAAACTCAGTCAGTAATTTGCTGTGGCTTTATCCCTGCTTTGTTTTTCTTTATTTTTGTTAGGTGTAATAGTAATTAGATTACTTCTTTAAAATTAGTTATTCTTTAGTTGTTAAAGAACGCTTCAAAAACCTCTGTGGAAAATAATGCTTTAATTTCAATTGCATGCAAAAGTAAACATTTTCTAGCTATATATAACAAGCCAATATGTATTTTTGCATTTGCAGTACAAAAATATTGCGAAATTCCATTTGACAATAGCTAAAATATTTGATTTTTAACAGATGATGAGTACACTATTGACATTTGTATAAATTAAGACTACTGTATTTCTTTGTTATAATTGTACTCATGGTGACTTTAATTGTGCGCAGCTGCGAAACATTCAATCCATGATGCAGGTCTTAAAATTCAAATGGTGCGATCTTTCTTTAAAATCTACATTACCCACACAATAATTCTTGCTGGTGCACCCAAAGCCAGTCATTTTCTAACCTACTTAGTCCTGTACAGTGGTGCAAGGGTTGCTGGAGCCCATCCTAGCTTGCATAGGGCAGGAACAAACCCCAGACAGGGCACTACTCCATTGCAGCGTGAACACACACACTCTCCAACTACAGCCAACTTTGTATCACCTATCCACCTAAACTGCATGTCTGGACAGAAACAAGAGCACCCAGAGGAACCCCACACAGACATGCAAACTCCATGCAGGGAGCTCCATAGGATGTGAACCCTGGTCTTTTTCTACAAAGCAGCAACACTACCACTGCGTCACCAGGTGTACAGAATGCTTTCAGTGTAAAACATACAAACATTTAAGGTTACATGACAAATACAGTCTAGACTGTAGTCTCCCAAATGTATTTACACATTGTTCATGGGAGTAATTGGAAAGGGCAACTATGTAGATATAACAATCAACATGAACTTAAATGACATAACAATAGTCCATCACAATTGGAGTATGTTCATTTGTACACAGTATACTAAACCAATCATTAGCTTACTGGAGAATACCAATGACTTTAAATATTAAAGGTTGCTTCCCTCTGATATGGACTCACAGACAGTCACATTTTATTCTTTCTGTATTGACCTAAGACTATGCGTCTGAAATTAAAATGGAGTAAACCTCAGACAGTGAAATTCATTTAAAAGGCATACTATATTAAAAAAAAATGCCTATTGCATCTACAGTTATTTTACTACCAAATTTCTAATCTTGCTGCTTATCTTTTGTTAATTTTACTGTTTAGTGATATAGGAAAAGTAATTAGGAGTAAAGAAGTAAAATGGACAAAGAGCAAAACCCTTTATCAAATATGGCAGCACAAACAGTACAGTTTTATTTTAATTCTCAGCCTGTTTGCTGTGTTCTAATATTTTTTTTTTTTTTTGGCTCTACCCTTTTCCATTCAGTCTTCTTATTACTTGAGAAAGTTTTAAATCTGTTGAAATAAAGTACATTAATTGACACATATGTCTGCAGCATCAGTCACAGAGAACATGTGGCAGGTAGCACCCAAGATGCCACCAAGACAGGTCTGCATGGCTGATAAACACATTGAAATACCTTGCGACATAAATGTGAGCATTAATAATACTGCACAAGGAGAAATTACTTTTACCGTATTTGTCAATACATGTTGAACTCCTGCTTTGGACATGTCCTTATCCGTGGCCATTTTCTGTTATGCACCCTGTGGCTTCACATGAATCTGAATTTGATTGAGCAGATTTAGACAGCAGAAGGATGTTTTCTCTGATCCCAGAAAGTGCCAATGCTTGTACATTCTTGAAGACACAGTCTGGTTGCTTAATTTCAGTAGGTAACACCTGGGGTAAGCTCACTGTGATTCCTACACAGGCTGCTCCAAAATACTTGGACACATCTTAAGAATGAGGCCAAATTCATGGGAGTAAGGTGTTCATTTAAATTACTTATGAATGCTTTGATATCACTTCATTTTTTTTCTCCCGGTGCCTCCTGACTTACCATTATGAGAAAACACCCACATATATAAATTTTGATTAGTCTTGATGTCTAGTTATGCAAGACATTAAGAATTTGTTGTCCGTCTATACAGTATCCTAAATAAACCATGTTTTTAGGACTTCTTGAACTTTATTTTCTGCAGGAAATTGCACCATTTAGGTAAAGAGTAAACAAATAGGTGTCTCCACAAAAATAATTGCATGCCACATCAACTGACCCCAGGGATACAATGGGTCAAAGTAACTCCTTTTCAAAATAAGGGTTTGGTAATATAGCCATGAGGAGTGTCGTATTATGGCATTTTGAGGTTTCATAATCACAAATAATTTTATTTTTATATTGACTTTTTACCAGTGGTCCTAGCCCTCTAAGAAACACTCCCAGAAGGTTGAAAGTAACAGTTTTCAAACATAAGCATTTGGGGTACAATATTAAACTATTGTTATTTTTGACCATTTACTATGGAACTAGTCCTCTATGGAGAAAAATGCCACATTTCCATTACAACCGAGAATGTTTAGACATTAAACATTTAAATTAAAGCACACATTCATTATTTCAAATATCTGATGGCGCTATACTTCCGTGTTATATACTTCTGCCTCACCAAGTAAATCATTATATTTCTAATGGACACCCTGAATTAGGGTGTCTTGTACTAATTCAGACTTTTCCCTGTGAAAAGCTGTCCAAAGCATTTGTCAATTTTAAAGGGAGCTGCCTATGTTACTTATCTAAGGTAATATTTTTCAGTTTAGCCATCCATTCATTGTAGATTAATTCAGATCAGCATTGGTCACAAGGTAGGAACCAACCAAAGATGTGAAGGCAGTAAGTAAATAAGTGATTTTCTAACTTGGACTAATTAATACTAATTAAATGTAGATGGGCTGTGAGTTAGTTATTTGATCAAACAATATTGAATTTATCTTATGTGTCACACACAACTTTCATGATACTAATGCGGCAACTTGCAAGAGTGTATCTATGACCAGAATAAACAGTAAGATGATTTTATTGCAAATACTCCCAATTTCACATTACTATGATAATAAATATAATATTTTCACAGTGTTATCAAAACCTATTGCCATTTTTAGATACTAATCTGGACAATGTAGAAAATTATAGCTAAGGTATCTTACATAAACTTGCAATTCTGAATCATATTTGTAAACGATAAATCACATCAATATGCTGACAATATTTGCATAGGAACAAATCTTAGCATAACACCCCTCAGTAAGTAGACACAAATTCAATGGGAATAATGATAAAAGGTTTAAACTTTTATTTTATAGTCAAGAAAGCTAAGGGGTAGTGGTGGGTTGAAATAATTGACATTTCTTTCCCACAGTTCCAAAGTATTAAGGTCAAATCCAGACCCTGTTCTTTCTGTATAATGCTTACATTTTCTCCACATGCCCGTGTTGGTTTTCTGCAGGTGCTCATGTTAGTCCATATCCAAATTTTTTTTAAAATCATGATTGACTCATTTTTATGCAGCTTCCTCAAGTGTTATAGAAGTCACATTTCTTCAAAAGCAATTTGTATTGTCCAGAAGCTATGGTTTGAGTTCACAAGTAACATGCATCCCTCACAAAAACAGAGATAATTGCCACCTTGTGGTAGAAACTGATCACAACATGTTGATTTTATTTTAATTTTGCAGTAATACTCTTACCTGAACTACTGTTGCCCAGCATTAGTGTCGGACTGACCGATGACCTCCCCAGTCTACTGCCTGGTCCTGCTGGTGGCTGTTCAGGTACACCATCCCACTCATGGGCCTTCATTGTCCCTGTCATCCCTCGATCTTTGCTCTCATGCCTAGGAAGAGGCTCAGTGCTGTGGCTCCTAATTTTTGCTTCACCTACAATTAAATGAAGATAATTTTATTTACTGGATTTGTAAAAAATAATAATAATTTACAATGAAGGAACAAAGAAGTAGAGCAAGCGAAAATTCACAAGTACCACCCTTGTCAGGTTAGAGAATGAATTGCAACCTCATTAGAATTTCTAAACATGTGAGAATTACTATATTCATTGCTTTAGAGAAAGAGTCTTTATACGGGTTTTGTTTAAAAACTTTACTGTAAGCAAGAATTACAATATATCTCAATTCAAGAGCACTCAGAAATAATTCAAAAGACTAGAAATAAACTCAATAAAGAGTATGGAGTATATTTTTGTCTGCATTTTGTACAATACTATAAATCTAACACATCTTTTGTTGGATGAAGATAACAATACCTTTAGTGAAGCTCTTTGCAAACCTGAAGCACTGACATGCAGTACATCAATCAGTAAATCTCCATTCTATACTGAACCTTTCTCAGCAAACACTACTCCATAGTGCTTTGAAAAGGAGAAAGAGAATTTAATGAAATCAATAAGGGTTCACACAGCTAAAACAGCTTCTCATTTTCAAGTTGTACAGCATACCATGACTCTTGTGGTCTCATTAACTGGTCAACACATTAATGGCTTTTACAAGTTTTTCTGACCTTCCTATTATTTTATGGTACTCTGCAGCTCAGCTTTCCTCATGAATGATAGATGTGTAACATTTGAAAAGATGTTTGCTTTTATGCCTTTCAAATATTAAATATAGTCTGAGCACTGCATTACAGCTCACCCATTGCTCCCTTAGCCGTTGGAGACCTAACAGCAAGAAGCTCCTTTCGGCCAACCTCCATCTTGGCTGCCTCCAGGCATCACGGCCAGACCGTCCGAGGTCAGCTCTCCTCCCTTCGCGCTCATGTAGTCGCTGCTCCTTAGATCCGTCTGGAGGACACCAGCCTTGCTTACCCCACTCCACCCGAACATTCAGTGGGGTGGACTAGCCCCTAGAGCGCCACAGCCAAGAGCTCCTTTGTGGGGCCTCAGCTTGTGCTGTCTCCTCCTTCCAGGTGGCCAGATCGTACCTTCCAAGACTGCCTTTCATGTCCTTTAACCTGTTTTTTTTTCTTCTTTTCCTCGATCCATCCCCTGTTTTTATGCCGGCCAGTATATATACTCTCACATCTCCGTGGGCGCAGCGCCTTAATCACATGCCGCAGGAAGCCAATGAAGCAACTGAAAATGATTGCACCCGCATGTGCAGATGAGACTCACTCCAACTATCTCATTAACTCCCCGCGGCCGTGCAATTGTACCCATAGAGAGTGACACGGCTCTATGGATTTAAAATTGGCCCATTTTTTTTGAAGCCGCTATACCACAACAGCTACCAGTAATGTACATAAAATGGAACATTCAATTAGTGACAACCTTATGAATTTTGTACATGAAAATGGCCAGGTGGATGCCATATACAGGTACATGGTCATGAGTATGTTAGGAATACCAACCTTGCACAACAGTGTCAAGGGTTTATTGGGAATAGGGTGTCATCTAAAATAAGTCAATAGTTGTCCTGTAATTAGAAACAGACCATTAATAACAGATGCTAGCAAGACTTAAGCAGAATAATAATTTCAACTGAGCATCTGAGCTTAACTGCTCTTTAGGTGCATCTCTTCACACAATAGTAAATCCCATTTTTTCAGAAGAATAATATTCCATATCACAAGGATTGAAATAGCTCTAGAAAGAAAACAGTTAATTCACTTTAATGCAATGGTCTACTCTGTTATTAGATGGGATGACATGGAGCCAGGTGTTTGTAGCTGAGATTCACATAGGAAAGTTTGCAACAGCTATGGCACACAATGAGGCTGACAAAGCCCAGCATTTTTGACAAGTTCTTGAGACCAAGAACAGTCAAATTCAAACTTATTTGATGGCAATTCAGGAACCAGCTTGCTATATTAAGTGGATGAAACACAACACAACACAATATAGTACAACATTTTCAAACCTATTTAATACAATTCAGGTTTGTGGAGTGGTCAGAGTCTATCCTTACAGTATCAGGCATAAGACAGGAAACAACCCTGGAAAAGTTGGTTGCCCATCTTGAGGCATACCCAAATGAGGTCAATTTAAAGTAAGCAAAGTAACCGAACAGGCACATCTTTGGTGGTTTGTGTAGAAAACCTATAAGCAGTGACAAGGTACAAATCTGGGATGCTGAGGGCATATGGCCACCATTTTGCTCACTTAAATTAAAACTAAATTTTAATTTAGGATTTGATTTTAATTTTTTCAAGTGATATTTAATAGCAGGTCCCATATTAATTTCCACAAATGTTGACTTGCAAAATGATTCTCTTTTTAAAATTGATTTGGTTTCTGTACCAAAGAATATGTGCTCAGTCCTAAGGTTTATTAATTGACAAAATAAAATGACAGCTATTTTAAAAATTACAGTAAATATATTTAGTTATACTACATGTGCTCCGGTCAGATTAATTAACTTTTTCCAACACAATACAGAGTAGTTCACACAAACGTGCACATTTCCAGGCACTCTAAAACAAACATTACAGGTAAAATGAGAAATAATGATCAAAGCTTATCTTCTTCTGAATGACAACAGGAAATTTCTTGAAAGAGAGTAGAAACTTAGGTACCATCTACCTTTAGCAACTCAGATGGACCATGCTCACAGTAGATGTCACTATGACAAAGTGGTTAATGCCTCTACCTTATGAATTCAGCATTCACCACATTCTCCCCATTTCTGCATGGGATTTTCCTTGTGTACTTTGTCATTTCTGCTGAAAAATGTGTGCAAAGCACAAACACCCATTCTTCCCTCACAACTTGCTTGTTTTACCAGAGACAGCAAGTTCAAGACCTGAACTTGGGGCCTTTGGAGTAGACAGTGGCATTCTCTCCTACTATAAGAAATAAGTTCTCATTAATATGTCTACATAAGCTGCAGCTTGCTGACTTGAAGACCCAGGGTTCATGGATAGCGTCTCCGTGTGAGGATACTGTATGATTTGTTGCACCCTGAGTGATATCTTGCTGGTGAAATTTGGCTTTCCTCCCACATCCCCAAAGGCATGTCTATTAGTTTAACTTAATTCCAAATTGGTTCTATTTGGGCGTGTGAGAGTATGTCCTGTGATGGACTGGCAACCTGAACAGACTAATTCCTCTTTGCAGTTATCCATGACCCTGAATTTGATTAATCAGTATTAAGAATGTTACTATATGCCATGCCTGTAGTGAAAACTCTCTTCAAAACAATAAAAAATGAAGTACAGGTAGTCCCCAGGTTACGGACATCCAACCTATGACTTACGAATGAGGATGCAGCTGCGGCACATGCGCCTCAATAACTGCTACTCCGTCATCTTCGGCCTGGGGATGCTGCAAGTGGTGGCTGGAGGGAGGCAATTTCGCTGCTTGCGCAGTGTAGTGTCCCTCAGGCAGCTCCTGGCGACAAGCGGTGACCCGTGGTCCATAGTCATTGGGGCCACAGCTATCGCTCATGTGCAGGACGATGGTTCGCTGCCCGCCCACTATGCTGCTGCAGCTACTACTCCTGACTGGACGCAGGCTGGATGGAGCGGAGGGAGGCATTTCACTGTCCGCTCGGCACACACAGCTGGTAATGCTGCAAGCAGTGACCTGGTTGTGGCTGAACGGGGCGGCAGGGGTAGCATTGTAGTATGCCTCGGATGGCTGCCTGTTGAATTGGGGTTGGGCGATTCACTACTCACCTTTGGCTGCACCGTGTTCGTTCTCGGTGGGCAGATGTTGCAGACACTGTAGTGGAGGTGACTGTGAGGTGGGCTGGTGATGAAGCCCCCCTCGTCGCCCCCAGTCATTCTCAATAGCAAGCCTGCTTGTACTGTTACGCACATAGCAGGAAGTTGTCACTTGTCTGTACATCAGACTTGTTGATGGGTGCCTTCCTACTGTGATAGCGTGTACTGTATAGCGCTGTGCAGAAGAGTTCATCTTAACCTTTTGTCTTCACCCTTCAAGAATGTCACTGAAACACAAATCTGATGCAAGTGTTGGTGATACAGTAAAGAAGAGAAAAACCATCACCATTGAAAATAAAGTAGAAATAATAAAAAGGTCAGAGGGAGATGAAACTCCATCATTCATTGGCAGAGCACTTGGTTACAGTTGGTCAACAATAGCATTTATTAGAATAATGTACCTGTTCCGACTTACATACTGTACAAATTCAACTTAAGTATAAACCTACAGTCCCTACCCTGTATGTAACCCAGGGACTGCCTGTATATGCAAATTTAGCTATTGTTAAAATGAAAACTGAATAATGAATAATGTAGACATCAATCTGTACCCTCCTTTCATTCATATATGGTCAAAAATATGTGAACACCTCCAAATAACAAAATTATTTATACTGAAGAGTTCAGTGACTTTAAATGTGGCACTGCCATAGAATGCTGCCTTCGTAACAAGTCAGTACCCAAAACTTTTTGCTCAGTTAGATCTGCCCTGGTCAAAGTCCTAGTACAGTGGAACCTCAGGTCACGACCGTAATTCGTTCCAAACAACCCGATTTGGTCGTGACCCGAAGTAATTTCCCTCATAGGATTGTATGTAAATACAATTAATCCGTTCCGGACCGTACGACCTGTATTTAAATATATATTTTTTTAAAGATTTTTAAGCACAAAAATAGTTAATTATACCATAGAATGCACAGTGTAATAGTAAACTAAATGTAAAAACATTGAGTAACACTGAGAAAACCTTGAACAGAGAAAACTAACATTGCAGGAGTTTACGCTATAGCCTTATGAACCGATCGCTGTAAACACTTTTTTAATGAGTTTTAAGCACAGGGAAAAAAATGAACATTTGAAAAATTCATAATTTATACAAAAACTAACCATTAACAACCAAGAAAACTAACCTTGCATGAGTCGAGTTCTGGCATGAAGGAAGTTAAGTGGAACTGGGTGGAAAGGAGATTACAGTTTTGAGGTAAAGTTCTTCTGCGCGATGCACGTCTGACCGAGAACAATGTATTGTACAGGGAGAGACTGAACACGCGCGTAAATCAGCGGCGCGTATGAACTGGAAGGGAAACGAAATAGAGCACAAGGAGTTCACAGTGAATGCACAGGGAGAGACTGAATGCATGCAAAAATTATCAGCGCGTACGAACCAGAAGGGAAACTGGCTTGTTTGTCACCCAAGTGTTCCACTGTATTGTGAATTGCAAGCATCCAGGAGCAAAACAGCTCAGCCATAAAGTGGTAGACTACAAAAAAACACAGAGCGAGGCCGCCTAGTCCTGAAGCACTTTGAGCATAAAACTCACCAATCCTCTGTTACATCGCTCACAAAAGAGTTTCAAACTGCCACTGGAAGAACTATGTATATGTCATGACCTTCATGAAAAGGCTGAGCGGTGGTACAAAAGCATAGGATCCGTGCAACAGAAAGTGTCACCTGGAATAGTGTAAAGCAGTGTTTCTCAACCACTGGGTAGTGGGTTGTAAGTTGCTATTAGTATAATGGTAGCAGTGGGTCGTGAGAGGGTTATGAAAAGGGTTGCTGCATTTTGCTGCTCTGACAATCCTGCTGAAAACCTCCCCACTCTGATGATCATACTCAAGTCACCAAGGCCAACGTCACAAACATTCTTACATGGGAAAGGTGGGTCATGATATCAAAAAGGCTGAGAAACACTGGTGTAAAGCACACTAAAGTTTGACTCTGGAGCAGTGGAAACGTTCTCTGGTGTGATGAATGCTAGTAGAATACTACTTTCTGGAATGTATTTTAACACCCTTTGTTTTGGAATGGGATATCCAACAAGTTCATATAGGTGTAATGAGCAAGTGTCCACAAACCATAAAGTGTATACTGTACTTAACTGAGATGGGGAGCATGACACTGCTTAGAGAACCAGCAGCATTTATGGGATTCCATTTTTCTTTTAGTATCTTTCTGGTCCACTGCCCAATGTTATTTATTCACAGAAAGCAAGAACAGTGCAACTAGTTTTAACATTTATAAATAGAGGGTAAACTAATATAGTTTCATATCTGTGTAGAGCTTTTATTATATATTTTTATTTTTTTCCCCAGAGCTCCAGTCCCCTCATTTGTATACACACACATATATATTGTGTCTGTATGTTGTGAAGGATAGCCGGGTCCCATGCCCGGCAGGGACGCCCCTGCTGCTTATGTTCCGGGGGAGCCGCCATGGACAGTCCAGTACCTCCCCCGGGACGCTTGGTGGCAGACTCCATGGCTGACCGTGTTTTCCCAACCACCCGCAGGGCTCCATGGGAGATGGAGTCCCCCACAGCTTGGTTGGGGCCCAGCGTGGCCGCTAGGGGGAGCTGCCTGCTTCCCACAGCCTGGCTGGACGAGCCTGCAGCCCCACCCGGAAGTGCAATTAGGACCAGGTGGTTAATCACCTGGAACACTTCTGGGTGGGCTATAAAAGGGCCCAGCCACCACCACTCGGAGAGCCAGAGTTGGGAGGAAGGAGACGAAGCTTGTCTGGGAGGAGTGGTGGAGAATTGTGGTTTGTTTTGTTCTTTGGGACTGTGTTTGGGCTGTGTGGCACGGGGAAGACGTGTCACACAGCTGAAGAAAAATAAAGCCTGTGTGTTTTTGTACACGTGCCTCTGCGTGGTCTGTGCCGGGTCGGGCGCTATATAGCGCCTTTTACAATGTATATTTAAATATACAGGCTATACAATTATTTTATGTTACTTTATCTAAGCAGGTAATTCAAATAACATAAAACATTAGCTACCTTTGTTATATATTGTAACTACAGTATATAATGTACTTCTTCTTTCGGCTGCTCCCGTTAGGGGTCGCCACAGCGGATCATCTACTTCCATATCTTTCTGTCCTATGCATCTTGTTCTGTTACACCCATCACCTGCATGTCCTCTCTCACCACGTCCATAAACCTTCTCTTAGGCCTTCCTTTTTTCCTCTTCTTCTCTTCTTCAATTCAATATTTTATTCACTTTAAACTACATAATTGCAAATGTTCCACTTATCTATTTAATTCAATGTCTTTGTCACTTTGTTAAATGATAAACATGTTTGTGAAACAAGTTAGGAAAGTAAATGTATGGGCTTGCACCTACATTGTATCTGGAAGTACTCTAAATTGGCTCAGTATAAATGCATGAATGCACCCTGTGATAGACATGAACTCCATCTATGGTAGCTTGCACTCTGGTTTCTGATTCTAACAGGATAGGCTCTGGCAAAATGAAAATTGCTACTATCTAATGCTCTACTATCTAATTGCTCCTGATCATTGTTTGAGTGGCATTGAGATGTTCTCCCTACGTCTTCAAGAATACTCAAGTTTTCCTTCCATGCCCCCAAAGATGCACATGTTAAATGAAGTGGTTATTGCAAACTGGCCAAATATGTGTTTTTGTGTTAATGAGCCTTGTACTAGAATGGTATCTTGCCCAGAGTTGGTTCTTGATTTTGCCCAGATTTGCACAGAAATCTGTGACCCTGAAATCGATTAAGTGGGTTTGAGAATGGTCGGTTATATGTTGAATATTATATCTTTTTTTGGAATTTTCATACTTGCTGTATACTACATGAAAAATGTTGAACGATACTTACTTTTTCTCATCACTATGTATTTATCTGTGGATATTTGTAAAATTCTAACATTACAAAAATCCATCAATCCATCAAAATCAATGCCACAGGGGCTGGAGTCTTCCTCAGCAGAATTGGGAACGGGTTGGCTGGATTAGTTAATCCATTGCTGAAGCCCCTCACACATGGGCATTTTATACCTACAACTTCTGAAACCTACAAACAAACAGTGATCAGGCCAAGATTTGAATCCACATCACGGGAGCTGTGAGAGAGCAGCAGTAACCACTGCACAACTCCTTTAAAAAGCCCCTAATTTGAAAACTTTTAACATTTTTTCCGTTAATGACAGCTTTAATGTACTTATCAATTGAATGGTGTACAGCTCCTTAAATGTTGTATTTATTATAGCCTCTTTGCAGATGTTAGACATTTAGTCAATGGTTCACTTAGAGCTGACTTATGATTATGCTAACTACTAGAAGCATTTCAATTGTAGAACTTATCCATCTCAAAAACCATAGCTACAAGCTTGAGCAACTGCAATCCCCAGAAGCCATACTCTGCACACTACACATACAAATTTAATTTATCCTAAGTGGTCTGGCATTTAAACCCAGGCAGCTTATTACTTTGATATGATTAAATTGGGTTTAAATACTAAATAAAAAAAACAATGGATGCTGACCCCTTCTGTGCTTTGTTTTGTGAATCCAGAGAGCAGAAAAACTGGAAAGCTATCTGGATTTATAATCTGACAAGAAAGTGTTACTGCCCATTTGGATGCACTCCTGTAAACAATAATGAAGTCAAAAAATGATCATGATTATCATAATGTTAAATGCATAACACTTTTTTTTCAAAAATTGCTCATTTTGCTACAAGATGAGTAAGAACACATTATATAAAAAAAAAGAATGGAGGACATACAATTCAACCCTAAAGATTTCCAAATAAAGATAAAATTCACTGCATCTTTTTTGTAAAGAAATGGTTTCATGAAGATAATAAAATATATCATTGTAAGCTGTTCCTATGAGCAGATGTGACTGGATCAGACTGTTGTAGTTGTTATTTACCTCTTTTTTCCCTGTTTTTTTATTTAATTCTCATTTTTTATTTTCATTGCCTAGTGACTCTAAAACTGAACTGATATACAGAAACAACTTTCATCGTTCCTACGTTCCCTCAGTGGTTTTAGGTGCTTTTTTCTTGTTCTTTTCAGACTAAACCCCGCTTTATGCAGTACAATAACAAAACCAAGACATGTGATATGTTTCACATTCTTTGTAAAATACATATGTTTTCATCTTATCTGTGTAAGGTTGCCTTTTGCCTTCAAAGTTATTTTTCCCTTAAAATAAAGCTATGCAGTTCAGTACTAACAGAGACTTGCTATTTACAGGTTTACATTCTTAATGGAGTTTCCTTGTTCGGAGCTTTGCCATGTAATCAACCATTTTGACCCAGTGTAATGAGTTTGACTTATTTTCCTTCCAAGCATTTTACTTATCATTAATAACAATCTTGTTCTACACATGCCAATGTGACATAGGAATGCAGGGACGTACATCTCGATCTGAGTGTAAAGCAAGTGCCAGCTCTGGATGGAGCACAAGTCTACTGCATGATTAACTGGCACACACTCAAGCTCATTAATTTATAGCTGCTCTTGAACCTAACTTGCATATATAAGGGATGTGGGAAGAAACTGGGAAAGTGTGTGTGTAGACTCACAAAGCAACTCACTGACTTTGGAATGGAACCTAAGCATTAACTAGTGCAGGATCATGCTGGCCATTAACAATGATTAAAAGAATTCATTTAATATCTGAGCAATATACTAGGTATTTCAGGACTGTTGTTGCAATTAGTATTCTTTAAATCCTCACTGCAATCTTTAAAGGTTCCTTTTGTTCATGCCTAGAGCACCCCAAGACAAAGGATTTGACATTCTTCCAGCAGCAGAAGCTAAAAGTAATGACAGTATGTGCCTTTGATAGGAAACTAATAGGAAAGACCAGCCACCTCAGAAGAGCCACGAGCCCAGTTTTGGGAGCTCTTGTAAAAGCAAAAGGAAATGACGTCCATCACCCTACACTCTTTCCTGCCTGACAGCTGACTACAAATGAAGAGATGCACTGTGGAACCACTTCAGAATCTTTGTTATAGTACAGCTAGGCGAACTTAATGAAATGCTTGCCTCCTGAAATAATTACCAGAGCTTAGGAGTTCCTCCAACTGTTCAAACCAAAGAGATTAATACTTAACAAGCAAACATTAAAATACATTTGATTAAGCTGCATTAAAAATGTAATATGGCAAGGTAAATCACTACTTTATTGAACACAGCACAGGTTGATTGATAGCTTCTTAAAAGGGAGCAAGCAACTTTCGGCTAGAATATCAAGTACATTTAAATGAAATGCATTATCTGTGTTGCCACCGAGAAACCATATTTGTTTTAACATAATCTATTTGCCGTTTGCGTAATGATCCAGACAATCTAACCTTATCAAATACTCCATGAATAAGGCATACTATAAAAGACATGGGTGATTGCTTTAGATGAAAAAGACCAATAGATGGACGGAAATGCTATAAAAATAGAGATAGACAGATTGATAGATAGATCACACATGGAAAAACATAGCCAAAATATTGACAACAGCATAAAATATATTACTTTTTTTCTCCAGGTTCTCCAGAGCAGTGATGTTTTTACTTGTCACATGACAAGTTCTTCGACATTGCATTTCAGTTTAATTATATTATTTGTTAACATTTTTATTGTGCAAAGTGGATTTTCTTCCCCCCTTTTTATATTTAGATAGATAGATACTTTACTTTATTAATCCCAAGGGGAAATTCACATAATCCAGCAGCAGTATACTGATACAAAGAAACAATATTAAAAATAAATAGTAATAAAAATGAAAAGAATTAAAATAAAATTAATGTTCGCATTTACTCCCCCGGGTATTGAATTGAATTGAATTGAAGAGTCGCATAGTGTGGGGGAGGAACGATCTCCTCAGTATGTCAGTGGAGCAGGACAGTGACAAAAGTCTGTCACTGAAGCTACTCCTCTGTGTGGAGATGATCCTGTTAAGTGGATGCAGTGGATTCTTCATGATTGACAGGAGTTTGCTTAATGCCCGTCGCTCTGCCACAGATGTTAAACTGTCCAACTTTAATCCTACAATGTAGCCTGCCTTCTTAACAAGTTTGTCCAGGCGTGAGGCGTCTTTCATCTTTATGCTGCCACCCCAGCACACCACCGCGTAGAAGAGGGCACTCGCCACAACCGTCTGGTAGAACATCTGCAGCATCTTACTGCAGATGTTGAAGGATTCCAACCTTCTCAGAAAGTATAGTCTGCTCTGAGCTTTCTTACATAGAGCATCAGTATTGGCAGTCCAGTCCAATTTGTCATCCAGCTGCACTCCCAGATATTTAAAGGTCTGCACCCTCTGCACACAGTCACCTCTGATGATCACAGGGTCCATGAGGGGCCTGGGCCTCCTAAAATCCACCACCAGCTCCTTGGTCTTGCTGGTGTTAAGGTGTAAGTGGTTTGAGTCGCACCATTTAACAAAGTCTTTGATTAACTTTCTGTACTCCTCCTCCTGCCCACTCCAGATACAGCCCACAATAGCAGTGTCATCAGCGAACTTTTGCACGTGGCAGGACTCCGAGTCATATTGGAAGTTTGTAAGACTGCATTAGAATAGGTATTACACAGAACAAATCACAACAATAAGCAATACAATATTTCAAATAAAATTCCAAATCAATTCCATCCTTAACACTTCTGGAGACCTATGAAATGAAATCATATAACTCATTTTGTTGTCACTTCTGTTGTCAGTGTACTTAAGGACAGCATTAATAAATTTCTGCCATATTCTAAAAGAGCTTTGTACAGGTCCTACAATTGAAAATACTGATATTTTGTAGTTTTAAATAGAATAAGACGTCCCTTTCCATTTTGTTATAATAAGTGGACTCAGGGCTTTCCAGTCACATATGATTAGGTAACCAGCATGTAGTTTAGGGTACAATATTACAACAGATATTGCACTACAAAATATAAACACATCTGATTATATTCCAAACACTGCTGTAAATGGGTCGGATGTAATGTTGATTACAGTATTGTCTAATAGATAGGTAAAGATTTTATTTAATATGATCTGAATGTACAATGGTCATGTAGCCAAACCAAGCAGATGTCTGACATCATCAAAAAACAATAAGGGTCTTGGCCTGAGTAAATTTTATATAACATAAGTAAGTGCATGTTGAGTAAATTTAGCCTATTTACAACACACTTTCCATAGGTTGATTAAGACTGCACTATGTCAATGTCTGATTTCTATTCTTTCATTCTTTATCTGAAATTCTATTTGAAATATCCTTTTGCATCACTGATGCTATACAATTAAGGAGGAAGTTTTTAACAAAAGAATGGCAAAGTGTAGAAATGCCACTTATACTCTATCTTCGTTATTTCAATATAACTTACTTCATATTACTGAAGAGGACAAGGGAAGCATGGCAGGTGTTCATTAGCAAAATTTCTTACAGATGAAATGGATGACTGGATGTTTACATATGGCAGTAAATGGATGACAAAATGCAAAAAATATTGTTAGAAATCTATAATGCCAAGAATATTACATGTACTGAAAACTTTGTAAGTTAAAAACAGTTAGATAAGACAAGTATCATGAATGGATACAACTGATAATAACAACTTATATTTAAAGTGTCTTCTACACTGTTACCATATTCTGAGTGTGTGTTGAACTACTGGAATCCAGCACTGTTGATTTTAGTTAGTACTAGTGCACAACATTGCTTTCCAAAGTCAACCAGTACAAAAACATTTTTTCTGCTTTCTTCCAAAATTTCAGAATATGTTATTTAAGACACAGTAGTAAAGTTACATGGTGCTGTTCCTCTCCTATGTGTTAAATCTTTATACTATGGATTTTTTAAACTGTGGCCCATTTTCATCCCAAGTAAATGTGGTTGCAACTGTGCTTAACTTTTTAAAAGTATTTGATATATAGAATTACTGAGAAAAAGAAATTGAGAGTCCTGGAAGAATGTTGATTTTTACAGTATCAATTCTACCTGATAATGTAAGGCGAGGTGATGACTCCATTTATCTAGCTTAAAACTTTGCAGACATTTAGCAAAGATTACAAATAGATGGAAATACCTGAAAACTGATCAAATGAAAGCTGACGTGCAAGAGTATTGTTTGGAAGTAATTTACTCTTATGTAAATTAATCTTAAACCTGTGAAATTCATCTACTATACCTGGACCGTTGGTAGTGAGAAATAAGAATTCACACTATAAAGTAACATGACAGCTGCATAAATTGATATTTTCTGTTTAAGAACTGTCATTTTCAGCTTTCAAGTATCTGCCTGAAAAAGGTTCAAGAGCCATAGCAAACAGAATTGTACAGAAAGGGGATCTGATGATTATGGTTTTTTTATATATATTTATTTTATTAATTTTATTGGAATCCATACAAAGCAATCAAGTTTTTCCAAAAAGAAAAATTGAGTTAAGAACAGATCGATCCCCACCTCGATCCCCACCCCTGAGAGAGAGAAAAAATAAGGCTTGTAAACATACCTAAATTAATAAATTCTCTGTGCTTCATTAACTTATTTTAAAATATTACTGATTAAATCCTACCATGTTTTGAAAAAAGTCTGTACGGATCCTCTAACTGAGTATTTGATTTTTCCAATTTCAAATTATATAACACATCGGTTTCCCACTGACTTAAAAGAGGAGAGTTTGGGTTCTTCCAGTTTATCAGAATAAGTCTGCGTGCCAACAGTGTAGTGAATGCAATCAAAATTTGTTTATCTTTCTCCACTTTAAGCCCTCTGGAAGAACCCCAAACACAGCTGTTAATGGGTTAGGAGGGATTGTGAGTCCAAGGCTGTCTGAGAGGTAATTAAAAATTTTTGTCCAGAATAATGTTAATTTGGTGCAGGCCCAGAACATGTGACCCAGTGAGGCTGGGACTTGGCTGCAACGTTCGCAGGTTGGATCATGCCCTGGAAACATTTTGGAGAGTTTTAGTCGAGACAGATGTGCTCGATATATAATTTTGAGTTGTATAATTGTATGCTTTGCGCATATGGAGCTCGAGTGAATTCTCTGCATTGCTACTTTCCACTCCTTTTCTGATATATTAATTGAGAGATCTTTTTCCCAGTGTCCTCTTGGATCTTTGAAAGGAGGGATTGTAAAATGATTTTATATATTGTAGAGATGGAGTCTAAGTCCTTGAAGATTGAGCAATATTTTTCCAGCATGGATGAGGGTGCAAGATGAGGAAAATCTGGAAGGTTCTGTTTAACAAAGTTCCTGATTTGAAGATAGTGAAAGAAATGTGTAGCTGGAATGTTAAATTTGGAATGTAATTGTTCATAGGATGCAAAGACGTTGTCTATATAAAGATCTCTAAGCAAGTTAATTCCAAATTTTTCCAGATATTAAAACTGCATATGTTTGTGAAGGTTGAAAGAGGTGGTTCTCTTGCAGGGGTGCCACAGATAGAAGCTTCTCCGTCTTAAAATGCTTTCTACATTGGTTCCAGATTCTAAGTGAGTGGAGCACAATTGGGTTATTAGTATATTGCCGATAACGTGTGTTTATTGGAGCACAGAGCAAGGAATACAAAGAAGTACTGCAGGATTTTACTTCTATTGTGGTCCAAGCCTGTGTATGTTCTTCTATTTGTGTCCAGGTTCTTATTGCCTGTATATTTGCTGCCCAGTAATAAAACTGGAAGTTAGGTAGAGCCATGCAGCCTTCTGCCTTTTGTCTTTGTAGGGTCGCTCTTTTGATGCGTGGATGTTTTGAATTCCAAATAAATGAGGTTATTGTTGAATCTAATTGCTTAAAGAATGATTTATTAATGTATATTGGATGTTTTGAAATAAAAAGGAGCTTAGGAAGAATATTCATCTTAACAGTGTTAATTCTTCCAGCTAGTGTGAGATGAAGGGTTGACCATCTATGCAAGTCTTGTTTAATTTTTTCCATGCAGACGCAAATTTTGTTGATAAAGAGCTTTATGTTTACTTGTGATGTTTACCCCGAGGTATTTAAACTGTTCTGCAATGATAAAAGGTAGGGTATCTAATCTAATATTATATGCTTGAGAATTCACTGGAAAGAGTACACTTTTATTCAGATTAATTCTGAGACCAGAGATCTTTTGAAATTCTGAGTGCTGCTAAGACTGCAGGCACAGAATTTTCTGGGTCCGATATATACAGTACCATGTCATCTGCATATAATGAGATTTTCTGTTCCAGTCCTTCTCTGCTAATCCCCTTTATCTGATCAGTATTTCGACAATGTATTGCCAGTGGTTCAATGGCAATCGCAAACAGCAGCGGTGACAAGGGCATCCTTGTCTAGTGCCACGTTCTAGTTTAAAGTAGTCTGAGCAAATGTTGTTGATGCAAACTGAAGCTTCTGGGTTAGTATACAGTAATTTAATCCATGCACAAATGTTCGGGCCAAACCCAAACTTCTCCAATGTAGTAAAAAGGTATTTCCATTCAATCATGTCGAATGCTTTTTCTGCATCCAATGATAATAATATTTCTGGGGTGTTTGATTTAGTTGGTGAGTATATTACATTAAACAGGCGTCGAAGATTTGAAGATAAGTGTCGGCCCCTAATAAATCCAGTTTGGTCTTGTGATATTAACGAGGGGAGCACTTTCTCCATCCTTCTAGCTATGATTTTAGAGAGTATTTTAACGTCGTTATTCAGAAGTGAAATTGGTCTGTATGATGCACATTGTAATAAGTCCTTATTTTGTTTTGGAAAAACAGTGATTAGTGCTTGGCGAAAGGTTTGAGGAAGAGATTGGTTATCTCTGGCTTCTGTAAATGCTGCTAATAGGAGGGGAGCTAGCTGAGCGGAGAATTTCTTGTAAATTTCTGCAGGGTAGCCATCAGGGCCTGCTGCTCTTCCGCCTTGGAGTGACTTTATAGCATCTAGTAATTCTGATAATGCCAGAGGTTTATCAAGTTCCTCCACACTAAAAGCGTCTATTTGTGGTATCTGTAATGTATCCAGAAATGCATTAGATTGTGTATTGTCTTCTTTAAACTCAGTAGTATATAGGGATTTATAGTAGTCTCTGAAAGTGTGCATTATATTTTTGTGTTCGATGATTTTATCTCCGTTCATGTTGGTGATTACCGAGATTGCGTTGCGCACTTCCTGCTTGTGAATTTGTTGAGCTAAAAACTTATTAGCTTTCTCTCCATGTTCATAATAATGATGTCTGGATTTGTAGATTAGTTGTTCAGTTTCTTTAGTTGTCAAGAGTCTCGCTTGGTAGTCTGGTGTGTTCTTCATCTATTTTAGTAATTTCGCTTTTTATCTCTGCTACTTTCTTGGCTTCGGATTTATTTCTGTGGGAAAGATATGAGATAATCTGTCCTCTTAAGAAGGCCTTAAGAGTTTCCAAGAGTATTCCTGCAGAAATCTCGGTTGATGTATTTGTCTCTAGAAAGAATTTCATTTGTTTGGATAGTTCTCTACATTTGTTTGGATATAAATTCCATACAATTCTCGTCAGCTAATAGAAGCAGTTGAGGCACCATCTGCGGGGTGAGTGTATGGGGCTTAGTAATTTTAGCTCCAAGATCATAGGTGCATGGTCAGAAATAACAATAGCATCGTATTTGCAAGATTTAATCATAGGCAAGAAGTTATTGTCTATAAAGAAGTAATCAATCCTTGAGTAGCAATGATGTACTGGTGAGTAGAAAGAATATGTTCTTGAATTTGGGTTTAAAAACCTCCAGGGTCTGATAAGTTGTGATCAGTTATAAACTTTGTAATTATCTTTGCGTGTTAGATGCCGTTCCCCCTGTGGAGGAAGTCCTATCTAAAAGTGGATTTAGAACACAATTAAAGTCCCCAGCCATTATAACTTTATGAGTGTTCAGATTGGGAATGGATGCAAATAAATTTTGTATAAATTCCTTATCATCAACATTAGGTGCATAAACATTTATCAAAATCATTTTACAGTTAGATAAGTCTCCCATGACCATTACATATCTCCCTTCAGGATCCAATACTACATCTGATGCTACAAATGGTACTGTTCTATGTATGAGAATTCCTACACCTCTAGTTTTCTTCGTAAAACTAGAATGGAACATTTGGCCAGTCCAGTCTTTTTGCAACTGATCCTTGCTTAGTAAGTGGGTCTCCTGTAAAAATACTATTTTAGCATTTAGACCTTTTAGGTGAGAGAGTACTTTCTTTCTCTTTAATTCGTGATTCAGGCCTTTAACATTCCAGCTTACGAGGTTAACTGTCCCATCATGGAGACACTGATTCTGAGTTTTTGATGTCATTTTATAGTCTTAACTGGAAGTGAGACAGCTTTGGCCTTAATTTCCTATTTCCCCTAGAGTTGTTGCCATGCAGCTTATTATTACGTTGGTAGTTATAATTATAAAGATTAATAGATAGATTAGGTACAGATCAAGCCTGCTCTCTTTTTCTCCCCCCCTTAATCCCCCACCCTCCCTTTTTGCCTCCCCAAGTGAGGCTAAAACCCACTTCACACAGTCCCAGTCCTCTGACATACCTAGAGACAGAGCACGTCCAAAGCAAAACAAGCCTCAATGCAGCAGCGTTTTAGGGTTAAAAGATAGAGATATCTATTCCCAATATAGTCTTTAAAAAAAAAAAAAGAATTTTGCACTTAAAATATATATACAGTAATCCTTCCTCGATCGCGGGGGTTGCGTTCCAGAACCCAATGCGATAGATGAAAATCCGCAAAGTAGAAACCATATGTTTGTATAGTTATTTTTATATATTTTAAGCCCTTATAAACTCTCCCACACTGTTAACGTTATTAGAGCCCTCTAGACATGAAATAACACCCTTTAGTCAAAAGTTTAAACTGTGTTCAATGACAAGACAGCGATGACAGTTCTTTCTCACAATTAAAAGAATTTCAGAGAGAGAGAGAGAGCGTTCGCAAAGAAAAGCAAACAATCAAAAAATCAATATGTGTGCTTTTAAGTATTCCAAAGCACCGCAATAAAGCGGCATTTTTTAGAGGAGCGTCAGTATCTTCTAAGCAAACAGTCTCTGTGCAAACAGCCCCTCTGCTCACATCTCCTCCGTCAGGCGCAGAGAACGTTAGAGACAGAGAGAGAGAGAGAGAGAGCGAGATTAAAGCAAACAATCAAAAAATCAATAAGTGTGCTTTTGGAAGCACCGCGTTAAAGCGGCATTTCTTAGAGGTGCGTCCGTATCCACTAAGCAAACAGCTTCTGTGCAAACAGCACCTCTGCTCACACCCCCTCCGTCAGGCGCAGAGAATGCCAGAGAGGGTGAGATAGAGGCAGAGACAAGCAAACAATCGAGCAATGCGCGGGAAGCATATCTTATAGCATTGAGGAGTTTTAGTTAATATGTAATACATGCTCTGATTGAGTAGCTTCTAAGCCATCCGCCAATAGCGTCCCTTGTATGAAATCAACTGGGCAAACAAACTGAGGAAGCATGTACCATAAATTAAAAGACGCATTGTCATTGGATAAGCTTTATTTGTCCCTAAACGCATGTAAGAAGTCCTGACTTGGATAAAAGAAAGTTTCTGCTGTCAATATCAGCCTTGTAGATGGCAGAAAGATGAGGCTAGACCTGTCCAGATGTACCACAGGTTTAAAATTTAAAGGTATTGACATCTGATTACGGCAGGTCCAGCACATTGTGTACACAAAAGGAACAAGCTGTTTGTTCTATCCGAAGTTCCCTGGTTGAAGTTAGAGAATATTTTATCTGTGGCACCTCTACGCGATAACCACCTTTTCCTCCCTTTTGAATTTACACAGCTTTTAATGTTTGTAAAACGTATGGGATTAAATCATTTAGAGATCTGTATATAAATAATGTGTTTGCATCTTATGAACAATTATACTCCAAACTTTGCTAAACAGAATCTGTCCAGTTTTCCTCACCTCCAACCTGTTTCTATTCCAAAAGAGATACTGATCAGTCTTGGGGACTCAGATAGCATTTCTATAATATATAAAACCATTTTAAGTTCCCTTCCATTTAATGATCCCAGAGTATATTGGGAAAAAGATATCTTACTCAACATTACTCAATGTTTTCATGGCAAGATCCAACCTGTGAACATTGCAATTGAGCCCCAGCTTCACTGGGCCACATGTTTTGGGCATGTACCAAATTAACATCATTCTGGACAAACATTTTTAAATGCCTATCAGACAGCTTTGGCGTCTCAGTCTCTCCTAACACACTAACAGCTGTGTTTGGTTGTACTCCCAGATGGTCTTAAACTGAATGAGCCCTACAATGGACTGGGCTGGCTCCTACCTTGTAGGTAAGGTGAAACAGTCTGCAGCTATCTGTGACCCTGAAAGGGATTAAGTAGTTTTTGGAATTTTGGAATTCAATTTTAGTTTATTAGTTAATTCTTGAGATATTATAAAAAGCATCAAACTGCTATTATTCCTTTGCCTCTAATTCCAATCCTAGAGATTTTGCAGCATATCACACCAAACAAATTGGGAACATCGGGTAGCTGGGCCCTATGCTGGCAGCACTGCTAGCAAAGCAGTCATAGGAAACTGAAACTTTTCCTACCAGCATTGGGTGAAAGGCAAAAACAAACTGTGGATAGTTTGCCAGTTCATCACAGGAAAGGCCAGCAACTAAGTTAAGTAATATTTTTTTTACTCATGAATATCAATAGATATTTCATATTATACTAGGCATTTCATATCATACATAATTACAACTGAACCCTACCCTAGTCCTGAGTAGTAGTTCATATCACTTTCTGTTATTGGTGAATTAGGTGAAATCCATTTAAAAAGATAGCATGCAGAAACATTTTCATTACATTTGGCCTTTAGTTTTCAGCTTTGGCAGCCACTGTCTGAGAATTTGCTGCAACAAGCAAATCTAGTCTCCTTGACACATATCAAAATAATCCTTCTTTCCCACTCACAAGGCTGTCTTTCTGTGAAAATATCTTAATTTGCCAGAGCCTAAACCTACCCTGGCAACATCAGAGGAAAATAAGACACTCACCTTGGATGGAAGACCAGTCCATCACTGGAAAGGAGAAAGGTTTATGAAGCCAAACATTTTGTGCTAGGCATCTTCTTTTTACATTTTTTGGGGAATGATTTTTACATTCCCCTCCACTTGCTGCATTTAACTGAACTTCTTTTTTTGCTTTAACCCAAAATCACTGACTTGTACAATGGTGTTCTTTTGTGGAAGTGGATGGAGAGGTAATTTCAAAGATGATCGAAGAGCAGAGCCCTGTCTGCCAGAAGAGATATTGTCATTTTTAGTACATTAAATTCCACAACCAGAGTCAACATTTTAAAAGATATCTTCCAGATAGCTGATGCCTCTACAAGCACTGAACATAAATATCAAAGTCTAGACGAATTTCATCCTGGACTTTTACTTTTAGGAGTTTACCCTCCTGTAATTTCGACATTGAAATTAAAATGAAATGTAATACAATCAGTTACTTTGTACATACATATATTCTCACAATCCAATCCAATTCAGGGTTGTGGCAGGCTGGGGCCACCCTGGCCTACCAGGCAGAAAAGAGCCTTAGACATAATGCAATTGACGCTAAAACTAATTTAGAATCCCCTCTTAATGTACAGTAAACTGCACATCTTTGGAGATGTACAGGGAATTCAGAATACGTGGAATAAAGAATGAATAGAAGCTCTATACAGACAACAACCTACAGTAGTATTTGAACCTAAAATCATTCCTAAAACAATAGCACTAACCACTGAATCACTCTCAAAGAATACATTTTTACATTCTTTGGCTCTATTCATCAAGACCTCAGAGTGCCGTACAAAGCAATCTAAAATGTCTTACAGTTGATGGAAAATTGTAAAAAATTCACTGTAGGGGGCACTCTCAAGGAGACATCAAGCCCTGATTGAGTGTATTTAAATGAAGAAAAAAATGTTAAAAAGGATGGAAGGCATCACAGAAAGTGTTAAGTATAACTAAGCCTTACTGGACCTAACTATTGTAGGCAGAGGACCATATCTGACCCATTAATTGGTTGCTCCATTTTCCCACACCATGAAGTACAATAAAGTAATATATCCTACCTTCACCACTTTTCTCACCAGCTACTCTATCCTCTCTTCCTCCATGTTAGGAACACCCTTGCCATCTCCTCACTGCCAACTCCAAGACTGCTGACTGAAAAAGTTTTCAAGCTTACGTCCAAGATCCCTTTTGAGTCTAAGTCATGAACCACTTTCAGGGTCAAGAATGCCCCAGGGAGCTCATGAGGTTGTTGTTTCAGATCTCGCTCCCGAAAGCCACAAGTGTCCATGCTGTCCTAATTAGTGACTATAAATTGGCTCAGTGGGTCTGTGTGCATGAGTGTGTCATGTGATGAAATGGCATCTCATCCAAGCTGGTTACCCAACTGTTTCAAGTGTTGCCAGGACAGGCTCTGGACTGGTCCACCCTTGACCCTGAGCTGGATTAAGTGATTTTGGAAGTGAATGAATGACCAGTCAACTGCCAGCTGGCCTTGAAAGTGCAAGCTTCTCAAGTTAATTTCCTGCTTTGAATATATGCTAGATCTTTAAAAAGTGGAATAAATGACAAATACAAAAAATTAAGATTACTTGTAATTACATTAAAATGGATAAAACTGTTTCATATACAGTAGCTGTCATAAACCATTTTCAGATCATTCAAATAGTCATGTTAAGTTCATTGTGGTCACATTCACTACCTACTATCCACTACAGGATAAAAGGAGGACTTGAGCCTGTCTTGAGCAGCACTGGGCAGGAACCAGTGACAGATGGGATGCTCATCCCAAACTCAATACACATAAATCCACTACATATTCACCACAGAAAAATATTTTAAAGTGTTTAGGAGAATTGTCATTGCGCACAGTAACTTTCGGCCTGCTTTGTACAACAGCCTTGTGCCATTTCTGGGTTAATGTTTAATACTGAAAAGTGCTTTTTAAATTAAATGTTTTAACGGTAATGTAATTTGTCTGTTCTCTGCAAGGCCGCCATCAATCAATTTAGGCATATGTTATAGGAAGAAAAGACTTGCCTTGCATTATTACATATTTAATGCAGGTCAATGCAAAGCATTTTTAAGTTTGCTTATGAAGTATTAATCTCAACGGCTTTAAAGAATTCCAAAACCTTTGCAACCTCAACCAGTAACAACATGCTGCTTTTCAGTATTTTATGTTCAAATAATCTTCACATGACCTCACAAGAAAAATGCATCAAAAATGAAAAAAATCTGAAAACAAGTGTTGCTAATAAGTAATGTTCAGGACATCTGTAAATGTCAACTATCACTACTGACAACATTCCAATCTTGAAAGATTTATGCCCACAGTATCCTTAAAATTGAATCCTAATTACAGTACTAAGCACAAGTTAAGTCTTTCAAATGATTGGATAACCACAGAGATTCAACCTCAAGCCTGTAGAACTAAAATGACTTAGACATCAAAACGGTTTTAACAAGAGTTGATTGAACAGCATTTTTCACTACCAGTTTAGCAGTTAAGTAACACAAAAATTGTGGAATCACACTGAAAACTGTTGTTGTAGCAAAAAGAGCTTAGGTCTTAGCCTTCAGCTTAGGACTTTAATCAAGAAAGTAATACTTTGTACATCAGTTCATGCAGCCAGCCACCTATAAATCCATACATTCATTTTGTTGCAGTAGTTGAAGACGGTGGCACTGACCAGAAAGCAGGAGACAGAGCTGGAGGTGGCAGAGTTAAAGATGTTAAGATTTGCATTGGTTTGTGACGAGGATGGACAGGATTAGAAATGAGTACATTAGAGGGTCGGCTCAGGTTGGACAGCTGGGAGGGAAAGTGGCGAGATTGCTTTGGTTTGCACATGTGCAGAGGAGAGATGCTGAGTATATTGGGAAAAGGATATTAATGATAGAGCTACCAGGAAAGAGGAAAAGAGGAAGGACTAAGAGAAGGTTTATGGATGTGTTGAGAGAGGACGTGCAGGTGATGGGTGTAACACATCAAGATGCAGAAGACAGGATGATGTGGAAGAAGATGATCCGCTGTGGCAACCCCTAATAGGAGCAGCCGAAAGAAAAAGTAGTGATGGCAGTAGTAGCCTGCTTATCCAGGTCAGGTGCATGGCTCTTCAATATGCAGCCATGCTCTGTTAGTATTTCTATTTCATCACTCAAGCTATACCAACACCACTGATGGATGTAAACATCATAAACATTGTGATCTAGGGTATTTTGCATTTTTCTGAAACCTCTTATTTCAAAATAAAGTAGTGAATAGGGGATCCGGGGGGCTTGAAAACCCCACACTTTTTTGAGAAAGATGGCTGCCTTTTTAGAGTGATATCAGATCATTTAGTGGGGGAATTTATTAAATAATTAGTTGTACCTGAAGTACATAGGGACATTCTTTTGCAGTTAGCCCATTCTCACATCTTGGGTGGGCACCATTGCGCTGAAAAGACTAGAGATCGTTTATCAAAACAATTTTATTGGCTGGATATGGGAAAAGATGTTGAGCGATTCTATACTTCATGTCCTGGTTGCCAGATTGTCTCTGCTTATAAACCGCCTCGGGCTCCCCTTTCTCCTATGCCTATTTTGGAAGTCCTCTTTCAGCGGGTGGAATTAGATGTTGTAGGTCCTCTTCCTAAGAGTAAAATTGGGTATCAATATATGCTTGTGTTGATTGACTATGCAACTCGATATCCCGAAGTGGCTGATTTGAAAAAAGCAAATTCCTCCACTGTAGCCAAAGCTCTGTGCGAGATTTTTACTTGTATTGGCATCCCTAGAGAAATTTTAACTGATCAGGGCACACCTTTTACTTCTCGCGTGATAAAACAATTGTGCAACAGCCTTGTTATTAAGAAATTAAGTACCCTTGTTTACCATCCACAGACAAATGGTTTGACTGAACGATTTAACAAGACTTTAAAACAGATGATCAGGCAAGTGGCTCATGATGATCCGGCGTCCTGGGACTCTGTCCTGCCTTTTATTATGTTTGCAATGCAGGAATTGCCGCAGGCATCCACTGGCTTGAGTCCTTTCAAGTTGTTGTTTGGTAGGAGCCCACAAGGCATCTTGGATGTTGTACGTGAGGAATGGATAGGAATCGGGACAAAAGCTCAAGGGCCGAGCTTTGCGGGTCGGGTAATTTCATTGCAAGATAGGATTTCTAAACTTTCTTCTATCGCTGTGGAGCATCAGTGACATGAGCAGGAAACCCAGAAACATCTATACGATAGGCATTGTAAGCTCCATGAATTCTAACCTGGTGATTGAGTTCTGGTTCTGATTCCATCTGACCCGCACAAATTCGTAGTGAAATGGTAGGGCCCTGCCATTATTGAGCAGCGTATGGGGCTGGTGAATTACAAGGTTAGAATATTGGGCCGGTGCAAACCATTCCATATTTTACATGTTAATCTCTTGAAGGAGTGGCATGACCCGCAGGTGGTTGCAGGGGGTTTATACTTCCTTGGCTGCTGTCTCTCAGACCGATGTTGCCATTGGTGATGATTTAACTAACTTGCAAAAGACAGAGTTGTGACCTTTGATTGAATGAAACACAGATGTTTTTTCAGACTTGCCGGGTGCGACTAACCTTGCAGAACATAAAATACTACTGAACCCGGTGTTAGGGTGCAGATGCACCTGTTTTGGATTCCGGAAGTGTGATGGAATATTGTGTGTGAGGAAGTCAAACAGATGCTGGCATTAGGTGTAATTTGTGAAAGTAAAAGTGACTGGTGCAGTCCGGTAGTATTAGTCCCAAAACAAGATGGTTCGGTTCATTTCTTTATCGATTTCAGGCACTTGAATAAGGTCTCTAAATTTGATGCTCATCCAATACCCCGTGTTGACAAGCTGCTGGAAAAACTGGGTCAGGTGACCTATATCTCCATGCTAGATCTCATGAAAGGTTAACAGCAGGTGCCTCTTGAGGCTGGAAGTTGTGAGAAAACAGTATTTGTGACTCCTGATGGACTTTATGAATTTACTAGACTCCCATTTGGTCTCTATGGGACACATCTAACTTTCCAGTGTATGTTGGATCAGATCTTGCATCCTCATTCCGAAAATTCTGTGGCATACCTCGATGATGTTGTGATTTTCAGCAATGATTGGCAAACACATTTAGAATGTCTTCAGGCTGTCCTTTAAAGCTTGAGACAGGCTGGCTTGAAAGCTAACCCTAAGAAGTGTAAGTTGGGTATGTCTGAGACTCATTATCTGGGTTATTCAATGGACAGGGGTTTACTCCGACCACAATGTAAAACTAAAAAACTAAAAAAAAGATATGAACTCTTGTCTCCTGAGATGTTTTTGAGCTTGCAACCTTATAGTTTTTCTGTTAGGCATGAACCTGGCTCTGAGCAAGTGTATGCTGATTTCTTGTCACGCCTGTTTGAACCTGGTTTGAAGTGTTGCTTAATTCACGAAAATGTGAATAAAGCTGACTGAGGGGGTGTGAGCAGGGGGGCTGAACACACCCCTAGCAGACACAGATGCTCCTCAAAAAACGCTGATAGACTACCTTCACATTGCTCCCTTACTTGCTGGGCTTACTTGTAGCTGCTCTGTCATGTGATATGCTTCTTGCGCAACGCAACACTACGCATACTTAAAAGCCTGAACAGCATCTGTCCTTGTGGGCTGATTTCTTTGTTTTCTTTCTCCTCCTCCAGACATCCTCTGCTCCTGTTGGGGGTCCCACTCCCGTTGTGCTCCCTTATTCTTTAATCGAGAACTAACTGCATTCTGAGCTTATTTTACTTCTGAAAGAGACATGTGTGTTTGAAGTGTTTGAATAAAGTTCTTGTCTCTACAATCTCCTGTGTTTCTGTGCAATTCTGGATCCCAAGCGTGACAATATATTCAGAGGATGACTATAAATATACTATACACTGTATTAAGAATGGTCTTTACATATTAAAATGGTCACCTTCAGAAATCTAATATACCTGTCTGGTTGGCATCCTATTATATATTAATATAGTACAGTACATAACATTCTGAAGGCCACTTAATCCAATAGTAGCTCTGGATATCCACACTCACTCTGACTTTGGGTCAATTGGAATCACCATTCATCATCAATGAACCTAACCTACACATCTTTGAATTAAAGCACCCCATAGAAAACCCATGTATAACATAAATAAATAAAGATGTATGAAGTATTTACAGATGTTTAATAAACATCACCACATAGATGAACAGAGTACAGAAATACTCATATACCAATGTTGGTCTATAATAGGTGCTATATATCAGTGTCCTCACCATTAATAAAATTACAAAAAAAAAAAAAAACAGCCTAAAGCAGTCATACATGCCTTTGACTTATTTTCCATGTTTTGATAATACACAGTTCCCCCAGCAGAGGGATCTCTTGGTGCCGTTATCTCATTTGTTAATCTGTAGAAGACCTACATTACAGATCAAAAATGTGTTTTTGTGGTATTGAATCTTCCAAGAAGATGCCGAGTGTTTTTCCAGTACTGGTCTTTAAAGCTTCCACTGTGTCCATTAGACACTAAATGTTATTCAGATTAGAAATAAATGGCAATCCCAAATTGAAATTAATTTTAAAAATATTATTTTTGTATTTCCAAATATATTTGTCCCATGTATTAGTTGAAAATTGTGCCTAAGTGCTTAGACTGTTCATATCTCATGGCTATTGTTAGCTGCATAACAATGTTACAGCTTGAAGATAAAATTTAATGTGACATGTTATTAAGTCTTGTAGGGCAAAGGTCAACCAAATAAATTATTAGTTGTGTATTTATAAGAGGCAACAATGACCACATACATTCAATCAGTGCTGTCCATAAATGTGAGTGACACAAGTAGTTATAGACAAACAAAAACGTAAACAGCCTTTATTTTATGTTGTGTCTTTCTTTTGTGAATGCTTTACAAATATAGAGCTCTAGAGCACACTTGTTTACGTGAATGTTTTACTAATGGAGCAGAGGCAGTATAAGGTAATTTAGTTAGGGTTATACATTTTGCTAGAAGTGGAAATGGAACCAGCGATCTTGTGGTTTCTTGTTCAGAGCCTTAGCTGGTCAATAGTTATTATGTAAATTGTGAGAATGACAGTTTTAATCGGAGACACATAAGAATGAGCCTCAAACTCAAAAAGTATGCCTTTTCATTTGAAAATATTAAGAATATCTGTGCATAAAATGTTTTCATATACCTTGTTTCTCTGCTGTAATAACATCCGACTGTGTAGATTAAATGTATTTGCATTCTATTTTAATAATATAACTGATACGTATAATTGTTTTCTGTTTTGCATTACAATTAAATGTTATTTAACAACATAGTAGCAATTTTTGATTTCCGATAGCATATATGTTCCATTTTAGATGAGTAAGACTGGTTTAAATGAAAAGATTAACTCTATGGCCCTATTTTTCAGAGATTTGCTCCACAAATATTGATATCTGTATAAACATGTAACATTGCTGGGGAATCTAATGGAGTGAATATACACATACTGTACTTACAAGACAAATTGGGCATTGCACCATTTCAAGGCTTTCAGTGGCTCTGCAAAAGGAACAGACTTAACAGAGATACAAAAAGCCAGCAGCCTGCCTCCCACTTGCATTCCCGAAGGTCACTGCGTTGTGTGGCTGAGCTGTTCTACATTCTTCTATCATTATCATCTTATAAATTAACTAAAAGCTGAAGTCCTGCTTACTTTGACAAACAACCTCAAGTTAACTACATTATGAGCAGGCAGTGACCCATGGACCAGTGATATTTTCATATGGAAACGAGAACTAGAACTAAAAATATTGTTTTTCGTTTTGGAAGCACAAGAACTAAAATTAAGGCAAGCAAAGAAACTAAATAAAAATAAAAATTAGTGATATGTGAAGGAAAACTAAGCAAAAACGAAAAAAATAACAGCAGTAGCATTTTCGTTCAATCCAGTTCAGTTGTGCAGAGGGTTTGTTTGTAGCTGGCCCTGAGCATTCAGTTATGTTGCGCTGTTCACTATGCGGTAACCTTGTACCCTGGGTCTACTATAGTCACGTAGCGCAACCTCTGTAAAGGACTGTTGTTTGTTGAGCACATTTGGTTCGTTGGGTTGAAGCAGTAAGCATGAGTGGTTGACAATGGTGAGTTTTGCACAGCAGGTAGAACGTGAGAAAGTAACGTGTGGAAATACTTTACTTATAGTGCAGATGATAATAAAAGCAAATGTAGTGTGGGAGAAGAAGTTAAAGAGCGTGGGTTTTTAATTAGTGGGAAGAATACTATGAATATGAGGACTCATTTACTTCAACATCATCCAACAATTTTAAGTCCATTAGATGAGGAATACAAGACTAAAGCTGAGAAGAGAAAGATAGAAAGTAAATATAGGTCTTGGAATTTCAGTGCAGGACCAACTCGATCAGTACTTAGTGGAAGTCCAGCACTTCTCTGGCACCATGACTGCACTTCAGTACTGGCATCAGAAATCGTCAACATACAGTCTGCTGACGCCAGTGGCCGAGGACCTTGTCTGTGCAACTGCATTACAGGCGCTCATCAAGCGAATATTTTCACTGCGTTGCTATCTGTGCAATGGACGTCGTTGCAACATGAACACATCTCTCGAAATGCATACTTATTTAAAGCTTAGCCGCAACATGCTTGCACAGACTGATTTGTTGGATCAAACATTTGATCTTGCTAACTATACTCATTAGGCCACTTAATCTGTTTGATCATTGATACTCAAGTTGTGATTAACGGCATTATGAACTGTGAGTGTATTTTGTTGACTGAAACATAAATTGTGTTGAAATATGTGTAGGCCAGCATTTGTGGTCTTGCAACAGAAAAAAAAATAAAAATTGTACTAATATTATGTACAAAGGCTAGAACTAAATAAAATAAAAACAAAAATTTTAAACACAGTACTAAATAAAAATAAAAATTGTTGACTCCTCGGAAACGTTTTCAGAACACATTGCTGGTGCACCATCTGTTACTATGGACACAAGTTTATCCTATGGCAGTCCTGCTCTGTTAATGCAACCTTCCAATTCCTGAAAAATGTCATAACCAGTCGTTGTGCCTTTTATAGGAAAAAAATCTAAAAATTCTTTGGTTATGTTTAGGTTTTTTATCAACCCCACGAATAAACACAGCACAGTTTGCAGTATCTGTTACACCAGTGCTCTTGTCAAGCACTATAGAATATGCTTCAAAACCTTGTGCTGCTGTAATCAGTTACTGATGTATGTTTCTAGCTGATTCAGTGATTCTGCTAGCAACAGTATTTGCGGACAAACATATGCCTTCAAACAGTTACTTTTTGTCCGGACAAATAGTTTTACATGCCTTTATAAGCAATCTTCTATGAATTGGTCTTCATTGAATGGTCACAAAGATTTTGCTATCGCATTACAGAGGACAAAACTCCCTTTTACAGAATCTTTGCTTAACTTACTAACATTCAAGAAAAAGGTTTGCTGTTTTGTACTTGATATTTTCAGTTGCTGAACCTTTTCCTCGCACAGTTTGCCAGACAATGCACCATACTGTTCTTGATGCAGTGTACTGTAATGTCGACGCACATTGTACTCCTTAAACACCGAGATAAACTGTAAACAAACGAGACACTGGGCTCTGTCTCCAACTTTCGTTACAAAATATAAATTTTCCCATTTATCCTGGAATATTAGTTTTTCATCAGCAATCTTGCACTTTTCGATGATGAAGACAACATTAACGACAACAATGAGGCGTACAATTAATGTCAAGAGCTATACAAAGTAATTTGCAAATGTTGTTTATGTCAGCTGTTTATGTTTAACTGACATCACTGGAAGTAAAAGTAACAACACCGAATGTTGAGGTAAGTAAGAAGAGTGGTATCTTAATTTTAATTGTCAGACTGGAAACAGTATTGTGAGGAAAATGCTGCAAAGTAAAATGGATTTTAGTGGTACATTTTGGCAGTTCATAATTGCCTCAGGGTTGCATGTGACTCCTGGGCCACATGTTTGAGACCCCTGCTTTAAATGATAGTGCATTCTAGTACAAGTCTGGCTTTATAATTCAACATTAGTGCTTTAGTATAATGCATGTGCACCTGAGTTAGAAAACTAGCAAAATGCTAGGTGTGTCACTTGAAATGCAGGATGATTGTTAAAACTAATAATGTTAGGGCAATCTTTTTACACACAGCCATATGTTGCATGACATGACAATGGCTGAGTATTCAAACTACATTAGCATATGATATTCTTTTGGCCAAAAGCAGCTGTTTCAGTAAAAAGCCAATGGTGAGTAACAGACAGGCCACAATTGCTTAAATAACAGCACTGTACAATGGTGATATCGCAGAGGACCTTATCAGAACATCTTCTAGTTTGACATAGCAGCAAGTGACCTTTTGGCACTACAGATAAATGTAGGAAAACGTAACTACAGAAGATAAATGACCACTAAATTCCAATAACTCCTTTAATTTTAGTTCATTTTCTAATAACAGTTACAGTTTCAGAGAACTAGAACTTATTGTGGCAGAAATATAAAATATTACAGCAGATATCACAGAAATGGAAATGAAAAATGCAAAGCACAGAAAATATAAGAACATAACAGAACCACAAAAAACATCAGGCAATATTTGAAAAAATGGCATGTAAAACACACAGGATTTAAAAAGTGTGTAAAATTTGGAAAAGAAAAGTCCAATAAAGGTCAAAAAGTTAAATGGCTGAACCTGGGCTGAGCATTTTGAATTTTATTTCCTGTTTTCTTTTGTATGAAGAACATCTTCAGCTGGGGCTCTCCAGCTGTACAGATCTCAGAAAGAGGTTGATTGTTATGTGTGATACATTGTCTTTGGAAGAAATCATTATACTTGCTATTTGTTTATTAGATTGTATTAGTTTGAAATAAAAAATAAAAGCTAATTAGTCAAATAGTATTTATTTTCATTTTCAAAAGAAAACATTGCAACTGTAAGACCATGCTCAGAGAAAATGTGCCATATACAGTAACAGCTTTATGCCTGTGTGTGTGCTTGTACCACAAAACTCATAATGTATTAAGCATCATAATCAGACAAGGTATAGTGATAACTAGACATGCAACTGGATGATACAGAAAAAGCGTTATTCCAAAATAAACAAGTGACAATACTTCAGTCAGATGGTTAAAAATTAAAATACATCAATAAATGCTTAAATCTATAAAAATGAACAAAAATGCATTTGATTTGTCTCTCCTAACCAGTCAATGACTGTGATATCCATATTGTAACAATTCTTCCAAAGAGGAGGGAAATTAATGGACACAGACATCAAATAGGATTAACCAAAGAATAGTCAAAAGCCAGGAAGGATTTTTTTCTTGCTTGCCAAAAAGAGACCAAGAACCAGAATCAAAAAGTTAAAACAAAATGAAAAGTTTGAGTTCTTTCCTAAAGTTGTGATCAAAAACACTAATATCTTTCATTTGGAAGCCCATTTTAGCCTCTGATACACCAATTGTTTCTTTTATCCAGAGAGTCAAAGTTCAGAGACTTACTTGTGAGTGTCATCATGTTTGAAAGAGGCAACTTGAGGACATTACATGTCATGTGACTAACAACAGTTGCTGTTGCTATAAACAATATCGTAGCATAAAAATCAAAAGCACAAAACCATTAGCCAAAATGGAAATGTGATAATGTCACAAAACTATCACATAAATTAATAATAATGCAATATAACAAGTTAACTGATTCCAAATGCCCATGGCACACAGACATTGAGGTCAGCAACAAGAACCTAGCAAGCTACTGAATCAAGAAAAAATATAATGTTAATCTACCATATTTACGCATGTACCACGCGCAAATTTTTTCCTGAAAATTAGCATTAGAAAATCAGGTGCGCGTCATAGATGAGGAAATGTAATTCGGTAATGTTTACTCCTTCTGCTTGGGCTCGCTCTCTCTCTCTCTTGCTCGCAAGCTCACGCTCTCTCTCTCACTCTCTAAACGCTTCCTATACAATCACAATGTGTGTCGTACACGGGGCAAAACGATTTTCGCGATTTTCTTTGTAAAAATTAGGGTACGCATCTTACACGAGGGTGTGTGGTACAAGAGTAAAAACGGTATTTGATCTGTTTTTGGTACCAGTGGAAAATCAGTGTAAATTGTCTTAGTCCAATGCTCTACCTGTTATGACTGTTTTGATGAAATAAACTGATCAATATGGAGAATGAAAAAATAAAGCAGCAGAAATTTTTACAGTCTCATCAAATGGATAGACAAGCTCAGGTCAATAAGGTAAAGTCAGAGATCACCAAAATGATTCTCCAGTCAAAGCCTGACTATCTTCCTATTCATATAATCAATCAAAAATGAGGCACTTTCATGACGTCTCCAAATATAACAGTAGATCTGCCATGCATTTTTTAAGTACAAGAGCTGCTGATATTAGGCCGGTTGGCATCTGTATCCTTTTGTTCTCCCTAATGGCCCATCTGCTCTTCATCCTCATAATGCATACCTATTGCCCTTCCCCCAAAAACATGAGATATTAACAGCTTGTGTGTACATAAAGTTATTTCTTGGCACACATTATTTTCTTTGCATGCATTTTCAATTAAAATTTTAGCATATGTTTTCAGTTTATAACATTTTATTTCCAGATGCACGCTTCTGCTAGGCATAAAACAACTTCAGTATTAAAACATGAAGAGTAAAACACTTTTCCTTCAGATGTGCACACATAAAAAAATGAAGTAGAAATGGATATATTTCTGTGTAAATAGTTTCATATTTACAGCCATACTCACATATTTGATGTATATATATAACTATATACAGTATATGTATATAAATAGCAAGTATAATGTCTGTTGAACACAAGCAGTCCAAATAGATTTTTGCTTTCATCTTTGAGCTGCTCCCACATACAAAACAGTAGCAATTTATACAGCACTCCTTTATTTTGTTGCATGTGCACTTTCCCATCTGGCATTGTGTACATTTTATTGGTGTTTGTCTCCTTAATCACCTTTTGTGTTGCCATTTTACATGGAGGTGGCAGCTCCAGTCTCATTTTGGCACATTTTAGTTCTAAGGAGGTTTGTCTTTTGGCAAAATAGATTAATTGCAATGGTATGTAAAATACTCAATAAGTCTCACCACTCACTCTAGGATAGACTTTCTCTAGTGGTCAAGTGGGATCTTCCTCCAAGTAGGAAATAGCATTTAGCATATATTTGCTATTTGCTGTACATCAGTGGCCACCAAAAGTGTGATGCTAGACTTGTTGGGTTTGCTTGACATGTACTGTGCTGAATAAAAAGGCATTGGTATTTTATTGAGAATAACTGTTTGCTAATAGTTCTGTTCTGGCTTATGACATACTGTATTTCTGCTTAAAAGTGTGGAGAGTGTCTGATAAAGTGTCAAAGCTATAAGTATGCTACACTATCATATGATTTGAGTATGCATCTGCCATCAAACCATTGTGTTTCTATGTAATTTAATATGTGCCAAACCATTGTGGCTGTGATTCAATATGTGCATCAACATTTCAGTATAGCTGGTGCATGTATTGATCATATAGATCAGGGTGGCAAAATCCGATCCTGGAGAGACGCAGTGCCTACAGGTTTTTGTTCCAACCCAGTTGCTTAATTAGAAACCAGTCCTCAGTCCTCAAGAGATCTTATTTAATTTCATGGCTTGTTATTGTTTTAACTCTACCATGTCAATTCATTTTTAAATCATAGATTATTTTCCTTTTTAATGTTATCATGTATCATCCAAGTGATTTGAAGCCTAAAACGGATGAGTAATTTTCAGTTCTTAATGTTCTCTTTAGTTTCCTTCTGAATACTTAATTAAACTAAATAGTGAATGATGAATACATGCCGGTGTACATGGAGACAAGCTAGATGTGGAACTGCTGGTTCCTTTTTCATTTGCATCTTATTGCTAATAAGGGGCAGTTAAAAAAATGAATACAGCTGTTTAAAAATAAATTAAGCAAAAATGGACCATTATCAGCAATTAATGATTTCTCATGAAGCAATTGGGTTGGAACAAAAACCAGAAGCCACTGCGGCTCTCCATGACCAAAGTTGCTTAGCCCTGATTTAAAGGGTCTGAGTCTTAAATAGCAAATAAATTAAATGAAGTTAATTAATAGCAAAAACTAGTCATTAATTATGAAACTAGTTAGAATAAAAACCTTGGCCATTGTGGCTCTCCAGGATCTGAGTTGGCCACCCCTGATGTAGATCATATATTTTTTTTTTTTTGCTAAATAGTGCCTCATATACAGTTAAGTCACAATTTGCACCTGTCCTTCTGCCTTAAACCATGATACAATCTAGGATGTGTTTCAGCACCTTTGTGTCACACAAGCAAAAAAAATGACTGCTATTTTATTTTCATAATTTGTTGGGTCTGCTGTGTCTGTGAAAATGCTGTGTGCTAATTTCCAGAATTGTGCTCTTCTCCTACGGCTTGCTCTGTTTACTTTATGCTATCGTTTCCTCTCTCCATGTGGAAACAGATGCTGGCTGCGTGCTTATTACTCAAAGTTGTGGGAAAAAAATTATGATGCCATTTCAAATTAGTTTATAGACATTTTTACTGTACCTAATGGAAGTAAATGGAGTGCCAAGAGTTTTGTTTTTTTCAGATTTGTAAATTAACACTTGTAGTGAAACAATTTGAATGATTAGAAGTGTGATACTTTTTGTGATTATTGTCTAGTTGTTTGGTGGAAAGAGACCAATTCAATGTCCAAAATATCGATATGACAGCTTGATTTGAGAGAAGAAGGATATGCAAATTCAGTCAAGAGCAAACCACATGAAAGGAGCTGTAATTCATACCTGGGTACCAGTGTTCATTGGCAGATAAAAAGAGGGTCTTTTTTGTAAGAAACTAAGAAAAATATCAGTTCTGAATTGAATTTTAACATTATAAAAATGTGTGGGCTTTGCAGTGCTGCTGTTTAGAAAAAGTCAGAGAAGGACAGGGTCATGACACACACACTAATGAAATAATCAAGAATTTAAAACTAAAACAGCCATTGCTGTAGTAATTGGCATTTCTACTGTTAAATAAAGTAGGGATGACTTTTTACTAGTAGTTTGATTGAAAATAAACTAGTAGTCATTAGTGATTTGCAATAATTTGAATGTCCCAAGTGCAAACAAACATGTAACATAATAGCAGCCAGCACCAGAGTATAGCAACACCAGTAACAGTGCAAAATACAACAATTATTTCTTGAATCTTGACACTACCAACCTCATTGCGTTTTTGGGTGTGATGTCTGGGCATCATGGATTATACCAGCGTTTCTCAACCTTTAAGTATTTGCAACCTGAGTTTTCATAACAGTTTTAATCG
Organism: Polypterus senegalus; assembly: GCF_016835505.1. Lineage (NCBI taxonomy): Eukaryota > Metazoa > Chordata > Cladistia > Polypteriformes > Polypteridae > Polypterus > Polypterus senegalus. Next base: position 144,091,572 of record NC_053154.1, on the reverse strand, counting down.
CGCCCCTCTAATGTTTTTTTGAAACCCTAATAAAATGTATTTCTGTATTTTTTGCTGCCAATACACTGCTACAAGTTTTATTACACCTACTTAACTTTTATCGACATTTATCTAACTGTATATTTATTTTTCTAGTATCAAAATGTAGTTTAAGTTCATTTGTTTTGGTTTCAATAGGTGTATTTTTCATATTTTCGAATCTTGTTTTCTTTTTTTCACATCTTCGCGCCCCCTTTTTTGTTACTTGGGCGCGGCCCACAGGTTGAGAACCGCCGGATTATACATCACTGTTGCTGTGTAATCCTGCACCAAATTTTTCCATAAAAGGCTGCTGTGTGGTTGGGTAAGGCAAATGTTTTTTTTTCCCAGTGCCCCATGATGCTTTGCAAGGCCAATGTGACATCATAGAGATGTAGCAGCTAATGTGGGATGCTCCAGTTACTTACCAACAAATTTCTGAGGATGGACTGTCATTTGTAAAAATAAATGAGCTCTAGATCAATGGCGATTTCCAACCCCCTACTGCTGATTTCAGGGACTAGATAGGTCTCTTTCCTGACTGTATTGGTACCCCTTTAGGTTTCTATTACTCATATGCACTGGGCTTGTAGAGGCCAGGCCTCAGTGAATTCATGCTTCCTTCTCCTGCTGTCTGCAATAGATTTTACTGTACTGTAATATTCGGATGGAAGCATCAGTGATTGGAGCTTCCTGCTGCTGTTGCCTTTATGTGCAAGAAATTTTACTGTTCTGATATTTAATTATATCACTGTTATCTCAGATGGTATTTGGCAGGACCAGTTCTCTGTGAACTAGTTTCTCCTTCCCCATCAACTTCAATCCATTTTGCTGAATTCAACAAAATTCCCAAACCTTTCCACGATTTCATTGAACTTGAAGAAAAGTGAATTCAGACAGGGTTTGCTCATCACTACGTAGAGGTTAAAAATGACTTTGTACATTTACCATGAAGCTCCATCAGATTTGGTACCAGTCTTGAAATCTCTACATCTAAGATTATTAGGATGTCCAGTAAATCTTTTTATTACAAGATGATATTTTTTATTCCGTGCCTCTGTTGTTTTTGCTATTGATTAGCAGTTTCTTTCCCTTCATTGTATGCTGTTTTTATTTTCACCTTTGTTTAGTTTAGTGTACATGGAAGGAAAAGTGTGAGTCTTGAACAGTGACTGCATGAGGAACACTACCTTGAATGTCTCAGGTATCATTTTAAAGTAACATAAAAAAGGGTCACTGATGGCATCTAAATTATATGGTCATGAATCCCAAAATGACAGATTGTTACTTTATTTACATTAATTAATTTATTTACATTTTGTAAATTCCCAGCTAGCTAGTTAGCAACTACTGTCTTATAAATAAATATAAAATCTAATTTCTTCAATAAGTCCATCAATCTAACAGTAAAATGTTAGAAAAGTTTTTCGAATTACTTTCCTCACATTAAACAACTGACTTACTGTATTAAAATCACTCCCCAAATGCCCTGATGTATTGGTTTCTTTAAAGAGGTTAAGCAGGCATCCATTGTCATATGTAGGCATTCCGCAGAAAGTAAGTTGTGCACCATTCTGGAGTACAAATCAAGTGGAACACACTAACGGAATGAATGTTGCCGACTTGAATGGAGCAGCTGCCCTGTATATAATTTTTTCCTTAACCAAAGCAATCACTCTGAGTAGCAAGCATGGGAGACATTCTGTCACCATAACCTTCAGTGCACATTAATTCTGCATCCTGATGGCGTTGTGCTTTAATGTCATTTGACAAACAGTGGCATGGATATCTGTGAGGGACATAGTGAAAGATGGTGCTCACCCACCGCAAATCAAACCGGTGTCTTATAAGTTTAAGCTGCTCCATCATGTAAAATTTCTTTGAAAGATTGCCTCTATAACAACAGAGATACGGGTTAAAAAAGAGGCAGAAATTTTAAGTTCACCATGAAACCTGCTCACAGCTATAGTTAATGAAAATATAATATTTAAAACTGGAGAGCTGCAAGGTGCTTTTTAGAATTAGTTCTATCAGTTAATATAATCATTGTAATTATTTGCTTGTCAGACATTCATTCAATCATTTAATCTTTCTGTATTTATATCATTGGTCATGGGGAGCGCTATCACAAGTGTTCTTCATAAAAAAAACTTGTAGAGAAAAAAATGTCAGTTTAAATAATGAGGCTGTGTGTCAGCTAAGTTTGGACCCCTTACCCTTGATGCTTATACAGCAGCAGTCAGCCTGCATCCTATACTGTAAAAGGCACCAATGGCTGTGGACTGCCTTGTAGTTTTACACTGCATACTCCAACAGTAAAGATAAATGTCTTAAAGGGCTCTATGTGTCATCTTATTTTCAGACTGCTTGCATGCAGTTACTTTGGAGTGCATTGTGACATGGTTCTAGGAGAAAAAAAAAAAAAATAATGCTAATGTATTCTAACCAGAACATGTAAAGTAGCTAGTATATTTATGGAGGAGAGTACACCAGGTGCAGCCTGGTAAAGATTAGTGCCTCTCTGAATGAGAGTCCTCTGTTTTCCATGCTAAATGAACAAAGTCACCTTCATCAGAGCTGATAGATCTATCTGAAAGTGGCATCACCTGCACACATAGACACATTACTACTGCCAGTTACAAGCTCAGGGGAACGGCTGTTTGCCACACTTGGGCACAGCGTAGCAGACAAGACCCTGGAATGACATCCCCAGCTGGAAAAAAAAAACTGAAACGCAAATCTGTGTGCAGAGCAACAACCCAAAATGTGACCTGCTGCTTTAAGAAATACAGCCATGTTCAACCAAATGTAGGTCTTCTGAGGGAGAGATACAAAACTTGATCTTGCAGTACATACTTAAAGGGTATTGCTACGGGAAATGTCTCATTATGAAAGGCTGCATATAAATAACAGCCTGATAGATTACAATCCAGTTACGTCTAATTGCTTTTATTATCTATTCAATGGTGAGTATGATATAAAATAATGGCTTTACAGAGCATGTTCTACTCAGAGTAAACATTGCTAGAGAAAATAAAGGTTGAGTGACTGATTGATTGATTAAATCAAGAACACTGCAAAGCACATGCTGAATAATTTACCTGAAGTGTGAATGTTCAAGTTCAGACCTCATGTCACCTGCTTAGAACAACAACTTCCCAAGCTGCACGTCTGTCTGCTCATCTGCTGCACCATCCTAATACTCTCAGAATGTCATAATGGAGGTCACACTTGGATGCAAATTAAACCAAATGAAAATGTCATTGCTCTTTGCACTGGTAAAAAGCAAAATGTCATTGAGGCTTCTTTAGAATAATAATCATTAATGCAGCAACCAATGGAGAATAGATAGTGCTTCTGCATTTCCTGTCAACAATTCAAAGGACTTTCTCCAGATGTGCATTATATTAATTGCAACTACACAGCTCAGCAGTATTAGCTAAAGCTGGCTTACTTTTTATTTGCTACAGTTAAATCCATTATTGATTCCACTGATATGAATTGGACTTACATAAAAAAAGAACAAAATAGTTAGTATCTTGTCATATTTTTAGAAGGCACTACAAAAAATGTATAGTAAATTTTGAATTTAAATCAGATGAACTTTAACGGGTGGAACTAATAAAATAAGTAGAATGAAACATCAACAAAGGCAAGGATGAGATAAAGGATTGAAACAGGTGCCAGTACTAGAATATACAGCAGCTAGCTGTGCCTACCCTCTCAGATGGGTTGAACGCTAGATATTTAGTGTAGACCTCTGTATTAACATTTGCACTGCACCATTCAATGCACATCTCTGTTATATGCCATTTGGTTTGGGATTTCTAATGGCAGTTTTAATATGTGTGATATGCCATCTATTGGAATAATAAATGCAATGAATTTAATCAAAATGTTTGTGATGCTCCATCTTTTGGAATAACAGAGACATATCAATTTGAAGGACACAATCCTTATTCTTTTTATTAAGGTGGATAATGGTGCTATTATGATGAACCAGAGAACAATCACAATAGGTGCCACTATTCTTAAATATTAGTATAAGTAACACATACCTAATTGATTCTACTTTTTATTACTGATTTTGCATTACCTAACAGAAAAGTTCAAGGTTCATCCACCTGTAAAGAATGACTATAGGCACACAACAAAATCAGTGAAAATCTCTACAAATTGTTTTTCATTGTCATTCTTCTTTGATTAAGGTGGTGTAGAGGTGAGGGACAGTAATGGGGCTAGTAGCTGAATGATGATAAGGAGGAGATGAGAAAATTGAGCTTGTCTCTCTATATCTAAACAGCTAGGGGTGTAAGATCTGGTTTGTATTTATGCAAGAGGTAAGACTGGCCAGCGTGCACTGCATCCAAAACAAAAGCATGGCACCTTATGGTCTGTAGTATATAAATGATTAAAAATTTGTAATTTATCACAGTACAGCCTAGCATCAATCATTATGGCACTAAGTATGTCTATACCTTGTCTGTTATCTTTCACTGACCATTCTGCATCTGTCTTTCTGTCTTACAGAATATGCAGCACCAATTCTGATCCAGGCCTTGGTCTTTTCATGTCTTCACTACTGCAACTCTCTACTGGTTGGAGTACTTGCATGTGCTACCAAACTGCTGAATATGACTAAAAATACAGTGGTACATCTTGTGTTCAACCAGTCAAGACGGGCATATGTCAATATTCTTTTAATGTAGTTACACTGCCTGTAGCAGCATGCATTAACTTCAGACTCTTATATTCAGAGTTGATCAGCACATATGTATATAAGAGCACTCATGAGGTCCTATGCTCCTTTTCACCCACATACAGTAGGTCTGCTAGTGAACAGCATCTGCTGATGACCTCTTCGCGCCATCAAATCTCAATCCAGACTCCATGTGTAACTCTGAGCTTGTGAAAAGAGACACCCACCTCCATCTGAACTGTTGTCTCCCTCAATGTTTTTAATAAGAAATGGAAGACTGTCTTGTTCTGTGAATATCTTTCTATATTTGCTTTTATGTAAGATTCGTTGTAGCTAAAAAAAGAATGACTAGTTTTGTGGTGCTCTGTTTGGTTTAAAACACTCCACTTGTAATGATCAATTTTTGTAACTATGTCCTGTAACACGTCTCCCAGACTGATGCTTACTCAAATATGTTGGCCTCTTTAGTAAGTTACTTTAGTTAAAAATGTCTGCTAAGTGAAAAATATAATGTAATAAATTGAATTGAAAATGGTAAAGATGAAATTTAAAAAAGATTTTTAAACTAACAAATAGCTATTTTTGTATCCTCACATGTATGCTATCAAGTATAATTCATCACCAATTCTGGTTAAATTCTTATGAAGAATTATTAACATTTCCTGGCCATTGACATACTAAATTAAATTCTGTCAGCATTCATTAAATTGTTTGCTAAATGAGCAAAAAACCCATATCATTAAGTCCATATTGTTATGAATTGGATTATATTAAATTTCAGGGTTTTGAAAGATTGAACTTTGCATGGTATTTCATTACACAACATTTTAAGGTGTCACTTGACAGGTGATGTAATGGAATAAAGATGAGCTATCCATCCATCCATCATCCAACCAGCTATATCCTAACTACAGGGTCACAGGGGTGTACTGCAGCCAATCCCAGCCAACACAGGGCACAAGGCAAGAAACAAACCACGGGCAGGGTGCCAGCCCACAAACATTTCTTTATCTTACTGAGGGGAAAACATGAAAGGTTGTTCACAAAATTTTAGGGTTTCCTTTTCCCTTCTTAGATGGCTATACACGGTTACCTGTACGCAGTGTTGCAACACTCCACTTCCCAGAAACAACCTTGCAGAGACAAGTCCTGGTTTAAATAAAATGTTATTTTTAATACAAGTACCTTTAAATAAAGGTGTCTTGTTAAGGACAGAATATAATAAAATATTTCTAGTGCCAGGGTATTGCCCATAGGAAGTACTTCTAGGTCAGATGGAAATCCAAGAAAGTAGGAATCACTGCAGCACCCACTGGCAGTACCCACAAAAACCTATATTGCTGCACTCCAGGACTCCAATTCCCATCATGCCCTGTGTATAACCTGCAGGGTACCGAACGCCCAAGGATGCTGCCACCTAGCTCTTCCCAGGTCCTACCATTGTATTGACCTTTCAGCTGGGTAAGGATTTCTGTTCCATTGCAGCCATCCATTTTAACGCCTTTATAGTTTTTTTTTTAGTAGAAATTCTTCTCCAGAGTACTATACTTGATCATGAAAGCCTCACAATATTACTCTAATTTTGTTTTCAACAGCCACTCTGTCCTTCAGGCAGTCAGTGCACTTCCTAAATTGCTTCTCACATATTCCTTCAGTACTATGTACTGACAATTATATTTTTGTTTAATGCACACAACATATATTGTAAATGTTTAATAGGCACTCTGTGCTCCTCGTCAAGTGGCACAGGCAAGCACGTCTCAGTCAAGATTTTGACAAAGTGAAAATCGCTGCTCCGGCAGTTGCTTTTTAAGATGGCTATATTGAAATGCCAAAAGGTAAAGAAATGACAAAGCTTGCCTTAAATATTTCATCTAAGGACTATTTTCACTGGCATGCTAAGAAATTATTTATGAAATTACATATCCCTCAGTTATTTCAGAAAAAGGTTTCTATCTACCGCACAGTACAACACCATATCAAAAGTGGAGGAAAATGGTACGCTGTGGTGAGACTACAAGGGACACCATAATTGGAGGGAAGCCTCAGCTGGAAAGACAGCAAAGTCCAGCGTAATCCTAACTCTACACCTGTCACTCCATCACGGGTTACAGTTCCTCCTTTACGCCTATACCTTGTGTCCCTGCTGGCAGAATAAGGTTCAAAAATGTATGAATAGATATACTGAGGTATCTCAAATATTTCAGATGGTATACTTTAAAGACATGTTGTACTTGCAGTCAGTATTCTCTAATTTTTGTCTTGATTTTGTAAATATGTAATAATTGTAATCTGAGACAAAATATATTACAATGTGGTGAAAAATTGACTACTATGATAAGTTATTTCAAGTACTTTCAACCTATGACAAACTTTTCTAATATGGTGTTGTGATAAGGTAGACCTAGTGCCAGCTCTCCATTACTAGAATAATATAGTGTATATATTTAAAACATAGCACAAATGACTGATGAACACAAGGGATACACAAAGGAACAAAGTAAACAAAACTAAAGCAAAACTCTACTGACAATTTGGACTAATTTGAGTCCTGATATTGAATCTCCTTCTACCTTGCTCACTTGCCCTCCAAAGCAGGATGAAGCCCTGCTCCTGTTGCCTCCATTTCCCTTCTTCATAGAGATAGAGAGAGTGGTTGGGAGCATGTACTGATAACATGCTGCCACACCTACCACATGACTAACCACCTAGATTGGGACCCGAATACAGTGGGTTATACCTCAGCACCACACTTGGTCCCATTCCAGGTGGTTCATTGTGTGGTGGGTTTGACAACACGCTATCAGCTCATGCTTCCGATTGCCATCGTAGATCTTAGCCTTGGAACCACCAATCTGCCCACTTCTTCATAGTACCTCTCAAATCAAACTTTTCTTCCTTCACTTGGACTTTGCTCAATTCATCTCCTGGTTCAGGTTGCTTCTGTCATGAGGTGGCTGTAAATGTCATCCCAAGGTCACCTCCAGCCAAATCCTAGCACGACTTCCAGGATCAGAGTGATGTTACATTTGCTCCAGGGACACTAGATTAGAGGTTGTATCTGTCAGGCACCCTACATGATTCCTTCCTTAAAATGGAAACATTATTCCAAACCTCCTATTAAGAATTTTGTACTACTGTCCAGGAGGTCCTGTCTTCTCTGGCATATTTTTAAGTGATATAATTTTGTAACTTTTGAATTCCGTGTTACATTTTTTATTTTATAACAGTATTTATGGAGAATATTTTGTAAATAAACATTTGAAATATATTTTATAAACATATTATCTATATCATTGAATATCATTCAATTATTATTAAAATATTTTTTATATTGTACATTTAACATGTCTTATGCTTATTAAACTAAAACTTTTAGATGAGGACAAACCACTCAACTTAATGATGCTAATCAATTTCAGTTTAAGAGGAGACTTGAGAAAACCAGCACTAGGTAATCTATCATATCTAGAGCTCCTGCTTCAGGATGCTGTTCTTCAGATCTTTTTAAAGTATAAGCTGACATCAATGTTACTTTACTGTTTCAAAAGCTGTGGCACTGCAATTTTGTATCTTCTTAGTGCCCATTTGCTCAGGTTAGAGATTAAGTTTTAGTGTATCCTCCTAACTCATGTCTCTGCTGTCCTGAAAAATGTCTAACAGAGCTTCTGTTGCCTTTCTTGGATCCATCCGTGTCTTCCTCTTATTATTGCTATTTCAAGGCTACTGAAAATGATGTTAATACATTCATACACACACACCCTCCCGCTCACATATGCTAAACCAATTAACCTAAAATGCACAACTTTGAAATATTTACTTTCTACCAAAGATACATTAAGAAAAACAGAAAGAAAAGATGAATACATTATAAAAGAGTTTAAGAGCACTATCTGGGTGGCAGAAAGCTGTGAGATTAAGCAATGAACAGAAGAGTTCAAATTCAGGCCGATCCAGTTTATCATAGGGTAGCATGACATAATGCTTGCAGCATAAGTGTGAACAAATAGCCATGTGTGCAATTTACACTGTAACACCTATAAATTACATAACTGCTTAAATCAAGTGCTGTCTGCTTTTTCATTTTTGTGGAGTTTGGCACAAGTATTGTGCTTTTTTAGTTCATAGCCAATTGGGAATTAACTACAGTTCCTGTTTCAAATACAATACAGTAGGATTATGCTGTCAAACTATTAACTTCAGTCAGAAAATATTGATTGAAGTCAAGCATATTTAAACTCAGCTGTTTTAGATCATTAGCTGTAAAGTGCAGTCATGTCTCATTTAGCATGGGTGATGGATTGAAAAAAATGAAGCTGTATGGAAAATCCTTGTTAAATTAACAGGTAACCAGATAAATCTTAGAGAAATGCGATCAGCAGTTCTCGTTTATTAAGGTTTAGAGAAGAATAATTTAGTTGCTTCTACGAAGATGACAACAACTGTTTTTTATGCTGTATGAATGCTATTTTCACGAAATAATATCCTCTTATCTCATTTTCTATATAATTTCCCTCCTAATGTGAGTTTTGGAGGTTACAGGCTAAATGAGGAGGTAGCTTTCTTTATGTCCAGCAACACTCCTGAGTACTTACTCTCCATAAAAAAAATCTCACAAGTGCATCCAGAGCAGATGTAAAAAAACAATCTCTTCCTCTCTGGTCTGAGACAGTGGAGCTGTTAGTTACCTGTCATTCCTGGGCTGAAGCTTTTATTTTTTTTAATTAAATGAAATGCATGCACTTTCATTATTTCTGTCATTACACAAAACTAGTGAACATACAGTATGTAAGGTTAACATTTTTATTAATGAGAAACAAAGTCCATCAGAAATTGATGTAATCATAAATGATTTCCATCCATCCATTATCCAACCCACTATATCCTAACACAGGGTCACGGTGGTCTGCAAGAGGCCAATCACAGCCAACACGGCAGGAAACAAACCCTTGGCAGAGCACCAGCCCACCACAGGGCATAAATGATTTCTAATATATATATAAAAAAACATACAAAAGGGCCATTTTCTATTAAGGCCCACCCATCACTGCAATGGCTAGACAGTAAAAACACAAAAACAAAAGAAAGAACCCACTTATGCAGTTGAAATGAAAACTGGCCCATAAGGCCCACAAAGGTGATCACACGGCATAGAAAAATAAATGAGGAAAAAGAAGAAACCATCTCATAGACCAATCTTCAACCAACACTACTTGAAGTTAATTTTTGGATAGTAGAGCTGGAAGAGTTCTTAATTCAGGGTGTGAAGAGTTCAAGAACGATAAGGTCATAGAATGAAGACTTTCAGACTAAAGGAGTAAAAACCCATGAAGTTCTAATCTCACAAGATGCCATATCCAAGGGGCTAGGGTGTTATCCAGCGGTTCTCAAACTGTGGGTTGCGCCTTCCCCTGGGAGCGTGCTGAAGCTGTACAAGGGAGGCGTCGAATAAATGAAAAAGACATCAAAATTAATTTTTTACATTTTTATTTCAAATTTAAATTTGCAAGCATATAATCACAACGAATGCATTATAACTAAAAGTAAAACATTTCTAAGGCATAGATCTAATGACTAACTAACAAGCTGCTGCTGCTGCTTTTATGGTCGTATATTTTCAATCCAGAAAGTTCAAGACGTAGTGGTATCTGTGACGAACATTCAGGTAACAATATATCAGGTGACAATGTGGGAATTTGGCCAATATTGCCAAAATGAGTTAAATAATTTACTGTGCATTGGGTTATTTTCATGATACAACTAACAGCGGTATAATATTTGTCAGACAAAAATACGTTCATCTTGCGCAGATTGACTTCATCGGTGTCCTCGTTTACGAGATTTTTAAAAATGAAAACATATTTAATTGTTTCTTTACGTACAAAAATAATTACATAAGAATAAATAATTTATTCTTTGTTTTTGGGATTAGAATTACTACCTACCACATAAGGCATTTTAACGGTTATTAAAGCATTTTAAAAAAAAAATTGCAAATATTTCATCGAAGTTAGCCAAACGCGACACAGCACGAGTATCATACCTTTTTTAGTTGTTTGATGGGTTATTCTCATCTATCTTATATTATGCAGGGGGCACAGAATTATTCCAGGTAGAAAAGGGGTGGTTTCAAAATACGAAAGTTTGAGAACCGCTGATGTAATCTATGGATAAAATTTAATTGAATGAACTGGTTGATTATCTCTTCTAGAACAATGTTTGACTTTTTGAAATACCCGATATTGTAAACAGCAATACCAGCTGACGGAAAATAATAAAAACAAAAATGAACTTTCTGTTGTTTGTTGTTAAAATACAGAAGAAATCTGTAACAAAATACAAACATTAACTTTTAAAAACCTTATCTTATGTATAGATACATGCACGTATGTTCTATAGGAGTTGAGGGGTCGGGATTTCATTTTGTTCTTTGGGTGCCTAGGCTAACTTTACTGGATATACGAACTTGTGAATGCGTTCTCAGAACGGAACTCATTTGTATGTAGGGGACTTACTGTACTTGATAAGGTCAGGTTGGGATGAATGAATCACTTCAGAAATGATAGTGTGCAGCCAATGAGCAAGCACCTCTGCCAAAAACTTGATGTCAGATTACCGACAAAAGTACTGGAGATGTTAGTGTGGTCTTTAATTTGTTTAATTCACAGGGTAATCAAAGACAAATTAAAATGAAGGATTAAGTTGCAAAGTACAAATGGCATAATTAAGTATCAAGAATAATGGAGCTGGTAGCTTCTACCAGAAAGCTGCCAAGAAGTCTGGATGAAAACAATCAGGACCAGACTTTCTTTGAGTAACTGGGCTTTAGAAGAGATATGAATTTGAGAAAGCAGCTAACATCAGAGGTAGCAGAAGAGGAAGAAGAAGATGGTGGGAATAGATCAGCACAGAATTAACAAAACTATATTAATTTTGTCTAAGTTAGTAGTATGGGATTCTTTCTTGGTTTTAATTAATGAAACGTAAAAAAATGAATCAAAAACCCAAACCCTGAGGCCAATAACTTACTACATTTGGTCTGAATCCAGAAATATAATAATGTGGTTAACCATAAAGTCAACATTGCATGACAGCAGAGCATTTAATTCAGCCTTCAGTTTCACGCTCCTGATCCACCGATTGTGGATATAAGACTTTCTAATTGCGAGAGGCAATGCTCACGATTTGGAATCTTCTAATGAGATTCATCAGACAAGCCACTGATGTAAACAATAGTAGCATTTCAAAATCGAAAAAATAAATAAATGACAAGGAAAACATTTAATAAAATCCAAAGGCCAAATGTTTAAGCTGAAAGAAGAACCGAGTTCCACACTATTGAGAAGTTGCAGATGACACAGAGACAATCAGGTAGTGTTTAGTGCCAGCCACACACTTCAATAAATGATTTGCAATTAAAATCAAGATCAACATGGTGTTGATGTAAAATAATCTGGTACTTTTGATCTTTTATCAAGGGCTGTCAAGGTTTTAATGTTCTTTGATTCTATTTTTTAATTTATCATGATCCAATTCAAACAAACGAGAACAGCAAACCGACAAGAGAAGTAAAATGAGAATACAATGCCATACACATTCCCTTACCAGTATGTGCTCACCAGCCTCTTGCATCTCTAAAAAGCAGGTCAAAAGAAATACCATCAAACTCCTTCCCTGTATAGCCAGCCCAGCAACCATTCAAAGAATCTGGATGTAGAATAAATAATGCAACAGATTCCAAAGTGAACACTTCCAAATGAAACCTTAAATAAGTAGAATACATTGCATTTCCTAAGAAAACTGAGACCTGTAGTTCAAAGGCATATAAGCAGACAAACTGAAGGCACAAGGTGTCTGTACTTAAACTATAAGTAGCTACTCGCATGTATTGGGCCACCTAGTTCCAAGTAAGGGAAGAAAAAATAAAACCAGGCCTCCGTGCATCAGCTACAGAAGTAACTCAAACAGCAGTGGCTGCTGTTACTAAAAAGTGTTAATAGGAATGATGGCAATGAAAGTGAGAACAATTTAAAAGTCACCAGGGGCCTCATGTATAAACAGTGCGTATGCACAAAAATGTTGCGTATGCCCATTTCCACACACACTTTGAGATGTATAAAAACTAAACTTGGTATAAAACCACACACATTTTCACACCTACCTTGTGGGTATGCAAGTTTCTGCTCAGTTTTGCAAACTGGTGGCACCTAGTGTCAAACCTGCGCTATTTTCTGTGTGTTCGTCTTTTTTCAGAATTGGATCAATGAGGCGGGTATCATCAAATACACCAAAATTAATTGCATATTATTTAAAAATTTAATTCACTTGATTGAAATTATTCTTTAACAGTATAATGGTGCAAGGAATGGTGAAACTATTAAAACTACCATAGCTGCTTTAGCATTGTTAGAAGACATTGCAAATGCAAGAATTATAAGAGACTGTGTATTTTTAGATAATGATGACTGTCTATTAAGTTGATTTCAGTTTCCAAGAGCTATCCTTTTGTATCTGTGTGTTGAACTGGCACCAACTTTACAAAGTCAGACTTTGAGGAATTGTGCTCTACCTGCTCCTTTGTAAGTTCTGTCCATTCATGGGCTTTAGCCACAGGAGCTTTTCAACATGAACTTGCTCACTGATCCAGGTATTTCACAAACACCACTGAGTCACGCCATGCCAGCTGCATGGGATGGTATTATCCACTTGTTATCCAGATGTATAAGACACAAAAGTGCAATTTGCAGCAACGTTCTGTTTTCCAAATATCGGAGTGGTCACCTGCATGCACATTGCTATTGCAACAGTGCTGGGCAAGTTACATCAGCCAGAGATTAATCACCAAAACAATGAGCTGGCATTACATCATCTATAGCAGGAGAGTTTATAATAATGGCAACTCTGCACAGTTGCAGGTGCTTTTTCAAACCATTGTGGCAAAAGGCAAGCAGTCCTTTTAAGGATAGTAAGTCACCTCAAAGAGCCATGCAAAGAGCAGAGAATGTATCCATTGTGATGCTTGGCATCAATGCTAGACTATAAAGGCGCCTTGAGAGAATGAAGTTGCTTATGTAAATAGAAAGCATTTCCACTCTATTAATGTGCTACTCTATAGTCCACAGAAGGTGTGTTGCATTGTACAAGCATGTAGCATACTGCATAATGTGGCACACAATCGCGGCTTGCCCAAAAATGAAGAGATGTGGTACAATGAACATGACAAACCAAATGATCAGCCAAATTGGACAGGGTTACAACTTCTTTTGAATGTAATTAGCAGAATGTGAAAAGACGTAATCAGAAGCAGCATTTATTTTTTAACCAGCTCATTTAATTTATGGTCAATATCACATAGTACAGCCCTTATATTCCTTAGTTCATTCACCACATCTCTTACAGCATCCACTATTGAATTTTATGACTTCAGAATAGTGTCCATCAGCATACAACCAAAGTGGTTGCCCAGCAGTTTCTGAGGCAGAGTTGTGTGAGCAGCGAGTGCATGTGGATGTGCTGAGCACAGCAGAATCATCAACACGTGGATTTGCAACCTCGGCACGGGGGTCAGCTTTTGTAATATTGTCTGAAATGGAATAAACAGACATTGGGCTACAACTCAACGTTTCATGTCAACTTTGATATCTGACCACTTCTTTTTTATTTCAGGCACTGTGTGACTTTCTGAACTTGAACTTTTTGAGCTGTAGCACTCCGTAACTTCCTTTTGTTGCTTATATCACTGCTTATGCCAACAAATAGTATGTTTTTCTTTGCTTCCAGTCCTATTCGCAGAAATTTTTCTTTGTTCCATGTGCTTTTGCCATTGTCTTTTGCACAAACACTGAACGGAAGGGGCTATTTATATTGATTTGCATATTCAAATATGCGTTAATTTTCATGTTCACTGGGATTTATAAAGAGGAAGTGCAAAGAACTTGGTGTACGCACAGTTTTATGCATCTGGATTTTTTCATGTGTATGCACATTTCTAGTTTTGTCCATACAATGTGTTTTAGTGTGAAGTCTAAGCGCAACATCATCCATGAGGCCCAAGAGCTTTCCAGGATGCTCGGTCTGGTTGGTACATGGTTAAAAAAGAAAGACCTGGAAAAAATAGGAGGCCAAAGCTGACAGAGAAAGGACAGCATACCATTCCCTCCCAGCCAATTTATTGCAGCATCAGGATAGGAATGCCATTACTGCTGTGATGTCATAAAAATTCTTTAGGTAGAGAAAACGTGTACACAAAACCCCCATAAATCAAAAGACAAAAGTGATGTTTAGTTGTTTTATAGCCATATCAAATATGGTATTGCTCCTCCTGAATGTAAGGTTCTTATGAGTGCAGCCCTCTGGTTAGCGTTATAGATCTTTGAGACAGCATAGACTGATAGATTCAGAAACAGCTTCTTTCCAATTGCCACAAATACATTGAACAAAAATAAGAAAATTATCATACATACTGCTGTTGGTATTATTTTATTGTATTACTACTGGTTCCATTGTTTTTTTTATCTCATTTGTTAAAGTATATTTTTACCTACAATATTACTGTTTTAATTTTTTTTTCTTGCTTGCATTATTTGTTGTAGCATTGGTTGTGTTTCATGAAAAGAAGTGAAATTTTTGATTTTTCTGCCAAGTTGGAGTGGCTCTCGTAATTTAGTTGTAACTGTTTTACAATGGCAATACAGACTTTCTTCTTCTTCTTTTTTCTGGGTTAGACCTATGAATGCAATCAATTAGTAACTAAAAGATCTGGGGCCTCATGCATAACACCATGCATAGAATTCGCACTATAACATGACGTAAGCACAAAAGCGTAAATGTACTTATGCACAAAAATATCCAGATGCATAAATCAGTGCGTTCACCAACTTCCACGTTCTTCCACTACATAAATCCCAGTCAGCGTGGAAATTAATGCATGTGCACGCGTCTGCTGCCCTACCCCAACTCCTCCCAGAATTATGCCTCTTTGAATATGCAAATCAATATAAATAGCCCCTTACCTTCAGCGCTTCAGAAAGACAATGGCGAAAGCAAAGGAAAAACCAAAAATAAGTAGAGGCCAGGAAAAATGTTTTATTTGGTAGCTTAAAAAGTGGCATTAGCAACAAAAGGAAATTGACGGAGTGGTATAGTGTGACAGACGCAGTCAAGAGTGCTGTAGCAGAAAATCGTACTGTGACCAAATTAAAAAGGAAGTGGTCAGACATCAAAGTTGCCGTGAAAACGAGAGTCGCAGCTCATCGTTTGCATGTTACATCCACTGGAGGAGGTACTGAACTCCTGGAGTTCTCACCGTTTGAGCAGCGAGTTGCTGCAATTATTGGCGAAACACTTATTGCCGGTATTTTACCAGCGGGGGAGAGAGATTCTGACATCACCGCAGGTGCCGGTGATTTTTTATTTCTTTTTTGATTACCATTATCCATACTCATGTAAATAATTTGCATGTGTAATAAGATAAACAATCAGGTATTAATTATTGTTTATTTACTTCCAGACAATAGTACAAAAGCTGACCCCAATGCTGAGGACATGGCTTCTGGCGATGATGGTGCTGCTTCTGTGCCGACCTCATCTTTGGGCGCTGGCTGCTCACACACCCCTGCCTTGGAAACTGCTTGGTGATCATCTGGCCGTGTGCTGACTGATGCAGTTCTGGAATCCCAAAATGCATTGGTGGATGCAGTGAGAGATGTAGCCAATGCACAACGGGATGTAGCCAATGAACTACGAAATATCAAGGCAGTATTGTGTGATATTAACCAAAAATTAAATGAATTTGTGAAAAAATAAATGATGCATCTGCTTACCTGTTTTTACATTCTGTTACATTACATTACATTCATTCGACATTGTAATGCTGTCCGGTGTGGCTGATCATTTGGTGGTCCAGGGTCAGGTTCATCATGTCGCATCTCTTCAGGTACAGGCAAGTTACGAATGAGTGCCATATTACGTAGAATGCGACATGCTTGCACGATGTGACACACTTTCTGTGGATTATAGAGCAGCACTCCACCAGTCTTATCCAGACAGCGCCAACAGCCCTTAAGCTGCCCTATAGTACATTCTACCAACGCCCATGCCTGAGAGTGTAGATCAGTATAACGTTGCTCTTGTTCAGTCAGTGGGTTGGCGAGAGGGCTGAGGAGCCACATCTTCAGCAGGTACCCACTATCACCTGAATAATCGTGTTATATGGTTACATCGTACAGATAATATACAACTGTGACCAAAAAGGTAATAAATGTCTTATCTTACCGAAAAGTCAGCCATCACACACAGCAACATTTTCAACTTTGTTCCCCACACTACTATGTCTCAGGATGAATGAATCATGAGTTGAGCCAGGCCATCTCGCAATAACATTAGTGAGGCACATTTTCGCATCACTGATGATTTGCACATTAATAGAGTGATAATGCTTTCTATTTACATAAACAAATTCATTCTGTGAAGGTGCTTTTATAGCAATGTGTGTGCAGTCGACCGCTCTGATTACATTGGGAAAACCGGACATTGCTGCAACTTGCACTTTGATGTTTGCCTGTTCGGCCATAGTGTACGGAAATCTTATATATCTGCTTGACAAGTGGATAATACCATCCCATGCAGCTGGCATGGAACGACTCAGTGATGACTGAGAAATACCGGATCGGTCAGCCAGTTCACGCTGAAAAGCTCCTGTGACTAAAAACCCGAGAGTGGACAGAACTTGCAAAGGAGCAGGTAGAGCACAATTCCTCAAAGTCTGCCTTTGTAAAGCCGGTGCCAGTTCAGCACACAGCTCCAAGAGCTCTTGGAAATCTAAATCGACTTAGAAGCCACTCATCATCATGTGCCAAGCAATCAGTATGATCTAGGAATATACATTCTCTTCTAATCCTTCCATTTATGATGTGCTCTAGCAATGCTAAAGCAGCCATGGCAGTGGAATAGTTTGGCCATTCTGTGCACCATTAAATTGTTACAGGCCAAAAACTAAAAGTTCAGTACCTCTCTTTACCTGAATGTCTAGAAAACACAACCTGGAACCAGAAAATACAACTACAAAGTTTGTCTTTAACCTTGGGCCAGAGGAGCTTTAGTACCATATACAAGTTCAAGGGCTCTGCAGACTTTACTCCATTTCTGCCATATAATAGCTGAAACGTGGACTTCATTTATATCATTGCCTGCATTGCTTTGCTGTTTCTAACAGTTGGAGTAAAATGACAACATCTATCAAAGGAATCTGTACAAGTCTGTGCACATTCACCAGTAAAACACATAATAATTTGTACTTGTCATGAACAAATGTCCACACAATTTATCAGCCTCCACTTCATGAGTCTGACAAGTGTTCTAGAAAGTGTTTAAATATTCCTTTTTTCTTTTACCTGATATTTCTCTGCTTTTTTAGGTATTACCTAAACAAGGTACAGTAATTGGAAATCATAATACAGCATATGGATAATAAAGAGGATTTACTACAACTACATTGCTATTCCTAAGATTTCCTTGTTTGTAGAGGTCTCGTTCACTTAATGTTAAGATGTTCAAATCAGAGTTGACGATAAAGCCACTAATAAATATTGAAATATAGATGTAAGTTTTTTCTTATTAAATTATTTATTTATATTTCCATTAGTGTGTAAGTTTACTTGTTGTGTACAAATTTCTTTTTCTTTCTCTCTGCCTTTTTTAGTATATAAATGGATTCCTATTGGCTTTGTGTAACTGTTCTTTGTTTTTTTAAATCAACTCAATTAAATCACAATATGCATTTTTTCTTTTTGCAGCTTTATACTACTAACTTTCAACTTAATATATATATTTAATTTAGCAGCACATACATACTATTCTTCTGCATAAGCAGCTATAGTTTCTAGCTGTTTTGATGCCCAGGATTCTACCTAGCCTTTTATTTTACAATTTAAACTTTCTATCCTGGTGATCTTGAGAGAAATAATTCAGAAAATCAAAATAAGAAATATGATGCCTAATCGCATTATCATGAAGGTAAGGGATATGTGTATTAAATATTGTAATGGGCTCATTCAGCATCCCTTACGGGTCAGCCCTCTCCAGCATGTGAATCAAAATGCCATCATTTGGAGTCTATTATCATTTTCCTTCACTGAAGAGGGGTGATGGATTTGGACCTTAATAATGTGTTTTGCTTTATTACCCAATATATTTAAATACTGCTTAGTTAGCCTGTGATGATTTCTTGAAAATGATCACTTGAAATGTTGGCTGTCATCCTGTATCAGGTGATTGTACCTTCACAGTGCTCATTTTTTCGATAAATGCTGTTTAGTAGCATATGTAAATGAAATCGATGCATCAATGGAAGTAAATGCAAGTGTGTCCAAAAGTAAAAGGCAATGTGAGGTGAGCATGATCGAATTCATTCATTCTTATGCAACTCTTCCATGAAATCTGTTAATAAATAATGCAGCACCAGGCAATCGGGACTATTTGAAACATTTTAGCAGCTGATATTAGCGATGTCATCACCAATCTTTGGTAGCTCCACTACAAATGCTGGGCATTGGAAACAAATATATTCATATGTTCAGAAAATTGGTACTGCAAAGGTGTTTAGTCAATTTTAAAATAGGCTGGTCAAAGCTATTTTTTATATTTCAAGTCCTGTTTTTGACATTTAAAGTCATAAATGGCTGATCTCTTCCATACTATACATAACTCATTAGTGCCAAAGTGAACAGTGCATTTTTTAGACATACACTTTAAATTCCAAAGTATACATAAAACTAGTATAAGAGGAAGAACCTTCAGCTTTAGAGCACCAAAACTCTGGAATGATCTCCACACATATATTAGAGAGTACCCATTGGTTTCAACATTAAATTCAAGGCTGAAAACATATTTTAACAAAGCATACTCTTCACATTATTTTTAATAATTCTAGAATAATTAATATATAATTAATACTTAAAGAAATTACTTTGGCTGGCAGGTAAGTCGTTCCCTTTTCTTTATCCTGTGGTGGCACTTGCTGTATCTTGGTTTGGATGTGTCTTTGCTAATTAATTTTTTGCTGTTATTGTCATTGTTTGGTTGAACTATTTCAGAGGTGCAGATTGGTCTCCATATCAGGTATTGTATAACTCCTGATATGCTTTATGTGTGCATGTCTTAGTGTGTGTGCCTTCTAAAGAAATGATGACTCACAACATCATGTTCTATATGAGATGAAGGGTGAGTAGGCAACCCTGCTTAGAAAAGACTGGTCATGTAGAATAGATAGCATGGTATAAAGGATGTATTTATTTGACAATATATATTTTTAGTTTTGCATTGCTTAATCTAAATCTTATTCAATTAAGCAGATAACAATGGAAAAAAATCACCATGTTTATTGAACACCTGTCTCTAAATCAGCTAAACTACCATTTAACAATCTTCGCATCTCTCTATTTGTCTCTCTTAAATATAAATGCACACACACACTGTATGTAGAGTCAAAAAGGTCCAAGATGGGAGCCTTCGGAAAACCGCAAGGAAATAATGAGAAGTATGTTTTTTTTTCTCTTTTAAGAAGAGGGCCAGAAGTCAACTAAGGATACATTACAGAAGGTCCACAGATGAGAGAGAAATTTTACTTTCATTCAGGTAGTTGCAGAACTGTATAAAACCACAACAAGCCTAAACAACAGCAGTTCGCTTCCATTTAACCCAACAAGGAAGAACTCTCCTACAGCTGTCAAAGTGAGACAGCATCAAGAGAGAGTAGGGACAGACACTAAGAGTTTAGTACACTTGGAGGGTCAAAAACCATTAAAATAGTATCTGAGAGACTAAGCCAAACACTGGTATACTGTATTTTTAGCATTCTCTGAACAAGGACATATTGACACTACTGCCTGTTGAATCAGGTAAGCTGTGAACTCCTTCACTTCAGTAAATTGAATTTCACAGCTTGGGACATGAAAAGCCTACAAAAACTGCCAGTATCTTGGTTTATTAAGCAGCTGCCCTGGACTCAGTAACCACAAGCTAGCACATAATTTTACCATGGTCCACCTACTCTCCTGTTTTGTTCTCACCTTATTATATTTTTTGTTTAAACTGCCATTTTAATAATAGCTTTAAATTATTTGTAAAGCACACCTATAACAAAAAAAGTCATCTCAAGGTGCTTCAAAATAAACAAAATCAGCAATAAATAAGATTCAATATAAAAGTAAAAACATAGGCATCTTTGCCCTCTGAATTTACACAAAAGGAAGACTTACTCTCTGTTGGCTCCTTGGATTTCCTGCCACTGGAAGATTTCCTCAAGAGGCTCCGTCCTGAGGTAAAAAGGCTTGTGAGTTCATCTAACGGACTGGTTGGTGTTCTTGACCGTGACACATTTTGCATTGAGCCGTGAGTACAAGAGGAAGAGTTAGCTAGCTTGGCTCCCTCCTGCGAAGAGTTTTTGATTAGTGAGTGAGGCACTGAGGATGAGCTTCTTGGGATACTTCCTGAATGTAATGAGTCATAGGGAGGAGGTCTCTTGAGGCTTAAGGGGGTCAGAGACCTACCCATACTGACAGGAGAAGGACAGGCAGAATGGCTCCTTGGATACCCATGTGCAGAAGCTGAGGATTTATAGAGTGCAGAAGGAAGGGGTGGTGCCGAGGAGCGCCCGGAAGCTGTGATGGTATGTGTTGGAGGGAGCTCTTTATCAGTTTTTTGATGTGTAGAAGCCTGAGGAGAGGAAGAGGATGGTGATGCTCCAGGTTGTTTTATATAAGAGACGTTTTCCAGCACAGGCAGCTTGGTAACTTCTAAGGGAGTTAAAGGGGATTCATCCGAGTTTGGTGAACACTGTGCTGGGGCTGGAGGAAATACCAGCAGTGGTGGTCTGTGTGAGAGAAGATTTGGAAAAGGAGCAGGGATGTCACAAATAATGCCCTTTTGGGTTGATGGCACTGAGTACTTAGTGTACTCCAAGTCAGGCACTGTAGGAGTAGCACACTGAGAAGAATAACTTATGTGTTCAGAACTATAAATACTGGGCCACTTACAGTCTGGGCCAAGGTCATCGAAAATAGGATACTTCATTTCCTCATAGACAGCTTCACTTTGGTCTTCATCATCTCTCTTGAAGTCCCTCAGAATATTTCCCACCATTTCAATGTACACAGGCTCATCCTCATCAGTGTCTCTGGCAGGACTTTGTGTCTGTGAAGATGACTTTTCTTTCTTTGAGGACTTCTTGGCACCATGATTCCTGATGTAAGACTCGTCAAACGATGTGCTTAACTGAGTGTTTGGATTCCTCTTCGGCTTTGGGGGTGGGATTTTCTTTGCGTATTCATCACTGTGTGGTCTTTGCTTTGACAGTGCTGCATAATAAGAAAAAAAAATCTGTCAGTTCTGTAAAACAAACCCCAAAATGTAATTGAAACATAAATCCTCATCTTAAGGCAATCACTGCCTCAAATATTTCTACAGTTTCCATCCTTAAATTCACTGAATTTCTGAAAATACCTAGAAGAGAACTATTAAAAATAAGATAAAGTATTGTCTGCTATAGTTTAGTATTGATCAGATATGTTGGCATTTGAAAAAATACTGTTTCTTAGACTTTCCTGTTTTCCAGTTTGGTTTAATTTAATCACTTTTACTATCACTTAAACATTTTAGTCTCAGTCCTGGGATATCAACACAGTCTGCCAAAGAGTATTAATAATGGCTTCTAATGGGTTAAATAAAATCGTGTTTTTCATGAATGACAATCATTTATTAATTAATTTTTCAAACCAGCGGTATCCAACTAAAGGCTCAGCAGACAGGTACCTATCCTGGTAGCACTGCACACTGGTCTGGAACTAGAGCAGCGTTGGGTATACTCACTTAAATAGTGCTACTTTAGAGCAACTTACCATCCTAACCATAATGCCTTATGTTGTAATAGAAAGACAAAGCAACCTGGAGAAAACCTTCAAACTTACAAGGAGATAGGTAAACTCTGACAGTGTCTATATTTAGATGTTAATCCAGCCTTCTGGAGCGGTGTGTCATCTTGCCACATAATTTTACTTTCAGAATCATTAAAGGCCAGGGACCCACGTTTATCATGCCTATGCAGATTTCTACACTATTACAATTAATCAAGATAAAAATTTGAGTGAACAAGTGTAAAAATGTATGTGAGAGTCTTACCATGAATTTACATCCTTTTACAGAAAAATTAACATTTTCATAAAAATTCATACAGAAACATTAACATTGTAAGAATATTGAATTGTTTTGTGGTGTGAGCAAATCTGAAAATCATACTTTTGAATGAATAATTATTGCAGACTGCCAATAACAGTAGACCATCTGTTACTATATTTTTATTAAGCATCTATATGGCAGAAAATATTCTTCATCGAAAGTGTGCAGTCATTTGTACATCCAAACGATGCAGTCATTTCAGTTATATGAAACTCCTTACCATCCTTTCATCCCATAAGTCTTGTACACTACATTTCAATCATATAATTTACTCCTATTTAATTTCACTCACTGAAACATTTTCGATTAAGTCAAATGAGTGGGGCTTTCTCTTCAGGATTAGCCACAATATTGTTACTATATATTACAGCATAATGCATATCATTTTAAAACATCCTGCATTTGGACAGTTTAACATTATTATTAAAAGTTTTATTGTGTTTTTTTCTTGGTTATGAAAAAATATTTTATTTCAGCATCCAGACAATGAAAGGGAATCACATTGATCTCATTTTGGAGAAGTTCAGAGCCCCACTGTGAAAAGAACAGACATGTAGGTAGAAAATCACTTTTTCAGTTGTTAGCTGGCACCATGCTGACCAGTAAACTCCTGGCTACACAGTTTTTAGTGCTGCTACCAGAAATACAGTGTACGCTTATAGTTATGCGGCATTAGTGCAATCTGCGTTTTCTGTCTATGTTATTGTGGATTGTCCTTATTCACCTCAAAGCCATGTAATTCTAAAGATGTTGCAGCTAAACTTAAGGTGCAGATGTTTCAATTTAGCCAGTTCATAGACAATAATTTTTCATGAGCTGTGGATGGTTATGGGGCTTTAACTTAGCATTTTAATATTGTTGTCATTTCTCGGATGATGTCAGAGGGTATTACACTCTGATGCATTCCGAGACACACCAGGTACCTGCTTTTTTTGACTGATTTTCTGTGAGACATAAGGATTGTGAACTTGCTTTTTTCAGTAGTCATTAGTTAAATAAGTAAATGTTTATGTTGGACAGGCCTGCAGACATAATGAAAATTCAGGTATGGCCCCACCAGAATTTTCATGCCAAAAACACCATTGGTCTAATTTTGTTTTCAATAATCCACATTCCGACCTTGTCATATAAGCATCAACATTTGCTTATCTTACCATTTTGATTTTCCTATACAATATTTATTTATTTATTTGTTTGTTTATTTACCGATTGTCTGTTTGTATTATTTGTCCTATGAGTCTGTATCCTTGTTTTATATGTTTCTGCTGCTGTATGCATTTGAATTTCTCCATGGGATTAAATAAAGGTGTCTAATATAATATAATACTGTATATAAACATGTATGCGTGGAAGTGTGTGCGTCTGTCGGTCTGGCTCAGAAGTGAAAGGCTACAGCATGATGCTCAAAAAGCCGGTAAGGAGGCCCCAAGTTAACGAGTCGGAAGAAGAAAGAAATACGAGGCTACAGCATGAAGCTGAAAGAAAGTGACTGTGTCGGCAAAGTGAAATCGCAGAGAAAACAAATGACATGAACATCGGTCGCATGGAACCTTTGAACTCGCTTAGCCGCTAATACACAAATGAGATGAGCACATCGGCAAAATGAAACCTTTGAGGAGAAAGAAACTCGTATATATTGGTAGCTGCTTAGACTATTTTGTTAAAAAATTAATCATGTTTTTAAATATAGTATGTGAAGCATGAATATATAGTTCATTGTAAATAGATCTTTGTCAATCTGATAAAAAAATGGCAAAAGGGTTATGAATTTGTCATTTTGATGTTGCTTCCATCATTATTTTTCAGTGATGCTCATGTCAGCCTCACACTTTAACATGACTATAAATTAAGGTTAGTAGGGAGGACTGGTGTATCCCATCTATAGGGTACTGGATTTCTGATTAGTATTGATACATTCTTTGTCTCTCTGTCTGTCTTGCTCTTATCCTTTTCAAGTTTTCCACCCATATCCAAAAGTTGAGTGTGTTAAGTTAACTGGGTTGGATATGGGAGTGTAAACAGAATACCTTGAGACGGACGTGTGTATAAAAATCACATATATAGTAAGTGTCTGTTTTTAATCTTATCAAATTTTTGCAGAAATACAAACTGAATAAACTATTTAAAACAATTAAATAATCAATTATGGTGGAGAAAACAGGTGTCAGAACACTATAAACATTCTAATAGCAGTAGACAACTGGATCAAAAAAGCTATTATGTACTTATGAATAATTTAAGATCAAAATAAGAGAGAGCTACCAGTGCTGGAGTATTTCAAATGGAATTCCAAGATTTATTGATATCCAACTTGTGAAAATTGCACTCATTAATGTCCAGACCCTACAGCTGTGAGGACTTTAATGGTCACTGGGATATACCATATTTGTATATGCTATAAATATTTATCAAAGGCTCTAATGCAGTGTTATTGTACAAATGATTCTAAAGATAATTTTTATAGCAATAGCTAAAATGAGTGTGAACAACTAATCCCCGTTTCCCTTAAGCCTAATATTATCCTTTGCTCAGCATACTCATTCCTTCCAAGTAACGTTCCGTGGATGTAAACACTAATAGCATCCATTGAAGTTTTCACTGATGAATTGACTGGATGCCAAGCTTTGTGCTTTTTGCTTAGAAAATCAAAGTCTCCATTTCAGCTCCAAAATTACATTCTTCAGGTTATTTAATTTTGTCCTTAAATTGCATTAGTTCATGGAAAACCAGTATGGAGTTAAAAAAATAGATTTTTTGAAATATCTTGCTCATACAGAACACAAGGCATGAAATAATAAATATATATGAAATATTTAAAAAATACAAAAGATGACGACTAGCACCATACTAGTGACTGCTTTGTAAAGATTTTTTATACGGCAGTGCACACAATAAAAGACTCTGTATGTATGAAAGACAGTTGATTGACAGCTGAAGCCATTTATTTCTCTGGAAAAAATTAAACAAAAGGAGACAGAGAAAGGAAGAAGGGATGAAGCTAAGATAGATAGATAGATAGATAGATAGATAGATAGATAGATAGATAGATAGATAGATAGATAGATAGATCTGGATTCTGCACTGGATTAAGTGGATTCAGTTGATAAATAAATAGGTTCCTGAAAGAATGCTGTTTAAAGTAAAGGGATTAGATATGCTGTTGCTAAAAATTATTTTCCCAGACAGAAATAAAAAATATTCACCTTAGTATATTTAACTTTATTACAAACATTGTACTTGATATTGTGAATTACAATATAAAATGGTTATAAATCATTCAGTCTAAGTGGTACAATTTCAAGGCAGTCAAATAAAATATGATAAAAGAGCAAAACTGATCTCTGTGCCACAATATTGCTCACCACATCTGCTCAAAATCACATCTGAAGAAGTGGAAAAAGACAAATGATGTGCTGCGCTAGAAAAGAAAAAGTTCTCTCCTCAATAAAAGTCTATATTGGTTATCTAATTGTTGAAAGCTAAGATCATTGTCACTGAGGATGACTTAGTTTTTTCGTTGTTCAAGAATGAATCATCAGGCTGCAACAGTTTTCAGAACCAACAGGAGCAAGAAAGAGTAAGGGACACTCATTAAACAAATGCAAAGCAAACATGCATGGTTTGCATTGCAGCATAGACTAGAAAGAATCATGCCTGACACAATTTAATTAATAATACAACCTTTCTGGACCTACTTTGTAGCCACTTGCATAACTGCTGTTCTTGAAGGCATGACTAAGACCAAAATGAATTCACCTTTTATGAGGTACACATTTCTTGTGACCTTAGTATGGTAGGTCTGCCTTAATGATTCTTATCTATTACCTGTAGATGTGTGTTTCTGGATGTGGGTAGCCAATGAGAAATTGGTCTAAGGGGAGAGGATAGATAACAAATAATCATTTGGAGACCCTGATGATAGTCTCATGTAAATTAAAGTGAACCTTGCCAAAAACAGGGTTAACTGGAAATAGAATTGACTAGAAGCACTGCATATTATGGGTGTGTTTTGGTTAATATGAATTTTTAAAGTATGAGAAAGCTGAGGACAGTGCCTTAGGGCTGCCAGGTGGAAATGATGGTCACTATTTTTGAAAAGAGGACAAAAGGGCATGTTCTAGTTACTGAAGGATCATGATCCTCATCCTTACTGGGAAGGTCTATGCTGAGGTACTGAAAAAAAAGACTCTACCTGATAGTTTAAATGCATATTGAGGCGGAACAATGCAGATTCAGCCCTACCCATAGAACAGTACTTCAACTTCTTACCATTGCAGAGATATTTGAATTATCATGAAAATTAGCCAGGCTGATCTACATCTGCACTCTAGATGTCCTTTGGAGATCCTTTAAGAAATCCTTGGCTATGGCTGTGTGCCATTAAGTCCCTGTATTTGTTAACCTTGTTAAGGACTTGAGTTTTGCATACTTAGTGTTAAGCAGAGCATGTTTATTGTTGATACTGGACATATCTTGTCTTGTCTTCTGGTCATGAATTTCATGGTTGCAGCAGAGGATTGGAGAGCATCCAGTCTGGGTACCTAAGGGTTGCATTTCTGCTTTTTCCACATGATATTGTCCTCTTTGATTCATCAGTCTGTGATATTTTACACACACTAGAGAAGACTGCAACTGAATATACTATGGTTAAGGTGACAATCAGCACCTCCAAATCTAAGGCTTGTTATAACCAAGTAATTGAACTCCCCCTTTGGGTCTTTCTCACAAGAGAGGTAAAAGTTGTTCCTTGAGACTGAACAATTAATTGGCGCAGTGGCAGCTGTTACATGGACATTGTAATTGATTGTATGGTGAGGTGGGAATTAAGTTCTCAAATGAAACTTGAGTTTACCTTTCAATCTAAAACTCCATCCTCCCTTAAACTCTGCGCAGTGACCACAAGAATGGGATTGTGGAGAATCACTGCTTCTCTGGATTGACAGGAGACAGTTGAGGTAGTATGGACATATAGTCTGAATTTCACCCTAGAAATGTGTTCAAAGAGTGCTCATCTGCAAATTCCCCAGGAGTAAGAAGTTATTGAAGAGAGGATGGCCTGGTCAGCCTAACTCAGCATGTTGCCACCACATCAGAATAAGTGGAGTAAAATGATAGTGAAATGATGATGACATTTCATGTATTTATATAAAACTGCAAATTAGCTAATTACTAAAAAGTGCCATTTTGTTAATCAGTGGAAAACTAAATTAAGCAAAAACCCAACATTTATTTAAAACTACTGCTGTGTATTTCGAAGAGATAATTATGGTGATTCAATGCATAACTAAGTGCTTAGATTAAGAGCCCCCTTAAGTTTTAAATGTTCAATGTTAAAAAAAAGAAATAAAATGATAAGGATACAAAAAAAGCATCACAATTGTGTGTTGTTGGACAAACTGCACCAGAAGTAGCCACTTGAGGGATTAGCATACTGTACTCATGATTTCTGATACTTAAAACAAACCACAAAAAGGAAAGACTAAGAAGAATTTTGGAAGCATGAAACAACAGCTACACATTTGAACTAAAACACCACATGACAGAAAATCTGATGCGAAACAATTAAAATGGGTAAGTGATTTAACTTATTGAGGATCGTGAAATGCCTCATGCTCAAGTAGAAAAGGACACACATGCAGTTGCTTTTGAGCGAGATAGGAAGCCTCTTTTTGCAGAACAAAATGTCTTTTTGATTTAATGCAGATTTTATCCAGATATTGCTCTGGAGTAATCATTAACATTATGCAGGCAAGCACAACTAGTAGTAAAAAAAATGGCAACTCAGAAAAGATGAGGAGAGAATTATTTTTTACTATTACCAAAAAAAGGCCATTTAGACACTTTTACAAGTTAATTTGACCATTATTGTTTTGTGGTTTATAGCCTTTAACATACAAATACATTTACTGCATAATTAATTGCATTTAAAAGATCTTTGTGGTAAGTTGCAATCTAAAATAAAGCTTAATTAGTTAATTGTTTCACTGGAGGTGTTGACAAGTGCAGAATATGTGCACAGCATGGGTAACCACTAAGTGGAGGGCTTGCTCGTCAAATAAAAAGATTTCCCATTTGTAACTGCACCGCAAGAACTTGGGAAAGTATCTATCTATCTATCTATCTTTAAGAGTTTAACAATTACCCTTATTTACAGGTCTTCATTTCCAGTTATTCAGAATCAAAGGTAGGAATGCATATTTACTTCATTTTGAACATGTGCTCTTCTTGTCTTTTAAGATCAAACAAATAATTCATTACAAAAATATAAAGGACATAATACCTATTGTCAGAAACATCGGAAAGGAAAAAATATTTCTTCTGACGTGTTGATTGACACTTTCAGCTCCATGCCACCCTAGTTTGAATAATAGATTGGGAGTATGTTGATTTAGTAGCATTATTGTATTGCCAATTTGAAAAGGGACCTGTAGCTAATAATTGCTTGTCCTTTATTTATTCTGTGATATAAGTGGCAGTGAAAGAAGAATTTGCCGTGGGTGTCATCAGCAAGTAGTCACATAAATCCAATGCATTCATTAAAATTCAGCCATATTATGCAATGAATGAATAGCACCCCAGTCCCAATCCATCCCCAACCCCCCTAACTTCAGATCATTTAAAGGCTGGACTGATTTTTTATAGACACTGAAAACTCAAGCTATAAATGGACCAAAACTTATCTTATCTTAATCCTATTAGATTTTTGTAATTATTTAGGAGATCTACAAGGAAACCCAGAATGACAGTGATTTATGTCATTTTTATCTGAGACACTTGTATGATTAAAAGAATTTACTGCATTGCAAGGCTGAGAAACAGCAACATCTTTAATGAAGCATGCAAAAAAAGAAAACGTATATATTGTTGATTTATAAAAGCAACACAAACACTGCCTCTGGCATCTCCTGCTCCTTTCCAGAGCTGGGTTAAGAAGCTAAACAAACACATTACAAAAGCCCGTCTTGCTTTTACTGCCGTTGAGCAGAAAATAATAGGGTGCACAAAAGTCCTAAAGGAGATCTATTTCAATAATGGCTATCTAGAGCTAAAGCCAGAGGCATTAAGTAAGACAAAGCGGTTTGTGCCAATGTCCTTGCTGGTGCACAAGGGAACAGACAGGCACGCATCTACTTGTATAAAAAATTACAGAGCTTGACCTTAAATTAAAATGAGTAATGAATGATATAAGATGCACCAGTTTACAGAGTGTAATACAGATCTGTCTATCACCATTTAATGACATCAGTGATTATCACAGTATTAATTAGCTGACCTCACACATATGAAAATCTTGGAAAGCCTAATATTGGTTCTCCTGAAACTCCTGTTCAGAACAACACTGAACCCTCTGTAGATTGCACACAGAGGAGGGCAATGCTGTCATTTGTCTACTGAATAGATCCTACTCCCATCTGCAAAAACAATATGTGTTCTTTGACTTTCCTAGTGTATGTAGCACCAAACAGCCCAAACTACAAAATCCAGTCAATGAGGGTGGATGCTACCACAGTGCCCTAGATAATGAACTAACTGGTAGACCATAGTTTCTGTGGCTTAAGAAATGTGCATTGGACATGAGTAGCATAGGGATTCCACAGGGAACTGTACTGGCTCCCTTCCTTTTTACCATGTATACCTCAGACCTTACATACAAAACTGAATCATGTCATCTGCTGTAATTTTCAGATGAAAGAGCCACAATTGGGCATATCAGTGGTGGGCAGGGAAACAAATGGGGAGTTCTAGTGAAGAACTTTGTTTAGTGGTGCAAATTAAACCACCTGCAGCTCAACATCAGTAAGACAAAAGAGATAATCATAGACTTCAAAATCAAGCACACTCTTCTCCTGGTTGTCATTGGTTGTGAAGATATGAAGCTGGTGAGAATATAAGCACCTAGAAGCACCTAAGAGTGCATCTAACATGTTTGACTAGAGTATCAAGACAGAGGCTGGGTCTGAGGGTGAGAAGGGTTACAGTCACCTCTATTTTCTTAGGAGGTTAAGGTTGTTTGGTGTATGCAGACCACTCTTACTTATATTACTATGCACTAGTATGCAGTGTAAATAGTAACACTGCATATGACTGAATAAACTGATTAAAAAGGCTGGTTCAATCTTAGGAGTTTGGCTGGACTAACTTGAGGAAGTGGTAGAACAGAGGAACAAAGGAAACTGCTTACTGTCCTAGACCATGACTCACAACCCAGTATGAGGCTTTCATTAAACTGTGGAGCACAGTATGAGATGAAGACAAGTGCCCTGCTGCAAAGAGTGTTACACTATGTGAGGTAATTTTTACATTCAGCCATCAGGCTCTATAATGATTCACCCTAGGATCCTGAGCTGTTTGTGGGGGTGGTGGGTGTGGCAACACACTGTACCAGTGCATGCTCCCCAACCTGACCTAACCTGACCCATCTTAACATACTGTACAATGACGACATGTGCAATATACTGTGCCAACAAATGACATCCTGTACTGTGAAATTGTAACTAATAAATACTGTATTTCCAATTCTCATCCCTTTACACTTAGTACATACCTACACTTTGTTACTTACTTATAATAATTCTTGTTATATGTGTATTGGTACCTTGTTAGCATGCTATCTATCTATCTATCTATCTATAGTTGTTTGCAATAAAGTTAAATATACTAAGGTGAAAATTCTTTTTTTTTCTGTCCGGGTAAATAATCTTTAGCAACAGCATATCTAATCCCTTTACTTTAAACAGCATTCTTTCAGGAACCGATTTACAGTATTTATCAACTGAATCCACTTAATCCAGTGCAGAATCCAGATCTATCTATCTATTGTGAAGGCTAGCGGGCACAAACACACAAACACAGTCCCTGGTTCAAATCAAAGGGGTGTTTATTACAAAATACCTTGTATAAACAATTACACCTCATGTTTCTTCTTCTTTCTCTCACCCTCTCTCTCCACCGCACTGATACACATGCAGTTGAATGTTGCCTGTTTTCACTTCCAGCTCGCCTAGGCAAGGACCTGGAAATACTTCCGGTGATGTGACATGGACAGTTGAAAACACTTCCAGGTTATGAGAAAGCCAGGGAGATCTTCCCCTAGCAGGACCCTCTATCATCCACCAAGGATCCCAATAGGGCTGCTCCTCTGGACTCCAACTCTCATGCAGTCCTGCACGTGTCCAAACTGGGACTCTATATGAGGGAAACTGACACCTATTAAAGTAGGGGATAAACTCCTCCCCACCTAAAATTGGGATTGCAAGGCATTCCAACCGGGTATTTAGTCCATTCTTCCATTATGGCACCCTGGCTGGGTAAGGAAGACCAACCATCCTCTGGGGAATCTATCTATCTATCTATCTATCTATCTATCTATCTATCTAGCGGCCAGGAAGAGCTGATTGCCTGTTAATTGGGGGTAGTTAGCATTGTAGCTCTAGTAGACTATTTAAGGAGCTGTTTCTCTATTGCAGAAACAGCAGAGTAATTTTCAACAGTGCTACTGAATCCAAGTAATAGCAATACCAAAACTCTTACTTTCTTGAAAAATCAAATACTGATATAAAAGATTAGAGAAGAATCTGTAAAGAAGAACAGTAGAAAAATGGTTCCCAAGCCCATCACCTGCAATACATGTAATATGTGGAGTGTTATTCAAGATCCCATGGCATTGGACTAGACATGTGATAAATGGGTGAAAATTGTAAACTTCACCACAAAGATTTCTGCTTTTGAAAAGCAGCTTCAGAGGATCATGAATCTGTACCAGAGCAAACCAAAGGTTTTGCATACTTCTGCCCAAATTAAGGAGAGCAGCAAGAAGTTGCAGACTACAATAGATCAAACGTGGACTCAGGTAGTCAAAAGAGAAATAAGGCAGCAAAGAATCTCATCAGAAAATAAGACTGAACTAAGCAACAGGTATACTTTGCTTCAAACATCCAAGAAAGTTCTGTCTTCAAGCCAAGATAAAGAGAATGATGGGCAGAAGAAGAATGTTCTCATTGTTGAAGATTCAGTCCTCTGAAATACCACCAGCTCGATTTGCAGTAGAGATCATAAGTCAACCACAGGAGCGAGAATTCCAAAGAGTGGACCATATACTGGTAAGGGCAGGTGAAGATCCTGTGGTTAGAGTTCATATTGGTACAAATGATATTGGAAAGGCAAATTCATATTCTGTGCACAAAAAGTTTCGGGAACTTGGGGACAAGCTAAAGACCAAATCAAAATCAGTAATTTTCTCCAAAATCCTTCCAGCACCAGTAAGAAGACTACACAAGCAGCATTTAATGTTCATGGATGCTAGGATTAAGGCATGGTGTGAACAAGAAGGTTTTATTTTTCTCAGGCACTGGAATGCCTTTTACCATAAGCATTTAATTTACTGACGAGATGGACCAGATCTACAAGAGAAAGGTACAAACATTCTAGGAGCTAAAATCATCAGGGAAGTGAGCAGACATCTAAACTAGATTATGTGAGGAGAAGAATTGAGGAAGAGGCAAAAAACAGTCAACCCAACCTAAAAGAAACTCAACCAAAAACAGAAAAAGTAACTTTCCTTTCTTAAAATATTTACTCCTTAAAGCGAGTAGCATTAGAAATAATATGCATGAACCAGAGGAAACAGTATTGACTTGGGACTATGATATTGTACGAATTACAGAGTTATGGCTAAATGAGAGTGGCTACAGATACAGTACTTCAGTAGAGACAGACAAGGAAGGAAAGGCAGGGGAGTGGTGATGTATGTGACAAATAATATTCAGGACCACATCTTCAAGATGGAAGAAGGAAACACACCAGAATCAGTATGGGTTATGCTAGAAAGGGAGAAAGGCAGGGATCTGGTTATTGAAATTTGGTACAAGCTGCCAAATTCTGATATGTTAGATAATAACATTATTTAATCAAATAAAATATATGTGCAACAAATAGGACATAGTGGTTATGGGTGATTTTAACTTTTGAACTTTCCAAACATTGATTTTGTATTGGGAATACAAAAGAGGAAACTGAAATGGTGCAGACAGCAAATTTCGCACCCAGTCTGTCTCAAGCTCAGCACGTGGTGACTTCTGTCTAGATCTCATTTTTTTCAAACAATAACAACTGAGTAACAAAAACAGAGGTTACTCATATTTTAAGCAACAGTGATAACAACATGGTAAAATCTGGGATAATCTTTGAAAACAAACAAATGTACACTAAAATGAAGACTTACAACTTGAGGAAAGTAGACTTTATAGGGATGAGGAAGTATCTACAAAACATCAAATGGAAAAGCAAAAACTCAGCAACTATAAATTATAGATGGTGTCACTTCAGAGATCTTCTGATCCAGGCTCAAAATAAGTTTATTCTGAAAAGCAATAAAACAAAACACTAAAAAATCAGACAAAATGGATAAATGGGAGTATTATTAAAAAAGTAAAAGTGAAAAGATCAAAAGTGAAAAGATACAAGAAAATCTTAAAAAGCCAGATAATTCTGACTTAGAGGAATACCGGAAACTACCGCAAGAGATCAAAAAAGCATTTGAAACATCAAAAGAGAAACCAAAATAAAAATTGCTAGAGAAGCGAAATTAAACAGCAAGCAATTTTGTTCAGTACTACTCCCGTAAAGAGATGATAAACAGAATTTAAGAAACCCTACTGACACGAATGGAGAAGTCAATGAAAATGTGAAGAAAATAGCAAATGAACTGAACAATTATTTCACCCAGGTAAAGGAAACAAGTGGAATACATCATGCAGTAGTAAAAACAAACTGAGTTCACAGAGTCTAAAAGAGAACAGTCAGCTTCAAGGCCTCAACATGTTGAAGACTAATAAAATGCCTAGACCTGATTGGATCTCATCAGTTGTATTGAAAGACATGAAAGATGTGATCTATAAACCCTTATTAGGTATATTTCAGCAGTCACTTCAGAAAGGGGAAGTACCAGAGGACTGGAAAGCTGCAAATGTGACTTCAGTCTTCATGAAGGAGACAAAATGGATCACAGACCAATTAGTCTTATTTCTGTTCCATGCAAAATTATGGAAACTATAATACGAAATAACGGGCAGCATGGTGGCACAGTGGTAGCACTGCTGCCTCGCAGTTAGGAGTTTGCATGTTCTCCCCGTGTCTGCATGGGTTTCCTCCCACAGTCCAAAGACATGCATGTTAGGTGCATTGGCGATCCTAAATTGTCCCTGGTGTGTGCCTTGTGGTGGGCTGGTACCCTGCCTGGGGTTTGTTTCCTGCCTTGCGCCTTGTGTTGTCTGGGATTGGCTCCAGCAGACCCCCCGTGACCCTGTGTTAAGATATAGCGGGTTGGATAATGGATGGATAATACGAAATAAATTAGATAATTACCTAAATGAAAATAATATTCTAAATAGCAGCCATCCTAGGTTTTTGAGAAGAAGGTCCTGCCATACTAATCTTTTAGATTTTTTGAAGAAGCAACATAATTTACTAAGATTTTCAGAAAGAGTTTTACAGTATATAGTCCCACACCAAATATTCATTTTGAAACTAGAGGCTGTAGACATCAGAGGTAATATACAAAACTGGATCTTTGGTTGGTTAACCAACAGGAGAAAAAGAGTACAGATAAGAGAAGAATGCTTCACAAGTCTTTGGACCATTACTTTTTTCTGATTTATATTAATGACATTAATTCTGGTATAGTTAGTAAAGTTGTTAAAGTCACAGATGACACTAAAACTGGAGGGATGGCAGACACTGAGAAGGCTGCAAAAAGAATTCAAAAAGACCTGAACAACCTTCAGAACTGGATGAATAACTGGAAAATGCAGTGTAATGTAGAAAAGTGCAAAGTGTGAAAGGAACATCAATTATAAATATAGGAAGCAACCTCTGAAAAGGGTTTAGAGGTTTATGTTGATGCAACATTGTCATCAACTAAAAAATGCACAGAAGCAATGAAAAAGGCAAATAGAATGTTATATCATAAAATCTGTTGAATCTAAGTTAAGGGACTTGCTCAAAACCATATAATCCACTAGTAAGTCTGCTTCTGGAGTAATGTGTGCAGTTCTGGCCACCACATTACAAGAAAGACATAGCAGTAGTTGAAGTTGTGCAGAGGACAGCAACCAAGTGCATCCCAGGACTTAAGGACATATCATACTTTGACAGACTCAGGGAATTAAACCTGTTAAGTCTCGAGCAGAGGAGACTGTGTGGGGAATATCCTCACAGGCATTGATAAAGTAGATCCAGCAACATTCTTTCAGCTTAAGAGTGAATCATGTACTTGAGGACATTTGTGGAAATTAAGGGGAAATTAATATAAAACTGAAGCCAGGAATCACTTCTTTACTCCAAGAGTTCTGGGACACTGAAACGAATCACCAAGACAACCTTTAAGAAAAATCTGGGTGAGATATTCTGACAGCTTGGCTATTAGATAAACAAACGGGCTTGATGAACTGAATGGTCTCCTATTGTTTGTCACATTTCTATCTATCTATCTATCTATCTATCTACTAAAATGACAAAATGGCCTGCTTCCAGTACCTGTAAAGTCACCCAGCATAGACAATAAGCCTGCAATCTCAGATGAACAAAGACAACAAGAAGCATAAAGAAAGAGAATGTAAGGGCTAGATTGTACAATGAAAAAAAGCAACAGAAACTACAAAGAAGAAGGATATAAGGGATAGAATGTTTGATGAATAAAGACAAGATGCACAAAGAAAAGGGGACATAAAGGCTAGCATATCTAGTGAGCAGAGGTATCTAAATGCATGAAATTTTTGTGACAGACCTTGTATCATATCATTGTGCCCATTTTACTAAACAGGTATTTCACAGTGCTAGTCTACCTATATTAAAAAGCAAACACATAAAAGTAAAACCAAACTTTTTATTTATTATTTAATTAAAAAATACAAACAGCAAGGGAAATAAGACTATTACAAATGAAGAGAAGAAATACTGTATGGCTCTCTATTCACATCAAGCCATATCAGTCACATGAGCTGATAGAGGAAAAGATTTCCTGATGTGCAACTTTCCTTCTCTTCACTCACGTTTTATTAAATTATATTCTTTTAAGTCTGTCTTCCTAGTAATTTGTAAGAAGATACTGCCATAAGTTTCACTATGTGATCACTGATTTTGACTTGCTCAGCATATTTGATTTTAATCCATAGGTGGTAGAATGAAAAATAAACCTCATTATAGGAACTACATTAAGACATAATAACATCAATGCCAGCAGTGACTCCTGAAATTGGAATGGAAGCTGCAATTCTTAGAGACTGGGTTTGAGGAAAAAAATATAATTTTAATCAGTGAGAAATGTGATGTGCTTTTAAGCCATTCCCCAAACTCAGAACGAAGGAGGACAAAAACAATAAAAAAGTAATTTGTTTTATAAATACAATATTGAAGGAAGGGATGAACCTGAGCAACAAATATACCTAAAATCAAAAAAGGAATCCTTATGTCTATTTTGGCAAAAAAGAAAACAGGACAAGCCCTTAGCTCTATACTGTACTTGAGTGTCTGGTCCTCCTGTCCCTATTAATTGTGAACCTAAAGCTTTTCTTTGATCTACCAATTGAATTCCATCCACGCCATCTATTGATTCCATGTTCATTGTAGCTGATACCAGAAGAATCTTTTAAGTCCAAGACTCTGATCACTTCCCATAATTATTTCCAGGGGTTAATTCACCCTCAGTGAAATCCTAAGGTCATCCTCTTAGCACTCCCCTTACTTGTCCTCCTCAGTCGTACAGCAGAGGTCCACTCTTAGCACACATGATGGCTGTAAGTGCCATGTCTTTAAAAATCATTGCATAAGAATATTAGAAAAAATTAAAAATCTCAAATATTTTTAAGGTTAATAGGTGGCAGAGAGTTGAGCTCAATTTTATAATGCAAAATTAGCTGTTTGCTTTCTGCTTACTGAAGGCCTAAATTATCATTGGTCCTCCACTGGAGTGTCCTACTTCCCACATCTCCCAAAGGTACCCATTCAGTTGGCAGCAGCTTCCCACTGGGTATCTCTCAGTGGTATATAAAAACAATGACAATGAAATATAGACAATATACACATTATAACAGTACCTGTACCTTTTCATTCTAGTCACTTTCTTAATTAGTTACTAATTGTTGTTGATTATGGAACAGACTTCAGCTTCCTTAATTTTAATTGGCTTGTTTCAAACAGTCAACCCCCATAATTGTTTCATTTTCCCTTAACCAACAGTCAGTCAATAAAGAGACAGAAATGAGTCAACAGATAACTAGGTGACACAAGAGTCTCAGATTCAAGTTCTAGAGAGTCGTCATTTATCTCCAACCACTTTCTTAAGCAGAAGCCAATTTTCTCTGTTAATAAAACACATAAAACACACTTGTTATTGTCCACATTCTGGTACATAAGACTTTTTCCAACTAATTTTTTTTCTCTCTCCTTCATTGTATGATTAACACATAGATGGAAGTGGGACCAAGTTAGGTACTAGTCTATTGGCTTGTTTTTCAACTGATTTTACTTTACTGATAATTAGGAAAAACAAAACAATTAAGAGCTATGATTAGTAAGAAGGAAAACAATTAATATTAAGGTAAAATGGTTAATGTTTCAGTAGCAGCAGTAATTGGTTACCAATTAATGAAATGGCTGGAACATAAACCTGCAGCCATTACAGTCCCCCAGTGATCTGAATCCGACTCCCCAGCAGTACAGGGATTTATCAAAGAAGCAACTCTTGAAGAACTACCTCCCAGCAACTGCTCAAAATAGCATCTCCATGCAGGCGACAATTTATCCATCGGTGAACCAAAAATCATGATTATCGGGCTAGTAAAGATAGCCCTCAAGGTGGGGATTTATCACCTAATGGTTCATACAGGGTATTCTTTCCTGATGTTACCCTCAAAACAAGCTTTTGATACTCTCTGCTAGAAGCCCAAAGCTGCAGGCTGAAAGACCTTCTTAGCCTTTCCAGTGAATCTACAAATTTTCTCCAGCAATTCTTACCAGCTGTACAACCTCCCAGAGGAAGTATCAAAGGCTATTGATTATATCTGCACAGACACCTTCTCTATTTTTTAATGACTAATGAACTGCCCATAGGTGTCATCTCTTTAAGAATCAGTGCATTAAAATATTCTGTGGAAAACATTGAACATTTTTAAGGTCAATAGATGGCAGAAGCTTGTCAGGTAAGTTGTAAGATGTCATCAAATATTTCACCAGGAATATCAGAAAGGCAAATGATATGCAAGTTTAAAGGTAACGAACATGCAAAACATAAGCATTAAGAGCAGCTATGATTAGCAACAGGTTAATTTTGTATATTGAATCATGGGAGACACAGTACATTTAAGAACACATCAATGCACACACTTACGCTGGATCAGTTTATAGCCATCAACTAACCTCAATTACACTTATTTGGATGTGTAAGGAAAACCAGTACATTGTTAAAGCTGCTTTGTCTTATCTTGCTTACTCCAGTTATTCAGTCTGGGATTCTTTTTCTAAAACGGCAAACCTTTTTTCTATTCATTGGTGGTTGCACTATTACCAAAGAAAGTAGAGAAAGTTTGGTACCACAATGTCAGGCATACACTGGGAGATTACAAGCCCACGGCTCAAGAGAAGAAAATGATTTATTCTGTTTTTTTATTATCTATTGTATGTCACACATAAGCCAAATTTATATAGGCTGATTACTTGTATTGTCTTTCGTCCACTTCTTTTCCTTTTGTTCAGACTAATTTTGAACTTGTATTGTCCTTTGTCCACTTTTTTCCTTTTGTTAAAACTAATTCTGACATGGGCTAATCTGTGTGTCCATTAATTTAATGCTCCTGTTAACAGCTCCCTGGAATGTCTACGTTTCCTGAATGTAGACACGGTTATTTACGTACAGATCACACCCTAAAATGCAGACATGTTATAAGAATCAAAAAGTTTAAAATTTTCTTCCACATGCCATCTGTAAGTTTTATTAGAACAAAATAACAAATGAAGATGCTATAATGAGCTCCAGGGGGGAAAATGCTGATTGCCTTTTATTTTTGTTGCTTGATGTAGCTGGGCAGGAGGTAGTCATGTCATATACACTCTGACCATATGACTCCTTCTTACTTTAAATTATTTAAACTACAGCTTGTCTCTTCTGATTTCTCAATTTGTTTTAGCAGTTGCGCTAATTTTGTTTCAAATCCCATCCTTTTTTTCTTTCACAAACTGTGGCAGCTCCGTATAACAAAGCACCTTCAGAGAAAATTAAATTAAGTGATTGATTCCATGCCCTTCAATTTAATCCCTCAGCAAAATATTAGCTTCTTTCATTACAAAAATCAACCTAGAAATACAATCAACTACTTACTCTACAATCCTTGCTGCTGTACAAGTCCATTCAGTATGTCATTTACCATCAATGGCAATTTCCAATTATAACAGTATTGTTTGTCACCTCCTATACTTCTAACTGCGCAAATTTATAAATTCTCGATTGCAAAATAAAAAGTTCTGTGGTTGATTATGTGTAAATGTAAATATCATTATTTTAACTAATGACATCTAAATAATTTGGATTTTTTTCTGTCAGCCATGTAAGGTTCAGATGCCTTAAACAATCTCATCCCACCATATTAATTCCTCAGCATGATTTTAAAATAATGGCAATCAAATCAAAACGTAATGTTTTTAAATGGAACATCCATCCATTTTCTAACCCGCTGAATCCAAATACAGGGTCACGGGGGTCTGCTGGAGCCAATCCCAGCCAACACAGGGCACAAGGCAGGAACCAATCCTGGGCAGGGTGCCAACCCACCGCAGGACACACACAAATACACCCACTAGGGTTCAATTTAGAATCACCAATCCACCTAACCTGCATGTCTTTGGATTGTGGGAGGAAACCAGAGCACCCGGAGGAAACCCACGCAGACACAGGGAGAACATGCAAACTCCACGCAGGGAGGACCCGGGAAGCGAACATGGATCTCCTAAATGCGAGGCAGCAGCGCTACCACTGCGCCACCATGCCGCCCCTTAAATGGAACAATGGAGTACAATTTTTTGTAGCAGATGCAAAATTGGAATTTAT
Organism: Polypterus senegalus; assembly: GCF_016835505.1. Lineage (NCBI taxonomy): Eukaryota > Metazoa > Chordata > Cladistia > Polypteriformes > Polypteridae > Polypterus > Polypterus senegalus. The sequence goes on along the minus strand of NC_053154.1, from coordinate 144,050,527 downwards.
GAAAATTACCAGTGTTGAATTAAAATTAAAAGTATAAGTATGGAATCAAAAGTTTTAAAGGTTACTGTGACACTATTTTATACTTGTAATTCGATTACATAAAATAAAACCTTTCCCTTCTGTCATCTCAATCAATGCAGTAAACAAAGAAATAAATCATTGCCACAAGGAAATAAAATTTGTCGTTTTCCACCTGCTACTTTGGTTAGATAATTTCTTAACGCTTGAAATTATTGGTTGTTATTTTAATCTACTATATTTATTGGTGGAGAAAACCTCTTTCTTGTTGGTCTTGACCATCAGGATTATCTGCATGTTGTATTCATTTCGGAGAATGCTCACCTTCTTGTGTTTCATTAAAATGAATTTTATTTACTCTTTTATTCTTTTTTCTTGCAGTGATTGTGCTGAATTTCTGTCCAGGGACATTATTCCTTTGTGTCATGGTTTACTTCAATTGCTGACATATCAGATACCATCTTATATAAAAGTGAGGGAATTTCCCATCTATACTTTCATCAAAATAAAGAAACAAATCTCATAATCCCCAGTTTGCATGGGAATGAAGAAATTATATATTTAGTGATACAGTTTGATCAGGCTGTTTTTATTAATACTTATTACGTTTGAATTTTAACAGAACACCTTTTACTTGCATCAGCTAAGTGAGGTGACAGACCGCACACTTTTGAATTGTGTATTGTATTGTATTGACCCCCTTCTTTTGACACCCACTGCACGCCCAACCTACCTGGAAAGGGGTCTCTCTTTGAACTGCCTTTCCCGAGGTTTCTTCCATTTTTCTACAAGGTTTTTATTGGGAGTTTTTCCTTGTCTTCTCAGAGAGTCAAGGCTGGGGGGCTGTCAAAAGGCAGGGTCTGTTAAAGCCCATTGTGGCACTTCCTGTGTGATTTTGGGCTATACAAAAATAAACTGTATTGTATTGTATTGTATATTGTATTGTAATGCCACGCGTACACTACACACTGCTGGACCAAAAACAGGAACCAGTAGCTAAGTACATTACTATGCTGATAAAAATGTAGCATGTCCACTCTTTCTTTATTTAAGTGTTGGCATGCATTTTTGTAAGCATTTAATTTCCCAGTGGACAACACATTACACTGCTGCATACAGAGACCACACATGAAGTAACAGTATGTGCAAAAATGAATTTGTAGTCTATCCAATACGATTAAAGGAGGAACCTAGGAATGAAGGTTAAATATGAACAGTAAATAAAATATGTTTTATGAAATTAGTGTCATGCAACTCACTATAAATAACTTGGGAGTTTAAGAACAACAGGTAATACGTCCATGATTCAGCTAGCCATTAAATAAATTGGTAAAAGACACAAAATATAATAAAATCAAAGCAGAACCTAAAGGGGACCTCTACCAATTCTGAATTCCAGTCTGTTCATTAATGACCAAAATCACAGAAGGAAGGGGTATTGTTATAAATTATTTTTCATTAGAATGAACAGATAAAAGTTGGCAAATATGAGCCTGGTGAAGCATCACTACAGAAAATGGGCAGCATAGTGTAATTTCTAGATTCACTAGCATCACTGCCAGAGTCAGAGTATTGTCATTATGATTACAACAGGTATTCTACAGATGGCAAGACTAAAACATTATTATTGTAAGATAGTTGTAAGATATAATCTCTACCTTCAACACCTCATGCATCCTTTACAGTCTAACAATAACAAGAAAGTTAACATAACGGCAAATGGAGCGCATTTCACTAGTGAGAACTTTTCGTCCCTCAATGAATATGAAGATTTGTTGCTAATGTGGTGTGACAAAATATCTACTCTACTCTGACAACCTTCTTCCAACATTCTTGCCTTTGTACACTTCTACTCACAAGATTTACTGGTTAAAGAATCCACCAAACAGTCATGTAGAAATAGAAGACCATTTAGACAGGTTTTATGAATTCAGAAAAGAATGTGAATCTATCCAGTTACCATTCAAGCCTAATTATTCTCTACATTTCTGTCCATTCTGTGTGCTTTTTTTCCTGTCCAGTTGGTAAAAACATCAACATAGCATATTCATTGTCTTTTTGGTTCCTTGTCATCTGGATTTTTCTTTGAATAGATAATTCCTTAGGCTGTGCACCCCTGCAGTCCTGATCTGAATACACAAGTATTGTAATAAATTAATGGATAAGTAACTTCTAGCCTCAGGAATAACTCCAGAAAAGGCTGACTCCAGCATCATACTGACTCCTGGGTAAAAAGTCTCAGCTACACCACCATATTGCTTGGGCAGTTTTGATTTGTCACAGCTCCACTTCAGTTTGACTTACTGTACATGTTTATGCAAGATTAAGAGATGCTCAAAAGTTTATCAAAATCAAATGTTTACAGACTGACACTAGAGGCACATGTAAAATAAATAAACTTTTATTTTCTTCATCTGTTGGCTACATCTTCCCTGTGCCTACAGACACAATACAGTCCCCACAAGCACAACACAAAAGCAAACACAAATCTATTTGTCTCTTTTCCTCCTCTCCTCCCAGCAGCCTTGTCTCCCTCCTCCCGGCTCTGGCTCTCCGAGTGGTGGTTGCTGGCTCCCTTTATAGCCCACCTGGAAGTGCTCCAGGTGTTTGATGACCTGCATCCATCCGGCTGCACTTCCGAGTGTGGCAGAAGAATCACCCATATGGGTTCAGGAGGCTGTGCAGCTCCCCCTAATGGTAAACACGGAGCCCAACAGGGCTCCCAAAATACCATGCCTATGGCCCTGATGCAACCCATGGGGGCTGCCACCAAGTTTTCCAGGGAAGATTTCATGCTGCCCATGGTTGTTCCCCCAGATCATGTACAGAAGGGCCGTCCTGTCCTTGCATGAGCCCCGGCCATTCTGCAACAACTTCTTTCCTCTATTGTTTCTTTGTCATTATGTGCAATTTTCATTATTATAATAAACCACATTTGGATGACACCTTTATCCAAGATATCCCACAAGATCAGGGTATAATAAAAGTGTTTCCAGATATTTTATTGCAGTTGAAGCACAGACAGGGACTTGCTTAGAGTTACACGGTGAATCCCTGTTTGAAAACTGAGCTGACATCAATGGGTTTTAGTCACTACACAACACTACCAGACAAGGTTTTGGATTTTATGTTTTATGTGCAGCACTCCAAGTCAACTTTTTATGATGTTCTCTACAACATTAAATGAAGGGTCATGAACAGGACCACAAAAAAGTCTGGACCAAATAATATTATGCAAATGCAGGTTCACTGATGACAACAAGGCATTTTAAGAAAGCATGAAAAAATCAATATCTGCAAGTGGATACAAACTCAGAGAATCCTGATGATAAAGAAATGTCTGTCACCACTCCATTGATGCAATCTTTTTTATGTTGCATCTTACTGTAAGTCTTTAATGAAAAGGTATTTTCCCCTGAACCCTAATAACATGAAAGAATATGTAACAAATCTGATCTGGCTCGCTGACAAAAGAGATGAAATTAATTAGAAATGCCCTCAATCAGTCACATATTGGCAAGGGAGCGTGCTTGATATAAATATTGTTAGTGCTTTCCTACTGATGATAAAACAATAACAGTGGCTTTAGTTCATACCCCCCATCTTGCATTACTGAGATCACACACTGCAATGTAAGCTTTTAAAGGAACAGTTCATCAGGGTGAAGTTAGAGCAAACCTCTGCTCAAGGCATAAAAAGAAAAAAAAAATGAAATGAGGTAAGAAACATGCAACTCCTGAACTCTGCCATGCAAGAAAATTAAATCTGACATTCCTAACAAAGAAGGACATCAACCACAGAAGGACAAAGGAATGAGATAACAAGGATTAAGCAGCACAAGTACAGGATGGCTAGGAAAATGCACACAGCCACAATGCCAAATACTAAAACAGTAGTCAAATGGTCCATTAATGTAAAGTAATCACCATGTTAATTGTCCTTTTTATATTTCCACTATTTTGTTTTGAGAAGCAGACATTTTTGTAAAAGTGATGTGAACTCATCTGCTTTTTTATGTTTTTATTCACGCACTGTTTTTAAAGCCATGGTCACATTTTTAGCAATAAATTGCAAAAGAATATAAGAAAACAATGCAAGCAGCAACATTTCAAGTTTGACTCCCACACCCTGTTCCTGTCCATTTGGAATTCGCACATTGTTTCCACATCCGTCTAGGCTTTTCACTGGGTACTCCAGGTTTCCTTAGACACCCCCAATGACATACTGGTTAGGCTGATTGGCAATTCCAAACTGGCCCTGTATCAGTGATTATGCACCCAGTGTTGGAATGGCACCCCATTTTGCTTTGACCCTGAATTTGATTAAGTGGGTTTCACAATATTAGGTTATGCTAAAATAATACAATACTAAAAAATTATGAGCAACATGATGGTGCAAAAGTTACTTAATTTCACATTATAGCTCGAAGACCCCAGATTTAAATTCCAGTCCTTTAACTGTCTGTGTGATTCTGCTGTTCTCTCTATGTACATGTCTGCTTCTCATAACACAAAAAAACATGCATATCAGGCTTATTGGCAACTATATATTTTGATGAGTGTGGTGTAGGTGCCAGCATTCCTAATGGAAGGTTGGCATCCCATCCAGGGCTAGTTAACACTTTGAAACGTAATTCTGTTGGAACAGACTTTAACTCTCTGTGTAACTTGTGATGAACAAAATGGAGAAAGTAAATATAGTGAAATTGTAACATGGGACATTTCTGTGCAAAGAAGCATGAGTGTTAAGTCAATTTATGCTACTAAATTTTAACTCTCCTTGTGTGGGCATGTGATTGTCATGTGATGGTTCCTCATTATTGGCTTATGTTGCTATAATTGGCTTCAGCCCCCACAAGCCAGCTATGGAGAAAAAGAGTTCAGAAAATGGATAGCAGTCCAGAGTTTACAGAAAGCCAAGAAGGTTTTTTTTGCCCCTATAAACAACATTTGAATTTTATTTTTGCATTTTGAGCCTCTAAGCAAAAGATCCCAAATAAATCATATATTCAGAAATAGAGATAATGATGTATAAAAAAGTCCTATTGAGAGTTTATTCAGTTTTTCAGTGATATATGTTTATGCATGGTGGCATTGTAGCACAGTGGTTAGTGCTTCATGCACTTGGCTTGGAGTCTATACATTCTCCCTGTGTCTACATGGATTTTTTATCCCAATACTAAGGTCTTCTGTCTGTGTCTTAAAGATGTGTGCGTTAAATTAAATGGTGATTCTAAGCTGGCCTTGTTTGGGTGTGCACCTGAGTGGTTTGGTTCCTGTCTTGTGCAAAATGTTGCCAGAATAAGTTTCACATTCCTGCAACCCTCAAATGGATTTAAGTATGTTATTATATTATGTTAATGTATGTTATATCATGCCATGAAGAAGAAAAAGCTCAAAACACACTGGGCATCATGCAGATGGCAACACTTTTCTCACTTTCTCAAACACTGCATTGGCCATGGCACTCTGTGGACACATCACCAAAGTTGCATGACCTGCTGATGTTTCACTGCTTCTTTTCCAGGGACTCTATTTAAACTTTCACAGCAGCGATTCCTGCTTTCATTCTTTTGGGAAATTGACCAAAAATACTGACAAAGTGTTTTTTTGTGATTGGCCAATGGATGTGGAATTAGCATACTACTTCTGTATATTGTAGTATAATGTTTGGATCTTGAGTTTGTGTTTGTTATGCGTGTTCCACTTCTGGTGTAGCTAATAAAGTAAAGTGAATACATTGCAGGTGGAATAGAATCAGTTGCATAGAATTTTATTTTGTTAACCACATAAAAATATAAACATTAAACCAAGGACAGCAGTAACCATCATTACCCAAAATCCACAAAACAAAAAAATAAAAAAATGCACACACTTGGATGTTCAGTTATTAATTATTATAAATACATAATTATAAATTATTGCAGAAGACGTTTAAGGTCAAATTCAAACTTTATGTCTTTGAAATTTGGCACTTCTGGTCTTGTTTGACCTAAGCATTTAATGGGATAGAAAGAAAGTGAACAGAGTATGGGTGGCATATGATGTTTTGTATGCGATCCTAATGGCTTCACTTTTCAGTCTGCAAAAGTGGAGTGAATCCCTAGTGTAACCAATAATGATGTTAGAAGTGGTTCACGAGACTGTCTTCGGCTGTTTTCTGGTTCACTGCAGAGATATTAGGATAACAAACTATGTTGGAATATGTCATATAAACATTTTACTGTAATATTGGACTTTAATGGGGCACAAAATTAATTGAAGACATGATGCCAGCTTTTCCAGGGAAAGATATGCATTTCCATATTTAAAAATGGGCAAATATGTATCATAATGATCAGAGTGCTCATGTACCTCTGCTGCTGGTGGGATGATCTATACTAATAAAAGGCAAAGCCCTCACTCACTCACTCACTCACTCACTCACTCACTCACTCACTCACTCACTCACTCACTCATCACTATTTCTCCAACTTCCCGTGTAGGTAGAAGGCTGAAATTTGGCAGGCTCATTCCTTACAGCTTACTTACAAAAGTTGGACAGGTTTCATTTCGAAATTCTACGCCTAATGGTCATAACTGGAAGGTATTTTTCTCCATTAACTGTAATGGAGTAGAGCTGGAATGACGTGGGGGCGGAGTTTCGTGTGACATCATCACGCCTCCCACGTAATCACGTGAACTGACTGTCAACGCAGTGCGTAGAAAACCAGGAAGACCTCCAAAAAGCGCTTAAGAAAACATGCATTATATAATTGAGAAGGCAGCGAAACAATAAGAAGCGAGCGAGTGACATATACTACCATATTTATGAGTGCTGCTACCTCGGAAAGAAAGCTAGGTGTTAACCTAAACTTTAAATTAAGTTCATAGACAGGCTACTGCTGGCGTTTCACATGCCCACAGGTAATGCAGGATACAAGTTTAATGAGAGGACGCAGGATATAAACGAGAGTTTTGATCACTTTGTAACTAAGTTAAAATTGTAGGTGAAGGGGTGTGCTTATGCAAATTCCGAGACTGTGTTTGTGGGGGATTGACAGTTAAGGCGGGTGGGGGAGTCACGTCATCATCTCCCCTCCCATTCATCTCATTTCGCTCTGAGCTGAGCTCCGCGGCTAACGCCGTCTTCCGAAGCAACTTCGTCAGACTGCCACCAAATACTCACAGAAAAATCCACAAGTTAATACACACGCTGTCTCTAGAGTTTCTCCACACTGAATCCTCCAGGCACTACTTACAAAAGGTTACATTGACAATCGTGTTACGTTATTTTTAAAATCTTTCCTTTTCTTAGCACAAGCACAGCTGAGAAGCTTCGATGCATGTGCTCCATAACGTTAAAAATAATGCATTTAATCACACTTTGCATTACAAGCAAAGGGAGCTTTTGTCAATGCATGATTTCCTGGTACACCGATTACATTGATCAGCGCATCCCGATTCATTTTACCCTCGCACCACCTTAGTTTGAGAAGAAGTCTGAAAAAATAGGAGATTAACACAGAAAAACAGATCACCAATTCAAGCTTTATGAATAATCGATTCGCCATCAATAATTGTTTTGGTAAAGCCATCCTCCTTCCATTTTATAATTTTTCCGCCACTACCCGTGATTAAATGAACGGTAAATAAAGTAAGAGCAAAGCGAGGGTGACTTATTTAGGCAGGCATATATATGACAGCAACACTCATGACAATGTCAATCATGTTACGTTATTATTAAAATGTTTCCTTTTCTTTTTCATTACTTCTTTAACACACTACTTCTCCGCTGGCGCGGGTATTTTGCTATATATATAATATATGAATGACCTCCAAAGAGTGCTGAGACTTTTGATATCATGAACATGTGTACAAAAACTGGGGTCTCCTGCCCAGCAAAAGTTGAGCAGCCGGCGTGCGCGCATAGCTGTGCCGGTCTTTGAGACGCTGACTGCGCTTCTGCCTTAAGTCAAAGTGAGCACTTTTAATTTTTTTCATCCTCCCCCTGCGCTATAGCCCAGACAAGTGCAAACACGGGACCCTTTTCTACACCACGGCAAAATAATATTAAGGCGATTCACACTTTCTTTTGCACGTATACGATTATGAGGTTGTCAGCTCGGATTATGAAGACACGCACACGAGTGGAGGACTGACAGTGCCATCACAGCCGATTAATGGCGGGGCGTCTCACCAGTCTACACAAGACCCACCGCGACTGTCCCCAAAAGGCGATCATAACGTCAGCAAACACATCTCTCTATCTTTACACCTTTTTTCCTTTTATCCCAAACCAAAGCCTTTCTCTCTTAACACTGCAGAGGACACAAAAATAATTTTCTTTAATTGCTGGTAAGGCACATTACCAGAGGCACAAATTTGAACGTTCACATAGAAAATGTAATTTCTATACCACAGCCGTCGTGTGGCGCCTTTCAAAAGGGATCTACTACCGAGAGATGATCCATATATATTTTAGCTGCTGTTAGTTCTACTTACCTGTTGTGTTACAGTCTTTAAAATGTAGTTTACCCGCAACCACTCCAGTAGTGCTCAATGTACCTGTACTTCTTAAAACGTTAATGTTTTACTGTTTAATAACTTATAGACTATATTTTATTATTTTTCCCTTGCACTCAGTGACCAAAGCTATACACACACATATAGACACATACAAACATACACACAAGTATGTGTATGTGTATATATATATGTATGTATGTGTATATATATATATATACACACACACACCCTATCTAGATTATATATATATATATATATATACACACACACACACATACACACACACACATACATACATACATACACACATATATATATAATTTGTGTGTGTGTATGTATGTATGTGTGTTATATATGATGTAGATAGGTATGTATGTATATATATATATATATATATATATATATATATATATATATATGTGTGTGTGTGTGTGTGTGTGTATATGTAGATATCTATTCTCCGCTGCGTAGCGCGGGTATTCTGCTAGTTAACTATATGCTCTACAAAGGCTGATTCCTGCCAACAACATAGTACCCGTGTATGACATTACAAACCATTTGAAGATTATATAAGGTCCTGCCAATTTGCCTAGGTTTGCAAAAAGGATGCTCTTTCTCAAGATATTGAAATGTTTTTTCATCAGTAGATTAAATGGACTGTGTTGAAAAATGCATGAGCATTGCCTTGGCATCTGCTTGTACAGTGTTATCCATGCAGCGAAGGGCTCATTCATGTCAATAGTGTCAATATTATAAATTATTTGAAGATTATTTGAGGTTGTGCCAATGTCAGTCATAAGGCTCAATTACGCTCCTCACACCCTCTTCAAGTGCTGATTTTCCTAACCCGGTGTAGACAGTCGGATTCATGCAGAAGAACAGAGTATTTATCAGACTCCACGATTCAAGAACATCCATGTTGTCTAAATCAAACTGCAAGAATGTGTGGCAAAAATACACTGTTAACTCCAATGCTCAATAAAATCACAATTCAAAGGGAGTGCTGCATATATTTTCCCATGTTCCTTTCAATCATGTGACACTTAAATATTGTTTAAAAAAGTTGAGAGGATTTTTTGAGTTCATTAATGACATTCCTGTAAATACATTAGGAGCATGTCACGTTCACATTGATGGTGACCTAGTTCACATTTAATCCTGTGATCTAAGTATTAAGGAAAGAGGAGGGACAGATAGGAGGGAAAATTCAAAGGAAACATATCACAGAACTTACCATCATTTATATCCAGATCCTTCCCAGTTTTACAAGGAACAGGGGCATTGACTGTCTCTGATGAAGTGCTTAACTTAGTGCTGGGATCCCTCTTAGGTTTTGGTGGTGGCTGTTTACGAGAGCCGAGACAACTGTCATCTTCCCCGCCACCAACAGAGTGAAGTGACTGTGAACGGACAGTAAAGCCACCCGTACAAGGGTGAGGCAGACGATCCTGAGGGGCCGGCATTGTCATAAATCCCATACGGAAATGTTTCCCCATATACCCGCCGTCACTTCCTCTCCCAACATCCTCTCCAATTCTGAAAGGAAAAATAAAATAACTTTGATTAATAAAGCTCCTGAAAATAGTTTCAAGTTAAAAAATAATCATCCATCTGGTACCGCTTTATTGGCTTGATGTTAAATTTTTGTGGATGGTCATTGTTTTTCTCAGAAAAGTACATGTAGCACATATCTGTGTCTAGAGGAGCTCTCAAAAGAAGACAGAGGTCAAAAATGAGTTTACCTTTACTGTACCATTCATACCTTATTGAAACCACTTAATCAATTTCACTGTTGTTTGTGAAGGTTTATTTAGTATATATTTTATAGTATAAATATTATTCAGCATTCGTATTTTAACGTAATACTTGAGAATGCACCCTCAGACTTTGAAGACCTTGCTTTTTGGATTCTTACATTGGACAGCTACTGGTGGTTACTCAGTTTGCTATTGACTTCTTCATTAAGGCGATAATAGAACATAAACAGAAATATGTTCTATGGAAGCAATGAAGCCATTTACAGAGTTCATGAGCCTGCAAAATACCACTCAATTAGCCCACTTTGTTTCTCACCATTCATGAAGATTGGCAAAGTAACAAAACAAGCCAATAAATAAGTTTCTTTCATTGTGTAGGCAAACAACAAGGAGGTGCAACTTTGCATAAGAGGTTGAAGACATTATTTTGGTAATCATGGTTCAAATGGGGCGGCGCGGTGGTGCAGTGGTAGCGCTGCTACCTCGCAGTTCGGAGACCCGGGTTCACTTTCAGGGTCCTCCCTGTGTTAAGTTTGTATGTTCTGAGTGGGTTTCCTCCTCCGGGTATTCCAGTTTCCTCCCACAGTCCAAAGACATGCAGGTTAGGTGCATTGGTGATTCTAAAGTGTACTTAGTGAGCATGTGTGTGTGCCCTGTGATGGGCTAGCGCCCTGCCTGGGCTTTGTTTCCTGGCTGAGACTGGCTCCAGCAGCCCCCGTGTAGTTAGGATATAGCAGGTTGGATGATGGATAGATGGTTCAAAAATGAACGTGAACTGTCCAAAATGTTTCCAAATAAAAGCAATGATTTGCCAATTTACAAACTCAGTTTTTAAAGACTGAGGTAGTGTTTTAAGTACCAAAGAAAAACGAATGGGGGGAATGAAAAAAGAAATGAATGGAATAGGAAGTAAAAGTAACTAAACTTCAAGAAAGACTTGCCAGCCGGCATGAAACTGTCTATGAGCTCAAATCAGGTTATATATTCTTAAGGGCCTTATATTGACAATGAGTTAAATGAGTTAAATATTGGTTTAAATCTTTTAAATACCATTTGTTTATGATTGTAGTGTTTTTTTTTTCAACTTTGCATTGTTTTATATTTCAAAATTTAATGGAGCAGATATCAATGTATTTAATAAAATGTAATAAGAAACACACTACTAAGATCAGGGACAAAAGAAACAACAGTGATAAAGACGTAGTGCTGCACAATCAATGGTTGAAACACTCTGGTATAATTAGTGCAATCTGTAACCATTTGTAATGATCTTCTTAAATGATGCTAACATATACAATGTCATTTATTTTATTTTTAATTATCCCAACAGTTTGAACAACGCTGTTGATGTTAGAACTGGTAGATATTGGTTTAGCTAAATACTCTCTTGGCGGGAGGGGAAGTACGATAGTCTGGACAAGGGCCAAGTGTAAATGAAAATGATCTGGCCTGTATAAATCGACAGCAGTGGGCTCACAGAAGATAAAGGAAAACAAATAAAGAAAAGCTACCTCTAATCCAAAGGATATTTAAAAGACACACACACACATACATATACACGTAGCAATGGATGGCATGGAGATAGGAACACTGCAAACATGAGACAAGAGAAGAGAAAGCACTGGCAGAAACCACACATATTGTTATATCAGGACTGAGGAAAGGCCATTTGCATAGGATGATATGCTCTGTACAAGTCCTTAGCGCCGTAGATAATCTCAAACACTAACCACAGCCTGGACAGAAATGTGGTCCAGGCAAAATCAGACTGTTCTCAAGCAACTCTGACCCTCTCCCAAGAAAATAGATGGAGATTGAGAAAGGATGAAGCATTTGCCCTTTAAGGGACCTCCTGTGGTCTTTTTGGTGTCCGAAAACACTGGTTTGAGGTTCCTGGTACTTTTTAGACTCATTACTATAAATGGAAATAATTCTAGTATGGTGTCATATGGCTTTTTATGTCATTGTTAGGCATCTGTTTAAGAAAAGGAGAAACAAAGAAGTTTCTGAAACCAAACAAACAAATCAATTACAATTAAGGGAAATTGAGTATCATATGTTGCATTAGCTGCTGTAACAGTAACCCTGTAGGCATTGCTGCCCTCCAGTATCTAAGCTGGAAAGCCTCTCAGAGGCTGAGTGAATATGTAGTCAAGAGAAGAGGGAAGGCAAGCATTCAACTGGTGGGTGTGTAATATCTAAGATTGGGAGATCAGAATATAATGTGTCTTGGAAAAAGACCAGCCAATGCAAAGACTAAAGGGGGCACGCAATAATTAAGTTAATAGTCAAGCTGATTGCCCACAAAATAACACCAAAAAGAAAAAGTTAAAATAAACAGGCCAAAAATAATTTGAATTTTTATCCATTAACATTGGACATGATTTTCACTGCTTGACCTTGTCATCATTTTAATTATTGAAGGTACAATGACATACGATGGGATTTAAGAACATTTATGAGATGTACCTCATGGTGGGCAAGAAGAAGAGCCACTCAGAGATGGCAGGAAACTTTGTTTATTTTTGATTTATTACTTTGTGTTCTCCTATTTTGTGTTTTCCCCTTTGCCCTTTTTTGGTGAAATAAATATTTATTAATTGTTTATCTTCTCATATGTTAATTTACTTCAAAAAATAGTCATAGAATTGAATATTTTGGGTTTAGTTTAGTGACTAGAATTCATAACACACCCATTGTGATTCAATCTTTCAGAGAAGTGCTCACAGAACCTCTCAAAAGCACACGATTATACTACCCAGATGTGAGCCTCCAACTTGGTGTCATCAAAAGGCCAGGTTTTTCGGCCTCTACATCATTCTGCCTTATCAATAGCTGCAAACAGAGATGACAGTCTCTTCCATGGCTGAGATTTGGCAAGATTTTTTCCACTTTATTATATCAAACAGAAATTAAGAGGCTAGCAGGTAATAATGGAAAATCCAACGTCAACCCTGAAAAGAAAGTACCTTGGGAATTGATCTGCCCAGCTTCACTGCATGTCACAACAAGCTACTCTTGCCTCAATGCGATCAAAACAATTCAGAACAGAGCTCAGGGAATCTTAGCTCAGAGTCCAATTAAAGGAAAACAGATTGTGCAAAAACAGCCTGAAAAAATAAATAATGAACAATTCTGATGGGAGAATTTCTGAGGATTTCAAAAGAATATAAGTAGTAAGAGACATCCATTTAGCCCAGAAAAGCTCACCCAGTATTACCTGGGGTGCTTCCCAAAACAGTTGGGTGCATTATGCTAACCATAGGAATAAAGAACAAGAAATAAAAGTAGTTGTGATGAAAGTCTGAAAGGAAAAACCTTACTACTAAAGGGTTACCCCTTACAAACTAAGAAATTCAGTGTTTCAGTTGAGCATTTATAGTTTTTATGTAAGATAAAGATAACAGACATTTCAATGTTATATAATATGTGGACTGTAAAATGCAAAAATATGCTCTGTGACACAGTAACCAAAAAATATTTGTACCCTGAGGCCTCACAGCCCAGCTGCAGTGCTGCAGCACATCAATGCAGTGGCTGCTATAAATAACACTTCTATAAATGATTAGCTCAGGATTTATAATTGAGATTATAATGGTTTGGATTGGAAATCGAAAACAAGCTCTTATGTGGTTCAAAGGATACACTGTAAATCACTGGCAGCATTAATTAAGTAGCAGCGTGCTTCTCTTACTGTAAGTGCTATCCCTGCCGCTAAGAGATTTTGAAGTGAAGATAAGCGCTCAGTGAATAAAAAACATTTTTTTTCTTCTACCACATTTACAGTACTTCAGTGTGGTCTGCAAGTGTTTCTGTAACAGTGAGTACTTGACTTTTTAGTCTTCCTTTTCTGCCCTACCCAGCTATTACAAAAAGGTCAGTAATCAAGATAACAACAGTGGACTGGATGTGGATGTGGATATTAGCTTTCAAAGCTCAATTTTGTATTACTGTGGTTTAGGCAGGAAAACACAAATACAGCTGCAGTGACCGGTGGCCAAGACTCTAGTTAATGCAGATGATGTTTTATTTCATTGTACTGCTGTAACAGCTTTAACAATTGATTTTTGGTATGAATTAACATAACACAGCATAATAATAGCATTAGGTACAAGGCAGGAACCATCCCTAGATGGGATGCTGACCCCAGGAAGTATTTTTTTAATTGAAATATTGGATGTACAGTAGTTTGGCTCCTACCACTTGGAATGGGCCTGAATGAGAAAAAGTGTAAAGTCATTTTTCTTGTAAAGAAGTCGAGAAGGATTACTAATACTAAGGAACAGCTAATTCTAATATTCACTGTGATTCAACTTTGGAACATACTTTGACCTGAAATATGTGAGGTGAACATTTCTCTTCAATATGGAACTTTTTATTTTAATAGTAATGGTAAACTGTTTTTTTTTTCTCATTAGACTTAACTGCATATCACAACTTACTTAGGAAATATTACATTTTCATTCATGTATTTAACAGTGCTGCAGTGGTAGCACTTCTGCCTCTCAGCAAGTTATATCCTGGGTCACCCCTGCATGGAGTTTGCATGTTCTCTGGGTGTCTGTGTGGGATTCCTCCGGGTGCTCTGGTTTCCTCTCACAATCCAAAGAAATTCATTTTAGGTGAATTGACGTTGTTAAATTGGCTAAGTGTGTGTGTGTGTGTTCATCCTCTGATGGACTGGTGCTCTGTCTAGGGTTTGTTCCTGCCTTGCACCCTATGCTTGCTGGTAATGGTGCCAGTCCCGCATACCTGGTCAGGATTTACAGTGTTAGAAAATGAAATTACATATTTAACCTCCGTATATTAATATAGGGTCAAGAAAGAAGAGAAACTAGAGGACCTTGGACATGGCACCATCTTATTATATTGTACACACCCACCTTTTGCACCATAAAATTTCTAAACAGCCAAAACTGCCTTTTCTTCAGGATGTGGGAGGCAGCCAGAGTGATGACTGAAAGTACACACAGACATGAGATGTGCAGACTTCACACAGACAGGGTGAAAATTTAGTCTACAGTTACTGTGTAAAAGGATCCCATTTAATCAAAATATAGAAAAAGTACACACTTTGTATAAGTTACAGGACACTGATCAAAAATGTGTATAAGTTATAGAATATAACTATAGTTATATAAATGTGTATAAGTTATATACTTTATCATACATTTTTTGTGTTTGCACACTAGGTCATCAGGTGGCACCGGTATTGACAAAAGTGACCTGCTTTATACAAAGTTTACACAAATAGCTAGGCCAGTGGTTCTCAACCTGTGGGGCGGGCCCCACTAGGGGGGTGCGAAGTAACAAAAAGGGGGGGTGCAAAGATGTGAAAAAAAAAAGAAAGCAAGAGTCAAAAATATGAAAAAAAACATCTGTTGAAACCAAAACAAATTAACTTAAACTACATTCTGATACTAGAACAATAAATATAGTTAGATAAATGTCGATAAAAAGTTAAGTAGTTATAATAAAATATGCATTTGCATTTCAAAAAAATGTTAGGGGGGCACGATTAAAACTGTTATGAAAACTCAGGTCGCAAATACTTAAAGGTTGAGAAACACTGAGCTAGGCCATTAAGGGTGGACTTCTATTTTGCAAGAAGTGATCACTCATGAAATTGCACACAAATATATAAATACCAGATTATAATATTGAAATGCTGCTGCCTTACAGCTCAGAGGGTTTCTGTGTAGAGTTAGAACAGTCTCCCTGTGTCTGTGTGGGTCTTTCTCTTCAGACATGGATTGTCATTCCAATTACGTGAAGGTTTTTTTTTTTGGTCTTTATTTCACCTTATACAATTTCAATACATATTAGGAATTTGTTTGTTTTCGCATACCCCTTGGGGTCAGCGCGGAGGGTCAGCCATTGTACAGCACCCCTGGAGCAATTGCAGGTTAAGGGCCCAGCAGAGTAGGATCTCTTTTGGCAGTAATGGGGATTCGAACAAGCAACCTTCGGGATGCCAGCGCAGATCCTTAGCCTCAGAGCTACCTTGACTTGATACCCTAAATCAGCCCAGTTTGGGTGTGGGTGTGAGTGTGTGGGGCTGGTCCTTCTTCTCAGTTTATCTCCATTCTCACCTTTTTAGTGAAGTTTTAGTGAAGCAAACAGTTCACACAAAAAAACAAAGATATAAGTTGATAAAACACTCAAACTTACTTTAAGTTGACTGACACTGACACTTTACTTAAATATCTAGGTTACATTTCTTAAGGTTTTTACGTAGTGGTCTATTTAACAGTCAGAAAGCTTTATGCCCTTAATAATCATATGTCTGATCATTCATGTTTCTTTCTAGCTGTCTAACTTCAATCTAAGGGATATTCTACAGTACAGTCACAAAGACTTAAAATTATGAGCATTCCATTTTCTTATAACTTATAGGGGGTTAAACTGAATCTTCTGTTGTCTGTGTTAGGCTATATTATATTCAAATTCAAAAACTTAGCAGCTTAAGTTAAATTTTCCATTAACATTAACTTAAATGATTTGACTCTTACAATGTGAATAAACATGGTTATTTTAGGAGAGGTCTGCACGGAGACGCTGGAAAACCCTGCTATTGACTTGGCATCCTATGTTTTGTGTAAACACTGATATGCGGGTATCACTTCACTGCGTAGGCTTTTAGTGCATCTAACCTATGAGTCATTTTTTTTCTACACTTAAAATTTACATCCGTTTCATTTCATACGACCGCATTAAAATTGACTTTATTGAAAGTGACAGCATCAAAAGTAGATTTCTGAAGCCATTTCATTCACCAGTATCTCAGTGTCAGAAAATACTGTGAAATTATTCATGCTGTAAATTCCATCTTGGGCTGAAGCTTGTTCACCAGCCTAAAAATAGCACCCTATTGTCAAGGCAGCTGATATGTATTTTATCAGATTCACATACCTATTATTCAAAATTTGAAGTTATGATTTTATGTAATGTATCACAAACCAGAGATACAGTCATAAAAATAAATGGAATAGATGATAACAGAATATATATTATTTATAAACATACATGCATGTGGCTATATTTAACTGTGGCCTTGAATAAAGTATGGACTGTGGGATAGCTTTGCATTAATTTCAGATAACAGAAAGATGGATGGATACATCATTTTGAGCTGAGATGGTCACTAGGAGGTTATACCATTACTATCTATTCATCCATTTTTAGCATATTTATCAAGTTCAAAGGCATAAAGATTCACTGCAACATTAGGAGCAAAGTGAAAACCAGTACTAGATTGGGTGTGATTCCATCACAGGAAACACTCACATACACACCAGGTCAAGGTTTGGGATATGGTAAGAGGCCCCAAAGAAAAAGTGCATGCAGACATGGGGAGGATATCTCAGATACTCATAGGCACTGATTGGGTAGAGCTTCAGCCAGGAGTTGTGAGAGTGCTGCTGAGCACTCTGCCCCCATGCCAACATGCTGCACTATGATTTTCATAGGTACATGATGGTATATCCATATAAGTAAAGGTCACTCACTGGTGTATCCATATAAGTAAAGGTCACTCACTTACAGTATTTATTAAAGACAAGATTGGTCATTCTAAAATGAACTTTGATCTGCTTTATGTGGGATGCCAACTAATTCATTGAATCACCCCTATCCAAATCCTGCCCGCTACAATAATGAAATAATAACAGAACAATTGTCTTTTTGTAAGATAAATTAGTGTGGCTCAAAATGAGCTGTCAGCTGTTATCAGGAATTTCAATTAAGATAATGACATCACAACATATGCGAGGAGAGAAGCGCAAATGATTTGCATAAGAATGCAATACATTGATTGCAGTGCTTTTCATACACAATGGGCTTTCCACATGCTCATCTGACACCCAAACCCACCAAACCACATAACCACTTCTACATGTAAGATTGTGGTTTTGCTTCTTAGTTTAGAATAGTGGAGTTTTCGTGTTCTTTCTGTGTCTGCATGGATATTCCCCTGGGCAGTGCAGTTTCTCTCTCACGTCTCAAACATACTGTATGTGTGTTAAATTAACTGGTGACTCTTTGGTGGCCTTGTGTGATTAAGTGAGTGTGCCCTATAATAGACCGGTGCCCCAGTTTCAGTTGGTTCCTGCCTTGCACCCGGAATTTCCAGAATGAGCTCTCACTGCTAGCACTCTTGAACCAGATTAAACATATTTGATGATGGATTGATGGAGGAATGCATCTTGCTTAAATTTATTTCAATAACTATATATTCTGTGTCTAATGTAACAGCACATTTTTTTTTTAATTTACCAAAATCAATCGTTTGAATCAAATCTTGTCCTAATGTCAGTGCGGAGGCACACTTTTGCATTTTTTTAAATAGCTGAACTCTGCTCTGACTGGAAGTAATCCAATAAAGCAAGTTGGGAAATGATTTGGATTGATGGATGAGTGGATGGATGGATTTTTACTTTGCATTCTACCAAATTGGACAATGAGACTCATGACAGCAACATATTTTGATACCATTAAGTAAAAGGCCTTGACGTTTTAGTATTATTGACTGGTGATCAATATCATTCAGTTTTCTAAATGTGTTTTTTCTGCTAATGGGGAATGGATAGCTAGGTCCAAACTTGCCAGAAAAAGGTGTAAAGCAGAAATTAGTATATGAGGAGCCAATCCATTTCCACTAAGACGCAACCCTATGCAATAAATGTGGAATCTCCAATCCATCTAGCAGTATGTTTGGCATTATGAGTGAAAAACAAAGGAAGTCTATATAACCAAAGAAAGGCCTTAATACAGTAATTCACATCAAAGTTAGCCTAGCTGTAAACTGAACCATCTCCCAATCTCTATAAAGCTCTATGAGGCAATAAAACTACCTCTTGCATCCCTGTAGCACCCTCTTGATTTTAATTTGTTAGTTTGGAGTTGTATTTGTCAAAACTGTCACAGTGGTGAGTTACACCTCCATATATATAAAATCAAGTTGCAGGCTGATCATTGTCTGCGTTTTGTCTAACAGTGAAAAGAATTGTGGGTATGGCTAAATGGTGTCTCTAAACTGCCTTTAGATAGGATGAAGATCATCACTGGCTGCAGCTCGAAGCGGGGTGCCACCATCGAGAGATGTGGAGAGAGTAAACCAAATGAACAACTTCTTTAACGGGTATGACCACCCTAACCCACTCTCACTTTGGAGTACTGCACCCTCCACCCATCCTTCTGCTGATACCAGCATAGGACAGACATCCCCACCCACAATTACAGCAGCCCAGGTGAGCAGAGAGCTGAGGAGACTTCGTGCCAGCAAAGCACTGGGTCCAGATGGAGTATTATGGTCAGCAACACTGCAGTGCTGCAGGGGACTGTACTTTCTCTGGTCCTGTTCAGCCTATATACATCGGACTTCCAATACAACTCAGAGTCCTGCCACGTGCAAAAGTTCGCTGATGACACTGCTATTGTGGGCTGCATCAGGAGTGGGCAGGAGGAGGAGTATAGGAACCTAATCAATAACTTTGTTAAATGGTGTGGCTCAAACCACTTACACCTGAACACCAACAAAACCAAGGAGCTGGTGTAGGATTTTAGGAGACTCAGGCCCCTCTTGGCCCCCATGATTAACAGAGGTGACTGTGTGCTGGGAGAGCAGCTGGATGATAAATTGGTCTGGACTGCCAATACTGATGCTCTGTGCAAGAGAGGACAGAGCCGACTATACTTCCTTAGAAGACAGGCGTCCTTCAACATCTGCATTAAGATGCTGCAGATGTTCTATCAGACGGTTGTAGTGAGTGCCCTCTTCTACGCGTGGTGTGCTGGGGAGGCAGCATAAAGAAGAAGGATGCCTGGACAAACTGGTGAGGAAGGCAGGCTCTATTGTAGGCACGGAGCTGGACAGTTTGACATCCGTGGCAGAGCGACGGGAACTGAGCAGGCTCCTGTCAGTCATGGAGAATCCACTGCATCCACTGAACAGGATCATCTCCAGACAGAGGAGCAGCTTCAGCGACAGACTGCTGTCACTGTCCTGCTCCACTGACAGGACATCGTTCCTCCACCACACTATGGGACTCTTCAATTGCACCTCGGGTTGGATTGGGATGGTTAAACATTAACATTATACAAGTTATTGTCTGTTTTACCTGCATTTTTATCACTCTTTAATTTAATATTGTTTTTAGTTGTTTTTTATCAGTTTGCTGCTGCTGGAGTATATGAATTTCCCCTTGGGATTAATAAAGTATCTATCTATCTATTTAATCTAATGTTTCTGGAATAATTTTAACCAACCTGCATAGCCATTCATTCCTCCCTGCTCTGTACAAATCAGACTTATGGGAGCCATCTTAAAAAGCACATGGCAGGGCACACTCATGCACACACCCACATTAATTCATATGAGGACAATTTAGTGTCACAAATCCACAACACACATGCCTGTGATGTGGGAGAAGAAACAGAGAATGCTTGGAGAAAAACGCAAACAGACAGTTGAGGAACAAAAATACAACAAACAAAAAATATCTTAACCAGATTGTACACCTGAAACTTTAGAGCTGAGAGACTTTGCAAACCCTTTAATACAACTGAAGATTCAGAAAATAAATGGATTGAGGAAAGAATGCATGCATGTGCAAAAAAAACCCCAAAACAATAAGAGCAGGAGAGTGCTGCTGATGGCAAAGAGGCCTGGTTTAAGCAATAGGACATATTGGGATCATGACCCTTACCAAGAAGAGGTATTGATAGAGAAGCAAGGCTGCAGCTTTTAATCAGATAGCTACATGAACCCCAAAACAGACTCCAGACATAAGCATCACTCTTACAAAGGACGATCCTCATGCCATTTGTATTCCTCCTGTCAAAACCCTTTTAATTCTGTAGTTGGGTGAAAGCATGTCATCCATTTTTTACACATTACAGAGTCTCTGTTCCAGGTTATGCTTGTGTCATTCTCTCCTCCACAGCCACATATTTTTCTTTATTCAGGATCATCTTTTGTCTGTCTTTACTTTGGGCTCTGTTTGCCATGAATTCAGCTCTTTGCCAGATTGCGGTCACACTGATGTCAAAAATACTTTTGGTGTAGTAGGGAAGGACAATGCTTTGCAATGTGCCATTACATAAATATGAATGATGAATGATGTTGAATGATTTTAGCTTTCTTTTAGCTAACTAGAACCCAATAAATGGCAGAAATGCATCAATCACTTAAGGAATTCTAGCAATGGAGGTGAGGTACTTTATTCTGTTATTAAAAACATTACTCTGCCTGAAATGAACTGGACATCTTTTTCCTTTCTCTTTAAATAAAAGGTTTCATCTTCACCAATTTCCTAAATTGTAACCATATAATGTGCTCTCTTTTTTCATTCATAGAGACTAGAAAGGATTCTAATTACACAGCCAAGGGTTTCATTAAAGAAATAAAACAGGTACTACAAAGAAACTTGCCCAATTGTTAAAGCTTACTTGTGGTATTATAGAAAGCTGAAATAGGAGCTGAACGTAGTGACAGGGGAGTCATTAGGAACAGCAGGGGCTGTTTTCTCTGGGCTCTACTGGTGCCAGCAATCCCATCATGCCACTCTCTGGCAAAAGCTATGTCTGCCAACCCGAATCTGTCTGCAGAGCTCCCATTAACATGATGTGCAAATGAGCTTCATTAATTTGCAAATAAAGCACATGCTCGATTCGCTGATAACACAGCTATTTCAGATTTGAATAATAATGAGTTATGAGTGGCTTTATCTCCATTGTTTTATTAAGTCTGCAAGCAGCAACTAAGGTCAAAACACCATCAAAATTCACCAGGGGGAAGTATCAGAATTTCGATTATCTTAGTGAATAGATGAAAATTTGTCAGTCTGAGTATGTGATATTTGGGAGAAATATACATTGTACCAGAAACTAGAGATCACATATACAAGGCCCTAATTGCCAATCTTGTGGCATAACTTGTTCTCCAGCAGTCAAAGGGTTTTAATGTGTGGTTGGATTAAAAATCCATTAATCCATTATTTTTTAGATTCCCTACAGTGCTGAAGTCTCTGTCAGCTGCATAAAGCAAAAGTGATAACCTACTCCACACTTGCATGCCAGTCCACACACATTCATTCATGAAGCCGAGGCATAGTAGTCAACTAACCCAAATCTACATGTCTCTGGGATGTGGGTGTAAACCGGGGAACCCTGAGAAAACAGGGAGAACATGCAAAGCTTACACAGGATCCCTGTTGTCCTTTTTGATACTGGGTTGCCTCTTAATAAAACATTCTCTAAAAAAAGTGCTTTTAAAAAAATTTTATATGTTTTTTAAAAGGAATTCCATCCAACTCACTTAAGCTAACTTTACGGGGACCAATAGCAAATATGGTACACTAGTACACACATCCATACTCGCTTAGATCAGACCAATTTAAAGTTATCAATAATAAAGTGTTACATTTAAGTTTAAAGCTTCTGATGTTTGTCTGGCTTTCAAGACTTTCAAGTTTGCATATTGTTTCCAGATATAAGGTAGCTGATGATGGGGATGTTAGTGATAAAATATTGTAATATTGTGCATGCTGGGTAATCTCTGATGTTTTTTTATTTGCAATTTGTATTCTTATTTTCCTTTTTTGCCACCTACTTCAAACCTCTAGTTATTTTTTTTTTTTTACGTGAAAGGTTAGTGTTTATTGTATTATCTATATTTTGTAGCTATTTAATTGATTATTATGCTAATGTTTTGTCATTTTTAATTAAGCTGTGTTTTCAGTAAAGACAACATTTATTAAAATATATTATAAGGTGTCTTCTAGTAAAAAATGAATGTTGTTTTGTACCTCTAAAAGGTACAGTAAATGCTGACTGCATAAAAATGGAAAGTAAAATGCCATCAAGGATAACAAAGGAGATGAGGTTTAATATCATTAATGGAAGCACAATGCCCTTGCTCAGCCTAGACAAAGCAGATGCTCTTACAATATATAACCGTGCCATATTTAGAAAAATGCTGTGCTCTCTATCATGACACATTCAAAAGAGATTCCAGCAACAATTTTTTATTCCTACATTTTGCTCTCCCTAAAAGCCACATAAAGAGCACAATAAGTAATCTGTCTAATGAATAGATATCTGAAGCCAACCCAATAAATAAATGACTTATCACTGTCTAAGCATAGATTGTTCACCTCCCAAGGTTAAAGTGTGGTTTCAGAATATCTCATCCAGCTGAGACTAAAGAGCTCAAGTAATATTTCAGTGTAACAAATCAACACAATTGCTTAGTCAAAGATATGTGATGATTTGGATATTGCAATTGCATTTTGCGTTCTCATACTAGCACCTGAAGTACACCTGGGTTAGCATTTCCAGCTCCGTGTGCTGTAAAACTAGGAATGCTATGAAAGTTATTGCCTCTCTTTTAATCCATATCTTGACTGTGTGGTGTGGAACCTAAGATATTGGATTTTAAACCAATAGGTTGTCACTATGTGAACACTAGGTAAGTCTCTTAAAATACCTGTGCTTACTTTAACTGAGGCATGTGAACATGTCACTTTGGACAAAGATGTTGGATAATTATGCTATATGTAATAATAATACTAACAATAATAAGAATTATAATAATGGTTTTAGAGTGCTCAGTATTAACCACGATATGCATACGAGTGTGGCAGCATAAGTAATAAGCACATTGTAATCAAAAAGAAATGTCAGAACTTGTACTTCTGTGTGTCTTCTCCCACCTGAAAGATAAAGGACTTTAAATGCTTCAACTACTTCCATGGGGAAAAAAGGCTAACAAGGACAGATTGTGAAAGAAGCAATTTCTGCGGATGATATTCACATATTTAGGGTTCATGAACTCTAGCAGTGCTTCATCATGGGTAAACTCTTTCAAAACTGACCTTGAAAGCCAGCCCTGTAGTGATTGCCTATAAGCCACTATCATAGGAAGCCAACCTGGCTGGGATGCACTTATAGTGCAAGAACCAAGGGAGAGACCATGCACAGGGCATTATCTTGTCCAGATTCTCTCAGGGCTTAATGGGAGTTGGGAGTTTGGGAAAACCCTGTTGGGTTCTGGGTGTCGTCAGGGGGTGCTGCAGGGGCTACATAGCCCTACTTTGTTGGGCTTCTGCCTTACCTGGAAGTACTTCCAGACCACACCGTTGGATAAAGTGTGGATAAAAGCAGCCAGCTGCCACTATGCAAGGGCCAGAGTCGGGAAGAGGTGGACGAAGCCAGAGAGAGCGAGGAAGAAAAGAAAAAAAAAGAGAAAGTACTGTGTTGTTTTGTGCATTGTGGTGCTGTATATTGTAATGCTAAGGAGAAGGAATTGAAAGCATTCCCCCTGTAAATAAACTCATGTGTTGTGTGCAAACTTGTGTCTGGTGTCTGCTTGTGTTAGATTTGGTCAGCTGGAGCACCCCCTGCAGATCACACCACGTAAAAGGAAAGCAGCAATAACAAAAATAATAATGCATGAGATTATCAGATAAAACCAACACCGGTCAGGCCAAAATAAATAAATAATAAAATAAGGGTGTCAAGGCAGTAGTGTGTCTTAGTTTACTCATTGACAACTCAAGATTCTACGACAAGGTAAGCTACAAACTTCAAATAATGGAGGGGAAAAATGCATCAATTAAGGGTAATTGAATTGTAAACTTAATGCTATTGTTAGTTTTAGCACAGCCCTCATATATTCAACATACTGTATATAATCTACTTTGTTATGTCTGTATGGTTATACAGTGTTTGTATATAATGCATATTTCTAGTTTCACATGGAAGGTGTCTCTGAAGACAGTACTGAAAGAAATTTCATAAAAAAACACTAGGGGGTTCTGCCCCCTGCTTGCTTCGCTCGCCCACCCCTGGGTTTGGTTATTTTAAGAGATTGTTATTTTCATGGGAATTGTTACATATGCATTATTTTCACTTTTACTTTAAAACTTTAGCCAAAACAATATTTGGAATTAACTTTTCTTCAAGATTGCATTGAATTTGGATTCCATGTTGGACTTACATCGTGACAACGCAACATATAACTGCCCGTGAGTGAATATCGTTTCTTTCTCTCTAATAAATAAAAGTTTTTTCAAATGTTTGTCCATGCTCTTTCTTCTTTGCTTAGTCAATGAAGTGTCATCTAGAACGTATAAAATTATTGTCCTGATAAAATTTATAAGAGCTGAGAGTGCAGGAAGTGTGTCTGCCAAAAGCATTCACACGACTAAGAGCTGAGGGCACAGGAACTGTGTCTGACAAAAGCATTCCCACGACTGAGGTTAGATGACTGTGGTCTTGTTTGAAAATAGTTGTAAGTAGGGTGTGACTTGAAATAATCTCATGTTAACAGTCTCAGTCTCACGGAAATTCATACCGCGCCAATGTTTTTGGAATCTTTTAATTCTCGCTGGCAACACTAATTAGACGATCTACAAGTCTCAGACTCCGAAGCTTAACTCTGAACAATATATTCAATCTGTTTTTGCTGTTCCATTATTTCACCAAGTAATAATTTCCATTTGTTTGCGCTAATGTGATCTTTCCAATCCTTTTTTTTGACACTTTTGAATTTTCGTACTTCCATTATTTCTAACCTGCTCTTCATGTGTACTGGGCCAACATTTTTGAATTTTTTATGATGTTATACTTTGTTATCTACTCTTTGTCCTTTATTTCCGACCCCGGGCATGGACTCATCTCGCGGTATGTATAAGTGTCTCTCCGAGAAAATCACATCTCGTCTCCTTCCAAGATTTGTTTTTTTTTTTATAATAGAGAGATATGAAGAAAAAAAAAGTAGTTGGCACGATAAGAATGCCTTTTTGTACCTGCATATTAGTGAAAACAGAAAATCAAACATACTGCATTACACTTAATCTCCTTTTCACTGAACCAGTTTTATAAACATTTGACAAACTGACTTTAATAGGCACTACAAGCATTACATGGTAACTTGAGATGTCTGAAAGGCTGACTGTCAAAGCGACTGCCAAATTGAAGTCCATGCCTGTCAGACACCCAAGGAGGTTAGAGAAACACAGGTACAGCTAGGCCTTTGTTGTTTTTGCAATTAAAACCCCAACATATTTACTTTTAATTTTATTTTGCTCTTAATTTCCTCCTTTGTGTTACGGAGTATCGCCTTCGGTGACTGGTTAGTAATTGCTGAATTTTAAACTAGAAACATGAAATATGTCTACATATGTAGTTAGGATATAGCGGGTTGGATAATGGATGGATGGATGGATATACACTACTTTTTTCACTGTAATCCTCATAACTTTCTATCAACACCTGATTCAATAGTTCTTGTGTCTGATTATATTGATATATTCACATTAATACCTAATTATCAATTTTTAAAAGTAAAATTGATATGCTCATTACTTTTGGTATGAACCCCAAATAACAGATGACTTATTTTTCATACACTTTAAGAAGGTGCCAAAAAGTGACAAATTTGAATATATGATGCAATTTAGATGCATATACTGTATAAGGATAGCCAAAATATCATCTAGCTTTGCCCAATGAGCACAAAATGTTGCCTCCATTACTCCATCACTTCCTTCGCTTTCTGTTTCTTTTGAGTCCTTTTGACTGTGAGAGAACTTTACACCCAAATTGAAGCTTGTTCAAACTACTCAGCGCAGTCAAAGATGCAATCCTCTCCTTTCCCTGGCCTGATCAATCGGTTTTATAATTTGTTGAAATTTCAATAAGTGCCTTTCACTTTGACTAAAATGCTTTACAATTCTACAGTAATAAAATATTAAAGAATACATTTTCAGAGTCTGAGTTCCAGCTGAAAGTAGCCTAGGCTGTCAGATTACTTAGACTAAGGAGTTGGAACAAGTAGCAGATGGCTGAGATGCTTGAAGAAATATGAATAGGAAAGTGTTCATGTCAGGACCAGCAATAGTAAGAGTCCTGCAAGTAAGGGCAGGATTTCAGTGTGGGAACAGCAGTCAGGGCTCTAGCTAGGAGTTGACCCTGGTTTATTATGATTTATTATTATGATTTATTGTGATTACCCTGATTTATTATTCATTATTATTAAGCTGCGGTGTACTCTTACAGGATATATGAGAAAGGCCAAGAGGGTACAAGAACGTCTTCCTGCATAAGTAGAGACAGTTTGTAATATCAGTAAATTATAACTCAGTGTAAAATGGCCTATGCCAAAAAATTGCACCCAGTTTCTGCCTCTTTAGAGGTTAAACTTAACCAGCCCATCACCCACCTGCACCTGGGTCTTCTCTGGTTACTCCAGTTCTCTGGGTACATTCCAGAAAATGTTAGGTCGAGCTAATTCTTGGTTTTAAGTTAGTTCCATTAGAATAATACTGTGGGAGTGTGTGAGTAGGCCCAATGACAACATACTCCAATCCAGGTTGGCTCCTATCTAATGCCCAATGCCAATGAAATGGGTTCCCCTTTGTGATCCTATATTTGCATTAAATCAATTTGTGTGAAGAATATCCTAAATTCTGCAGTGGGCTGGCACCCTAGCTGGGGTTTGTTTCCTGCCTTGCGCCCTGTGTTGGCAGGGATTGGCTCCAGCAGATCCCCGTGACCCTGTAGTTAGGATGTAGCGGTTTGGATAATGGATGGATGGATGGAATATCCTAAATTTCCTTCAACAAATCAAAGCAGTACGAAAAAGCCATGTTTGAAAAAGTAATGCTTTTCCACCATAAAAGTATAGCGGCATGTGGAGTATTCAAGATAAAACAGTCTTCCAAAGATTAGAATACATGTATGAGCAGCAAGTAGTCACTTGGAGAATGTCACAGTAGTCACCATAGTGGTCTTACAACTCTAGGAACCTGGGTTTGAATTCTAGCCTGGTTACGTTCTGTTATTGTAGGTTCTCTCTAGATATAGTAGTCTCCTACAACATTACAAACATGTGTAAATTAGGCTGACTGACAACTTTAAAGTTGCAAGGTGCAACTAATTGTTCACTGCAATGATCTGGAATTTATTCTTGGGTAGATTCACAACTAATTCCGGATGCTGTAGAAATAAGCTGGGACACTCTATGACACCCCCACCAGAGTAAGTTGGCTCAGAAAATAGACGGGTGAATAGATATCTATCATTCCATCCTTCTATTAATGAAACAGCTTAATCCAACCTCATTGAGCCTCACTGAGTGTAAGGAAAGATCAAATCCAAGAAAAGTAACCAATTAATTAGAATACAGAAACCAATAAGAAATGAGGTCTGTTTTCTGAGATCAAGTGTCTTTATCTTCTTGCAGTGTAAGTGTAAGCCATGATGTTTGCAGGGATTATGATTTTAATAGGCATTAATCTTAAAGTTTTACCCTTCCTTCTCATATCACTTTCATGCTGAGTACCGTTCCCTTGTGCTTATTCAAACACCACTTGCCAAGACTGAAGTTCGTTAAATAAATATATACTAAGTAAGCATACTTTAAGATGATCAGCCATTTTCTCAATAGCGTCTCTTAAGGTAATTACCATCTCAGAAGGTTTATTAGAGACAGTTAATTGTTCTTCGTTGTTGTGGTGAGGACAAGTCTAACTAATGTTTGTGGGAGTGTGAGTGAGTGTGCTCTCTCTGATGAACTGATAGTCAACCCAAAATAGCATCTGGCACCTACACCCTATGACCTGGACCAGAAATATACGGGTTAATTAAACAAGATTAAAATAAACAAGGAAAACATAAATTGGTTAACTTATATTGTATTGTACTGTATAGTACCTTTCTTGGTGTCTTATATTAAGCAATCAGTAAATATCTCATTCACATACTGTATTTCCTGTCACACAAATTTTACAACCTAAGTGATTTAGATATACATTATAGTAAAGAGATTGCAGTATTTTCTAGATTGACAAGCAGCTTAGAGTAAGAAGCTATCAAATATAATATATCCATACATATAAAAGAGTCAAAATAAATTGTAGATTCTTTCTTCTACAGGAATGAGAACTCAAAAGCTCAAAGACATATTTACATAAAGAGAAAAGAAAATGACATAAGGCACCACTAATCACTTTGCAGAAGTAAATAATGATGCACATTTCCACTGTATAAATAAGGTTCCATTTGGTTTTGTAGAATGCCTCGTGCAAACAATGAACATTCAATCTAGTTAAAAAAAAGAAAGAGAAACCCACAGGAGACCCTCATTGGTCAGTCGTGTAAATCTGCATAGCAACATCATGCACAGACTCAGACTCACTTGAATTAACACAGAAGAAGTCGAAAAGGCAGAGGTGGACTGCAGGCCACGAGAAGGGCTTTGCGGCCTAAAGAGATTCACACAAGGTGTGAATGGAAATAGGAATGCCACGTTGATGGCAAGCTTCTAACGAATGAAGACAGAGGCAGGATGTTGAACTGTTAGCTCAGCAGGGAAATCGTTGTCTGTCAGAAGCCCAAGGGGGTGCCACAGCTTCGTGAGGCTTTGTGGGAAGATGGTCAGATGAGTTTACAGTGAGGAGTGGTTTGGCCTCTTTGACTATTTTATTCCAGCTAAACTGTCACAAGGCATGAATGATTCAGGTGTAAGTGCTGCCTGCCAGGGTGATTCTCATTCAAAGAGATTTCATCTAGGGACTCATAAGTCTGCTTCCTATTTTGTTTTATTTCAAGCCACAATTAATAGCTGACAATGTTTCCTTTCAGCATAAAGTGTTTTTTTATAGATTTAGAGTTATCACTGTCTGACCGCAGCTGCAAGATGCATGCTTGAAATATGGATGTGGGGGTTGAGGGTATCAAGGAAAAAAATCCAGTCATGTCAACAGTGCACTGTTGGTGCTGTTCCAGTCTGAACTGAACATAAACAATTACTGTCAGGGTTTCCCGAAATTACAAACAATTTCACAGCAATATTATTGTTATGCCTTTAATTACATTAAATTGTCTATTTATTAGTACTTGCAAAGGATGCAAAAGGAGAGCTTACACCATATACTATATATTCTTATTAAAAGCTAGCTCAAATCATATACAATTGTAAAAACGCAGCTCCTGGCTTCTGAGCCTAGTTCTCAGCATGGTCACTTTCTGTGTGGAAGTTGAATGTTCTCTCTTCATGTTTATGGGTTTTTCTCCATTTACTCTGGATTTCATCTAACATTCCAGAGATATGCAGTTTAGCTAAGAGTTTCTTTCAATGTGGGTATGTGTGTGAGTGTGCCAGATGCTACTTGGGTAGGCCCCACCCGCAACAACCCCTAACTGGATTAGACAGCTTTAAAAGTGAATGGATGGTGGACAAAATTGCACATGTATTTAGAACTACAGTAGATTCATTTTTTTCTTTTCATGTGGTGATTGCATTGACCAAACTCCATTGTCCTGTGCTTTAAAATCCTCATACCAGTTTTCGATGAATGCTTTGTATAGCCTTTACAGTATTTGATAACATTCACTTGTGAAGTGCAGTGAATGAAAAACAAAGCATAACCTTTTGCTAGTGAGCAAGTATAATGCACATTACTTCAGATAATGGAGGAGTAGCTCAAATGGTCTGTTTAGTTGCATCTCTGAGCAGGTCTCTGTACCATTTTATGGAAAAAAACTGTTTTCAGTTGTTCACCCTTTAGAAAGGTAACATTTTAAAATAATAAATAATAATAAATGCCTGTTTGTTAGTCCCCAAATTAAACCAATGTATCAGTAGTATAAATATACTAAAGATGTGTTTTAAAGGGTTAATTTATTAAAAGAGTTTTCTAGTTTCCAAAATACTGATAATTTATATTCATTATCTGAATAAATCTTAAATTATTGAAGCAGGTGGACATTTAAAATTTTCCATATTGGTGTTATGGGGTGCTAAACAAGCAAATATATCAAAATTTAGGACAAATTGGGGTTACATTTGGTACTGTATATATGCAGTCAATATTTGAATATATAAGGTCAAATGTGACATATATTGAATCCATTTTTTAATATATTAAAATCAACTCAACGTAGGCACTCAGTTCTGAAAGCACAAAGTCAAAATTTAAATATATAAAGTGAAATTTGTTTATTATGGAATGAATTCTGAATACTTACGGTGTGTTTCAGACTTAATATGTTCTTATGTAGGCTCCATTTATATAAAAGTTGACTCCATAGTATACCATGTATTATATTGTTTAACTTCCTAAAATTGTCTAGGTCCCACTTGCGTCGTTCTGTGGTATCTGGCACCAAGATGCTTGCAGCAGATCTTTTAAGTCCTGCAACTTGTGAGGTAGGACCTTCATGGATCAGACTTGTTTTCCCAGCATATCCCACAGATGCTCAACTGGATTGAGATCTGAGGAATTTGGAGGCCAAGTAACACCTCAAAGTATTTGTCATGTTCCTCGAATCACTCCTGAACAATTTGTTCAATGTGGCAGGGCGCATTATCCTTCAAAAGAGGCTACTGTCATCAGGGAATACCATTGCCATTAAGGGGTTACGTAGTCTGCAACAAGTAAGTGGTACTTGTCAAAGTTACATCCACATGAATGCATTTACTGTACATCATACTCCCTCCTCTGGCTTGTCTTCTTCCCATTGTGCGTCCTGCTGCCATGTCTTCCCTGGTAAACATTGCACATGCAATCAAACGTCAACATGATCTAAAAGAAAATGTGATTCATCAGACCAGCCCACCTTCTTTCATTCTTTCATGGTCCAGTTCTGATGTCCACATGCCCATTGTAGATACTTTCTGTGGTGGACAAAATTCACCATGAGCACTCTGACAAGCTGCAATGCACTATGCTTTGATGCTCTGATGATTTCCTCTCTTGTCCAGAACTAGGTTTTTCAGCAATTTGTGCTACAGTAACTCTCAGTGGGATTAGACTAGACAGGTTAGCCTTTGCTCTTCATTAGCATCAATAACCCTTTGGAGCCCATGACCCTGTTGCCAGTTCACCAGTTGTCCTTCCTTTAACCACTTTTGGTAGGTACTAACTACTGCTTACACATATACATATTATATATGAATATGCTGAATGAAATTAAGTGAACACTTAATCGTAACAGTCTGTATATTAATAAATGGCTTTGCACCTTCAGCACTCAAATTTCCACTTTATCTAATCAAAATTTACTGAATATATTGTATATCATGTATGGCTACAATGACACTTGAGATATCAGAATCAACATATGCAAACAATTTACAGTTTTTTTTCAGTTATTTTTCTTGAGCATGATCCCATTGTTTTTCAATCATATAGTGTTGGTGCAAAGATTTCTTTTAAAGTTATAAAAGTTATGCCATTATTTGTTATTGAAGTCTCCTCAAAAAACTTGCCTTACCAGATGACTTGGTAGACTTTTCATGTATATTCTCTCTCTATATAGTTTATTAAACAACAGATCTGTTGTTAGAAAGGTAGAGAGGCCATACAACTCCAGGGAAATAAAAATGGTCTGATTCTTTGCTTAAGAAGTGAAAGCAAGCGGCACTCAGTACACAATGATTCACGAGGCTGCAGCAATGTCTGCAGGCCTATAAAGCAGTAGTTGAAATTAGACCTATTGTAAGGTATGCTACTGGTAAATTAGGTGTTTTTTCAGAATGTTAATTTTACAAGAGTAACAAAGCAAGCATTGTACTTTTCAGGAAACAAAACCACAAATGACCTTCTTAGAAGTAGAAGCGACTTATTCAACTTAATTAACAAGATACTGGGTTTTGAATGAAAGTGAATTGTTCGGAAAGTTAATGTCTAACAAGTAAATAACCCTTATTTCAAATAATGTCTTTATATGGCAAAAACAATTCTAAGGTGCTTTACAATACATTTCCATACTTTTTAAAAATTGTAACACAGGTTAGGTGATTTTTCTCAGGGTCATGCAATGAGTCAGATACTAGGACTGAATCAGAAACCTTGTAATTAAAAGACTTTTCTTTTCCAGTGTCACATGTCTTAAGTAAAAATGAGACATCCAGATTTTTTTAACATGCTGGTTCCCCTATCATGGTTAAAACAATTCATTTCATGTATGGTGTTCAGTATTGCAGCATCTAAGCTCTAGGGACACCATTTTAACTCTTGGAATAGTCACTTTGGCCAGTACAGTATTTATATTCTTCTCATATCTGCTAAGGTTTTCTCTAAATGCTTTGCTTAACTGTCATATCTCAAAGAAATGCAAGTTACAGTAACTGGAAACTCTATGGACTGGCACCCCTTGCAGGAGATGCTACCAGGATAGTCTCTGGCTGTCTAGCACCCTATTTGTACTAAATGGATTTTGAAAAAATGGGTGGACAGGATTGCACCAAGTGTGCTATGTCATTGAATGGCTTCACTTCCAGAGCTTGGGTCCTGACAAGCAGACAGTGGGGTAAGACTTCTTGTGACATACAAGAAATGGGAGAAAAGAATCTAAATCAATGGATAGCCAATCAAAGACATTCTACATGTTCAACAGTAGTTTCCAAGATAAGTCCTGGGAGACCCTATTCTCTGCATGCTTTTATTACAAAAGATTTCACAATCAGTTCATCGTTCCTACTTTAAATTGAGCTTGTTGTTCAGTGAGGTATCATTTATATGTATTTATTCTGAGAAATTCTGAGTTATTTGCATTGTTGCAAATTTTTTAAGTTTTCTTTTTACTTCACCCCTTTTTGTTTGTGTCTAAATGTTGACAACACTGCAAACTAAACTGGAGCAATTACATGAGCAAACCACAAGTGGCAGTGAAGTCTTTCCTCCCCTTTAGCATTCAATATTGTTTGCACCCATGTCTGCACTCCTCATTTGGATACAATTAATGGAGTAAACTCTACAGAGAAGGAGAATTTCAAAACAGCAAAAGAAATGTAAGCATTTATGGCTAATGCAAATAAAAGAAATATTTCTGAATTAGAAATATAGGTAGTTCAGAAAATTAAACAAATAGGATCAATTAAAAGTAAGAATGATAACTGAGAGTGAAACTGGTTAGAAAAAAAACGGTAGCCATTTGAGGTCTCCCAGTACTATACTTAAAACTCATAGGTATATGGGGTAACACAACATAACTCACATATTCATACATGCCAAGGGGCAGTGATCCAGAAGTGGAACTGAATCTGTCACTGTACAGTTTCATGAACATTTTATCTTAGAACACTGCATGGTGCAATTGATGTGAAAGCTTCAAAACGCAATAAGTGGCTGTCAAAAGGGAAGTACTTCCATGCAACTAAAATATAGGGTGATGGTGTGCCAGTACTGGTTACATTTTTTGAGAGAGCTTATAATAAAAGATGCTACATAAAATATTGAATCAATGAAAGTCTCACCAGTATTAGTAAGTCACACACAGTGTTGACTAGAAATGTGGGGCAGAAGGTCAGTCAGCAGAACCTCCTAGTGCTTGTTGTATACTGCACCTTTTACTCTTTAAAGGATGAAGAATGTTAAGATACAGTACACATTTTTTTCCTAAGCGATCTGACCATTCACACTTCTGGATTCAACTTCATTCATTTAAACACAAAACTATAATGACATACTAAACAACTTCATGGCAACATTGGTTTAAAAATAACCAACTTCAGAATTTGTGAATGTTTTATGGACAAATGAATGATAATGATGCATGTCAACCCTCTACAAATGAATGAAATCCTAATTTTATTAAACTTCTATCTATCTATCTGTGAGTCTGTCAGTCTGTCTTCTGCAGCCATCTCATCATCAGGATCGTATGGTGTGGATCAGGAATCAGGATCGTGTGGTGCCTGACAGCACAGGGAGCAGGCAGAATTATATTTATTGTACATATAGCAAATTAAAATTGAAATATGTAGTATATATCCATCATACTTAAAAGTATAAAAGTAGTGACCACGGTGCTAGAGTACATACCCCGCACTTTAAATAAAAAGACTGTGAATCAGTGGATGACTTTCACATTATTCACCATATATGCTTACTCACCTGTTTTTGAAGGTTCAAACACCAACCTAACCTTGTAACTGTTAATGAATGGAATTTCTTTTAGGGTTTAATCCCACAAGTTACCTTTATAATGTAAGCAGACCCAGTATCAGTGTGTGAGTTATTGAGCCTTATGACAAATGCCAGGCTTGTTGTCTTTCTTGGTTCTGGATAGATCTTGGCTCCTTGAGGAGCTATAATAGAAAGACTAAGTTTAGAAGATGGATGCAGGGATGTACAAAAATAGTGCTTGGCTCTAGCCTGGAAGGAAGCATTTATTCCACATCATTATTAACTAAGGATGTGTGAGAGTAGAATATTCAAAACTGGAAACAAGATTCAGTTTAAGCAATCCATTAATAACTAAAACAAGTTAATCTCTATCAGGATGGAGGGTAGCCAGAGCCTACCCATGCATCTGAGTAAAGGCAGAAAAAGGATGGGCAATAGTCTCTCAATAGGACAAACTCTCACACAAAGCATTTTGAAAAGGGGACCATTTTAGTAGGTGTGAAGAAAATCTGAGTACAAAGAGGAGAAAACAATGTACTGTATACATTTTAGAGAACATTCATGTTTTTCTGTTTATTTCTTTTGTCCTCCCAGCGCTAGAAACAGAATACTCATAATACACTTGGCATCATTAAAGATTATGAACCCCTCCCCCACCAGCACCACCACAGGGTGAGATAGCTTTCAAAGAATGAGGACTAATCATGTAATACTGTATTAGCATATTTGTCCTGAAGACTGGGGGGTGGGGCGGTTAAATTAAAACAGCCATTGTAATCAAACTCACTGTGTGGCCAAGACTTATTGTGGCAAACTCAACTTTGGATTTAATCTTTCCTAAGGACATTATTGCTTGTGTCAGTTTCATGAGATATGTACCAAGAATGTGGTTGTACGATAAAAAAAATATATATATATTATAAGATAATTCTGAGCAATCAAAATGTTTCCAAATGGAAACATCCATAGACCTGAGCATGATGGTGTTGATTAAATGTGTCTATAAACATGTTTACGGCAAATGGTTCTCCCCACTGCCTAATTCTATAGACTGGGTCCATATCTGCCTGACTCAGACAAATAAAATAATCACAGAGCAGCCACAAAACACTCCTGACACAAGCTAATCTTTCTCGCTGTTTGTTTTTTGATAAAAAAAAAAACATGTCTTTTTCCTCAATAAAAATGAGACAGCAAAGCTTCCCATAAAAAATACAACAGAGAGAGAGGAGGTATGAGTCACAGGTAAAAGACTGAGTTTTAAAATCTGCAACCCACTAAGAAGACAAGAGAAAGAAATAAGTAAAAGTAGCAGCAGTGGTATTGGCACATGTATAGGAAAACATTTACTTGAATATCTGATTATACATCAAGTCAGCACTCTCTAACTCCACAAGAGAACTCTAGTAAGTAATGTTCTAGTAATTTATGGGGAAATTGTTAATTGTAATCTTAAGCAGTCTTCTTGTCTATACAGGCATGAATTGTTTTTAAATCATTATGATGGAACTGCTAAAGTCTATCATGATCAATAAACTTCTAATGACCATTGCATGAATATTGTATATGTTTTGTGTATTATGACTATAATTCAACTTTTTCCAGTAGAAGAACATGAGATTATTCTCAATATGATATTACAGGAATTGAAATATTGCCATCATTAAAGGTCTTTCTTCAAACATCATTGCTTGGAGTATCAAGTCCTAAGTGCTGCTTTCTTTTCCTGTGTCTTCATGACTGATACTTTTCTTCCATCTGTCACAGCACCTGCAGTC
This sequence comes from Polypterus senegalus, assembly GCF_016835505.1. Classification (NCBI taxonomy): domain Eukaryota; kingdom Metazoa; phylum Chordata; class Cladistia; order Polypteriformes; family Polypteridae; genus Polypterus; species Polypterus senegalus. Next base: position 144,013,550 of record NC_053154.1, on the reverse strand, counting down.
ATACTGATCAGAGGAGCTCTAGCAGAATCTAGGACTTGATGAAAATCCAGCGAAAAGGTCTTCCAGATTCTAGCCCCCCCAAAACACTCCATTTACAAGGTCAACTCTCACAGTGCGTGCCCACGCTAATGAGGAAAAATACAATCATCAAATATCTTCCGAGATGGGTCGATCTTGATTTAAACAAATTGTCAAATTCACATGAGTGGTAGTGATAGTCTTTTTGTGAGAGATGCTTGCTCTAAAGGGCTGGGTAATATCCAAATCAGAGTGATGCACTCCTGATATACATGGAAGAAGACCTCATTTCATTGGATCACCAATATCACTGTGTATGCTTTGGACACTCTTTATAAGGAAGAACCATTATTCATAAGTCAAATACTAAATGCTATATTATGTAGTAATTTAAAACATTCAATATTAATGCTCAAATGCAAACATCAGCTCATAGCATTCAGCTTTTTATTTATTAATATTGCCTCTGTGTGCACTCCTGTCCTATGGCTGATGCTGGCAGGAGAGGCAATCCTGCAATATATTAAACACAAGCATCCCAGACATGGCACAAGCCCATTGCTCCTTACACTATATTGCATCCTGGTAGCTTTTGTTCCTGCAGCCATCAGATGTAACCTCCTTCCTTTCCCACCTCACCCTAGTTGTCATTGATACTTCTTGTTAGTTTGCTCTCCTCTGAGGACCTGATCTTAACATGACCGGCGTGGACTCTGTTTGTTGTCTGATATTTGTATTGTCCAGGACTTTATGCTGTATCACTGATGCTAAAACAATTGACATAATGACAATAAAGTTTTCTGAATTTGAATCACTCAGATACATTATGATAATACTAGCCAACCCGCATAATCAGGCCGGTTTTTTAATGATTTTTAAGCACAGGGAGAAAATTAACATTTGAAAAATCAGTAATGTAATAAATCAGCAAGAAAAGCAACATTATAACAATGCACGGAACGAACCAACACACAATCGTCCGTGACTAAAAACTGGCGGACTGCCATCGCACCTACTCCTGCCAGACAGAGGGATGGGGGTGCACGGCGCTCAGGCGCGGAGGGTGGAATGGGAGGAGAGGAGAAGGACGTCCATTCCACTCCATCCGTCATGCGAGTCTGCTGATTTCTCGTTCAGTATGCACTGCCTGCTCATGTGCCCACCTCCAACTCGTCACTTGAGTCGTTGTCGTCTTTGCACAGTCCAGATGCACATGTGACTCACGTAGACTTTTCATTGCTCTGTGCGGTTTTGGCTGCTTTTCTATATATAATCCACCAAGACACCCGACCACGGTAGTAGCGAGGTGGGAGGGGGGTGTGTACAAAGGGTTGGGACGCAACCAGTGGGAGCGTATGAGTCGCACTTAGTGAGAATTCCACGGTTTGCAGCCCGAATGGGGTTCTACCCACGCCAGGTAGACACACGCTCAATGTTATGCATAATTATTTATTGAATGCTAAACACTTCTGGAAAGACACGGTTGTCTAAAACAGGTTGGTGTGAGAATACAACAGTAAGTGAATGAAAAGATGGAACTCTGGAGAGAGCAAAATACAACACAATAGTGAACCCGCGGCATAACAAACGCCGTATAATTATTTATTGATGGTTGAACACTTCTGGAAAGACACAGTTGTCTAAAAAGGGAGGGTTTGAGGATACAACAGAAAGTGAATGAAAAGATGGAACTCTGGAGAGAGCAACATATAATTGTCCGTGAGTGAAGAAGACGCATGTTTGTCGCGGATGCGAATTGCTCTATGTAGCATGTAAAACAGTATGCTATGGTGCATGCAGTTGTGCATCGTAACCGAAAACTCGGTTTTTAAAGACTGCTTACTTCATTGTGTTTTAACCTCAGTTGTAAAGGATTGTTTTAAAGATCCCATGGGATACCCCTCACAAATAATTTTACATGCTGCATATGGCGATTCACCTCTGCGAGAAACATGCCTCTATGAACAGTCAACATGCAGGTGCATGTGGCCTCTACGACAGACGAATATAAATGACGCAGTTTCTTCAGTGTTGTCGCGTCCGAGTTGGTGGGCGTGGCTCTGCGAGTTATTGTCGTATCCAATGGTCTTGGAGTTGGTGGGCGTGGCTCCTTCCTGCGTGCACCATCGGTGTCTTACTTGTCGGCAACTCAGCATTATGCTTTTTTAATATCAAAGAAATCAAACTGTACCGTAAATATACTTACGATGGAATAGTGGTGCAGTGATAGTGCTTCTGTCTCTTAGTTCTAGGTCCTTGCTTTAAATTCCAGTTTTGATCACTGTCTGCATATTTTGACCATGTCTGCATTAATTTTCCACTCATATCCCAAAGGTGTCTGCATTTGTTTAAATGGAATCCTTAAATTGACTCTATGTATATCAGGGTATCCTGATATATACCATCTTCCTGCCCAGCTGTTGCTTTGTTCTTTGCCCTTGACATTGGCTTAATAGACAATGTTTCACCACAAACCTGAACTAGACATTGATAGTGCAGATAATCTATATATATATATATATATATATATATATATATATATATATATATATATATATATATATATATATATATATATATATATATATATATATATATATATATATATATATATATATATATATATATATAAAAGTCAATGTATGTGTGTGTGTATGTATGTATGTATGTATGTTCCAGTATCACTTCCAAATGAATGCACTGATTTTCATGAAACTTGGTGCACATGTTTCTCATTGGTCGACTACAAATACTGTAGGGTGAAATCAGCTCTAACCCACCCACTTCTGGGTAGGCTAGGGGTGATCTTACGGTCTTGTATGCATGTTATCATCCAGTTGACACTCAGAACAACCACCAGAGAGCAAAATGGAGGTGACTGCCAGCATTCTTTATGTCTGAGTACCACCACGCCCCTGTTGCTTTTGAAATTAAATAGAGCTGGCTTGTTCTGATGATAACTGGATGATAACATACATACATGACAGCAAGACAAGCACATTAGTGAGTCTTCATTGTTTGTTAATTTATTTTATTGTTAAAGTTGTGGGGGGTTTTATTATATTTTTCTCAAACAATTAAAAAAAAACACTTTATTGTCATCACAGGCAATGCCGGGTATTTCAGCTATGTTAGCTGGTATTAAATATGAATGGATATAAATACATTAAGATTATTTAATGTTAAGCAATGTTTGCTTACCCACTCATTTCTATAGACCTGTTTTGATGTGGGCACAATGGCAACACACCAAAGTAAAACCACTGGGCCAATCTTCATCCTAGCAGTGTTATATAGCTCCTCCTGGAGAATTCCTAGGTGTTCCCAGGCCAGCCGAGACAAATAATACCTTCAGAGTGTCCTAGGTCAGCCTGTGTGAGTTGTATTGGTTGTCAACATCAAAGTCTAGTGTTCCAAGATATTTTCCCACCCATGCCTGTGACGCCACTGCCACTGCATTACATTTCATAGTGATGTTGGTAAGCCAAGCTAATAGCTCTATATACGTTTTTCAAGCTGACTCCAACTCAGTTATGTGGGTCATCTGTCACCATACACTTACCAGCAAACACATGCAGTCTGGTCTAGGTTGTGCATTGTGATATCTCTGTTCAGGACAGACATTTTTTTTTTATTTATTTTGAACAGTGATTAGAATGTTCTGTTTGGATTATTCCAATTTCTGGTCCAATGGGTGATCTGATTAGAAACACACCGCTGCTGTTGATTCAGCACTGGTGTATATACAACTTTCAGTAACATCAAGGTCATAATAGGTCAGCATGTTAAAAATGGAGGGGTACAGTATGTAGGCAGTAAGTTAAAAGATGATGTTTGAAATAAGGGGTCAGTTAGCGGGAGTTACACTGCTTTTCAGAAACTGATGCTTTTGGAGTGAATTTTTTTATATTAAAAAGTCGCAATAACTTGGAAACCTTTCTCAGTAAGATCAGGCAAAAAGCAGGAAGGTCAGTACTGGTAGAAGGCTGACCTTTCATTAAAGATATTCATTGAACAATGTAGATCTTTATAATGATGAACACTTAAATGAGAGACATCTAGGCAGACAGTAACAGAACTCTCAATAAAACCCAGACCTGTGGACCTCAATGCTAACCACTATGTAAAAGTTCATAATACAATTCATCTTAAAATCTCTATACAGCTAGAAAATCTTAGTTTTTAATAGATTTATTATTACACAGTCACTGCCAGAAGAATATAAGCCCTATCTGCTGTAGCATAGCAGCCCTGGGGAATTCTCAGAAACTGCTCATTTAACAACATAATGTTAACTGGCTAAGAAATAGGTTGGAATGAGAAGTCAACAACTTCCTCAGTACCATGAAATGATCTTCCATTTTATTTGGTAGTCCTCCAAATTGCCAACAGAACATATGAATGGGCTGCTCATAAACATATGTATAGGGTGGTCCAGATCTAAATTATGCAATTTTCATTACGCTATAACTTATTAACTTTATTACATAGAAAATCACCCAAAAAATCCCGGACCATCGAGAAGTGCGCAAACTGATGACATGAAGAATCATCTTCGCACCGAACTGGAATCGTCCCGCATAAATCAAAGTCATCCAAACAATCTGGATCTGCATAATTAGATCTCGACCACCTTGTATTGGACTATGCATGGTGGGTCAGAAAACTTTCTGAGACAAAGCTGTGTAAGTAATATAAAGTGGGAAGTGTCTTTGTGTCACAGCTATGATGCCACACATATCCCTTCTTGTACCACATAAAGTCAGTGAACCCTGATCTTCAATATCCATAATTTGATTCTCTTTAGTGTTCCAATTATACAAAGCTGCACATTCACCATTACCTTCTGTACTTAGTAGCGCTCCTGCTGGGAGAGCACACTATTCACAGAAGATTTAGCTTTGATGATATCAGCTGGGGAATTCCCTTTTCAGGTTCAGAAATTTTAATAAGTTCCACAGAAGAAGGAAAAAAAAAACATGTTCAATTGTGCAGCTCAAGTTCTCTCAGAGAAGAGAAAATCACATTGAGGCTGCAAGGGTAATCCATAGTGTGCAAGCACATGAGGAAATGATCATTAAAGGACTGCTTGCATGTGTCATCAAAGCATAGTTTCCTAGGAGAAGGCTTCCTTGTGCTACAGGCACAAATCTGACATAACTGTGGCATGTCATACATAATTGGCCAAGACGGAACATCTCCACAAGACCTCCAATGAAAATTGCAATACATGTTTTAAATAAGCAGTGTATTTGAAAGAAAATTCAAGCCGTAATGGCAATTTACAAATCATATGGAAAAACTGTGTATAAAGGGAAGGCTACCAAACGTCTCTTTCATTTTATCAGTTTGTTTTTTTTTTCATATTGACTCACACAAATAGGAAAATCTGCTTCTTTGTGTCCTGTTTGGTATCATCTGAAAGAAAAACTTTGTGTGCATATTAAATGTGTTCCTTGTATTATTCTAGTATGTGTGTGCAACCCGTATTTAATAAAGGCCTAGACTTACTGTGGTTTCATTTTTTGTTATTGGAGTCATGTTAGGTGTGAGTGAGTCACCTTCACTCACATTGTCTAGTGCTTTATATCTGCAACAGCATGACAACATACTAAGAAAAAGCATCCTTCCTTCGCCACAGGCTGCTAATACCATTTGTAATACAATAGTTGACTTGAACTTCAGTAAGATTTGCTTTACTTTACAATTGTTTGTCATGAAGTTATGGTGTTTATTTGTTATTTTCCTGAGTATATTGTTTCATTTTCTTGGGTGCTGTCATTACATATTTTTTTTCCATTGGTGCAGCCACGTTGTTTACTGGTGCCTTCCCATATGCTATAACATAAGGTGTGTCACACTATACTGTTTAACATGGCAATGCACAGTCCTCAATATCCTAGCTTTGGGATTTAACCATATACCAAATTTTACTTACATTTCTTTTTAGGTTTAAGGTTTTGGCCTTAAAGTTTTGTTTTGTTCCTGGCTAACATTATTTTGTCTAATACATTGGTTTAAGTCCATCCATCCATTATCTAACCTGCTATATCCTAACTACAGGGTCACAGGGGTCTGCTGGAGCCAATCCCAGCCAACACAGGGCAAAAAGCAGGAAACAAACCCCGGTCAGGGCACCAGCCCACCGCAGGACACACACATACACACTAGGGACAATTTGGAATTGCCAATGCGCCTAACCTACATGTCTTTGGACTGTGGGAGGAAACTGGAGTACCCAGAGGTAACGGGGAGGACATGCAAACTCCACGCAGGGAGCGAACTCGGGTCTCCTAACTGCGAGGCAGCAGCACTACCACCGCACCACCATGCCGCCGCATTGGTTTAAGTCACTAGATTTATTGTCCTTCAAGTAACAATTTCCAACTTATTTGCTTATTTTCCCTCTTCTTTCTTAATCCCTCAAAAACTTTCTTTTTGGTCAGCCAGTTTTTCATCTAGGCAGTGACACTATTGTTTGATTCATGATGAAATTAGGCGCAGTACAATAAGCACTAGTCTTGTGTTCCTATCATTAATGCAATGCATTCAGTTTTGATTGTTCATACCCTCAGATCCCACTGTTTATGTAACTGCAGGAATAACATACTGACCACTGGCACTGAACCTATTTATGGGCACCACTTTTGGCACATTTGCATACCTCTTAGTTAGCTTCCTCAATTATAAACATGCACATGGTGTCCAAACAGCTTATTGCAAAATAAATTATTATATCACATCTGAAATCTTACACTCATGTATGCTTACAGAGTAATGGCAAATGGGCATTAAGTAATTCACCCAGCATGGCAATTTATTTTAATTCTTCCATTCTGACATCTTAGTCCAGTCGCCCACACACATTACTTTAGGTGGTCTGTTTATCTTGGACCATCATGATTATCAATTCTTTCTCTCCTGAATTGGTGTCACATGGAAATAATTCAGATGTCAGGGAACTCTTTGCTACCTATTACAGTGATGATTATAAATTGAAAAGAGTGTAATAATACACAGTTATAGGGATATTTATTGTGTAATGGTTTCAAACATGCTAAGCAAAATATTGAAAGAGTAGGGGTGAGGGTGCAAGTGTACCATATGGTGAACTGGCATCAGAACTGCCTACTTTCTTGCCCCCAATGCAAGAAGACAGGCATTGACTTTATTTGACCCTGAAATGGATTATCAGGTTGGCAAATGGATAGCTAGATGGATGGTACTGATTAATTATAGCATTAACCTTGTAGTATTTTGTACTCATAGTATGAACCTGAAAGAGTTTTTAATTCTCTGCATCAGTAGGCAAAGAATTAAATATACAGTACTGAAAATGCAAGCACCTTTAAATAGTGTTCTGATGCAAAGTGACTCAGTAGTTGGCGTTTTTTATCTCTTAGCTAGAAGAACTTATATTTGATTCTCAGCTTTGAACATGCTTAATGTGGAGTTTTTACATTTTCCCCATGCCTCCAAGAGCTTTCCATAGCTTCCTGTCACATTTTAGATATGTGCATGTTGGTTTGACTGGTGACTGTAAATTATCTTGGCATAACTGAGTATGGGTGTGAGCATGAGTGTGCTTGGCTTCACACCCATTGATGGCCCTTACCTTATATTCATACTGCAGGAACTGACTGCAGCTCTACCAACCCTGTAATACATTAAAGGGGGATATGCAATGGGTGGATAATAGAAGATATATACAGTAATTTGTTTCTGAGTTTGTATAAATATACCTACTTTATATATAAAAACTTAAGCCTAAAAGTACAACAATTTTGTGTGACTTTATTATGTGATGTTTTTAATAATGCTTTAAATTGGGTTACTTTAAAACCTACATATATATGTTTGGTATCATTCTTTTCAGAATTTATCAGACTTTAATGTGATGTTGTTAGATTTTCATATTCTTATTCCATTTTTAAATTATAAACTAAAAAATATCAAGAACTCACGTCCCGCGAGACAAGAGTTTGTGCCAAGAGATTTAGCCACACCCGGGGCGGGAAATAAAAGATAAAGAGTAGGACAGCTGCTGTACAGGCTTTTAAATGTTTGAAGCACTATGTGAGATGCAGATCATGCGGCACAGCAACAGTAGCAAGCCAGCATCTGATTGAGAAAAGAGCAGGTAAAAAATAAACTATTTATTTCGCATTGTATCACCGTTTAAGAGGGGGTTTCCCCGCTCTTCACAACGCAACGCGAAACACAGTTTATAGCATTCCATGCAGTTCTTGCCCAGCGGTATACATAGGACAAACGTCAAAAAGAATTGCAACACGTATACAGGAGCATCAAAATGCCGTCAGAAGGAAGGACTCACGATCACGGATTTATATGCACACAAATTCAACCAGACACACATTTAACTGGGACAGTGTACAAGTAAGATTTAAGGCCAGTATTAAAAGTGCCAGAGAGCTGGCTGAATCTTGGCTATCAAATGAAAACGCAATTAACAGACATTTGGACATGAACCCAGCATATGCAAACTTAAGAAGAAAATCTTCCTCATAATAAATAAAGCTTTATGACCAACACTCTCCTAACCCCACCTCATTACTCAAAACTGCTTTATGATACATGATTCATTCTCTCCCTTTGTTGTGGATCTCCAAGTACAAATATGCAAACCGTATCACAAACCTTCACTTTCATATATATATATATATATATATATATATATATATATATATATATATATATATATATAGTGGAACCTTGGGTCACGACCATAATTCGTTCTAAAACTCTGGTTGTAACCCAATTTGGTCGTGACCCGAAGTAATTTCCCCCATAGGATTGTATGTAAATACAATGAATCCATTCGAGACTGTATGAAATGTATGTAAATATATTTTCTTTAAAGATTTTTAAGCACAGAAATAGTTAATTATACCATAGAATGCACAGTGTAATAGTAAACTAAATGTAAAAGCATTGAATAACACTGAAATAAACACCCAGGCTCCCTTCTCAACTGGTCACTCGCTCTCAGTTGCACGCGAGCCTGCGCTCGCTCTCTCTCTCGTGCGCTTGCTCTCTCTCTCTCTCTCTCTCTCTCTCATGCTCGCTTGCTTGCTCTCTCTCTCTCTCTCCTGCACCGACTTTCTCTTCCTGCTTCCTGCAACCTCCCATTCTTTCCTGTTCTCTTATTTTTCCCTTTAGCCGACTTGCACTTCTATTTATGAAGAGGCGTGGCAGTCTTGGTAATCAGCAGATCCTGGGTATAATTACGGATGCGGACCGCTTCTCACCTGTGCACTTAGGTGAGAAACGCCCACATCACTAACTCCTTAGGAACCGCTTCGGCCACACACCACCACACCCCCTCGGTAAGCCACGAGTGCGGTGATTATTTATTAAAACTGGCCTTTTTGACGGAAGCTGTGGACTGGTTGTACCACAGGAGGAAGCTGGGTTGAGAGGAGGTTACAGTTTTGAGGGAGAGTCCCTCTGCGTGATGCACCAAGTACAGGGAGGGACTGAACACGTGCAGAAATCATCGGCCTGTATGAACTGGAAGGGAAACAAAATAGAGTACAAAGAGTTCACAGCGAATGCACAGGGAGAGACTGAACACATACAAAAGTCATTGGCGCGTACGAACCGGAAGGGAAACTGGCTTCTTCGTCAACCGTGTGTGTGGTCATGAACAGGTGGAAAAGTTTGGCAAACCTTTTGGTTGTAACCCGATTTATACGTGTTCAGAGACATTCATGAACTGAGGTTCCACTGTATATATATAGCAATGTAGATAATCAGGTTGGCATAACACCATAAGATCATCAACTTAAACCATTACCTCTATCTGACTGCACTGTCTGGAACAAGCCGCATCATTCTCGCTATTCATTGTCTATACTTGAATAGTATAGATACTATAAGTGTAGCATGATATTGGATAGTGGTTAATGTTTTGACATCCTAAGGCCCTGGCTATGGTTCCTGACATGATTACTATGTGTGTTTTCTTTGTGTATGGTAGTTTGAGTTCTTCTTAAATCTAAAAGATGGGTATAAGCAACTGCACTTCACCCTACCACACTCACTCTATCTATCTAGCACAGTTTTGAAAGCTTCAGAAACCAGTGATTCATTCATTAATTCATTGATAAGACTGCATCAACCAGCTCAAAATTTATTTTATTTCACTTCTGAAACTCATAACACAAATGCACAATAAGAATGGTAAGCACCACTGGACCTTGAAGCTATGTGCAGGAATTAAAGTTTCCAATATGCTCATGAGTCATTCAGTCATCAAAACAAAAGGCACTTATGAATTTGACTCATCTGTGGCATAAGACAAGAAGCCCCTGCATACAAACCCTCCCACTTCTTGGAAGAATGACTCAAATGAAATAGAAAAGGTTATGGAGATGAGAGTAACGAAAACTGTCATGTAATCTGGGAAAGAGAAGTTGTTACAGGAAGAAATCATAGAGCACCAAAAGTACAGAATAGCAGGTCAGGAGGGCACAAGATGAAATGTAAATAAGCAACATAGTGCAAATACTCTCTTTCATTAAACATTTCACCAGGCTTCCTTATGTGTGGAGAAAGGGACGATCTAAGTGGTGTTCCATCACTTCAGCTTTTAGTGCAACTTGAAATTAATATTAAATAAAATAAGTAATGTCAGATTCTACGTTTGGCTGAATACGCTGTTCTTCAGGAGATGCTGTTGACAGAGTTATAAATATATTCATTGTCATCAGCAACTGCCTTCTTCCAACTGCTGCTAGGCAAATTCTGTTATACGTATCTCCAGCCATGTACTGGAATTTTTCCTAATTTCTGTGGAAACGTCTCAGCAGTATGCTGCATTCTTCACTTCATATAATGCTGAGAGGGGTAAGACTTTCCTCTGTTCAGTTTTCTACACTGTGATTTTTAAAATAATTTGCATATATATGGCTCCTTTTAAATGTTATCCCACCAATGAATTTCCACCTCCATTTGGAATCATCCAATTTGGCACTCATATCTGTTTGAATCTTTCCATGCAGGTCAAATTAGAAAGGTTAGAAGAATCAGTGTAAGGCTCTGGTATTTTATGTGAAAAATAGGAAACGTTTTCAGGACTGACAACTGGAGAACAAAAAAATAGCAAACTAATCAAAACAAGCAGACATTTGAAAAACAACATACTACAATTAAAATATCTCCCCAAGGCTTCAAAACAAACAGATTCTGATCTAAAAAATGAGGCTGAAATCTGAACCCCTTTCATTTGTACTTCTTTGATACAACTGGCACCCTAATCCCTAACATCAGACACTTCACTATCCATGTTACAGTTACAATTAAAACATTTAAAACCAGCAAGTGGTTTAAAGGAAAGTGGCAATGACTCTGAAACATTTTCTAATGAATTAATTAACCAATCATATAACAAAATGAATCATTCAATAAACCAATTAATATTCATTTTATAGTGTTTATCACAGTCATCATCATCCCATTACTGTAAACGAAACTTGTAAAACAAGATGACACAGTGTAGCTCATGCTCTAGTTAATGTAGACAACAAGATGAACTAAACAATTTTTAAAGAAGGCAAAAATGAGTCAAATGGAGAAAATGTACAGGTTTAGAAGAAACCAGGTACAGGGACAACATTAAAAAACACAGCTCACACTCCATTTACAATGGAAAATCTCACTAACCCCTCTGTCATGGCATATTGTTGTGAGGTCAGGTTCAACAAAACATTGTCTCACTAGAACAAAAGAATTTTGACAAACAAGAGGAGACAATTCAGTCTGCCAGGCTCATTTATTTAGGTAACGCAGTAGCTAAGATGTTCCAGTATCTTATCCAGTTAATTCATAAAGGTTCTGACGGTTTCCGCTTCATCTACATGTCTTGGTATTTTTTTAAAGATTCCAGTACCTCTTTGAGTGCAGAAGTGCTTCCTGGCTTCACTCCTAAATGCCCTTCCCATTAATTTCCACTGGGGTGCCATAGTAAGTGATTCACCCTTAAGCAGATCAGATTCTTCTAGATTGACTTTACCAGTGTCTCTGAAGATTTTGAAGACCTGCATTAGATCCACACGCAGTCCCTGTGCTCGAGACTAAACAGGTTTAATTCTCTGTGTCTGTCAGAGTACGACATGTCCTTAAGTCCTGGTATGTAATCGGTTGCTCTGTGCATGGCTTCAAATGCTGCTACATCATCTTTGCATTTTGACCAGAACTGCACACAGTGCTTTCACTGGAGCATTTTGTAGTCTGAGCATAATATCCTTTAATTTTTAATCAATTTTATAACCTACAATTTTATTTGAATTTGAATAGCTTCTGTGCATTACTTAGATGATAAAAATATTTTGTCAGCATAAACGACCTAAAACCTGTTCCTGTACAAAGAACATTGTTTCCCTTCTTGTATTTATAACTGATGTTCCTTTCTCTCATGTGTACACTTTTCTACATTAAACTGCATTTTCCAAATGTTCACCCCATTGTGAAGCTTGTCCAAGTCTTCTTGAATTGTTTTTTTTCTGCCTCCTCAGTGTCTGCCATTGTTCCAATTTTAGTGTTATCTGCTAATCTCACAAGTTTACTAACTATATAGTGAAATTTAGGTTATTAGTATGAATCAGAAAAAGTAATGGGCCAAGGGCAGATGCCAGAGAAACTCCACTGAGGACCTTTCTCCATGTGGAGCATTCTTCTCTTACGTGTACTCTTTGTCTCCTACAGATTAACTAACTTGAGATCCAGTTTTGTAGATTAACACTGATGCCTACAGTTTCTAGTTTCAGAATTAATCTTTGATGTGTCGCTGTATTGAAGGCTTTTTGAAAGTTTATGTCATGTTTGGAGCTCTGATTAATAAGGCAAAGTCGAGCTAATGGAGCCCAATGGTATCCTTCCACAAGCCAACAAAGATGTTATAAGAACTTGTTGATTAAGTCTTTGAAATTGCTGTCAACAAAGAAAGAAGGATGCTAATCTCTATACCTGTAAATATGGCATCAGCTTTAGCTCAAGCACTGAGCTATACCGATACATTGTAGATCACATGATGTTAAGGAGGACTTCTGCTATTTAAGTCTGATCTATGTTTTAAATGATCAAACAGGCACAGTTATGGCAGAAAGCAATGACCATGACATGATTAAAATCATATCTCCAGAAACTGTGAACCTTAATTCTACATGAGTTGTTTTAAAGTGCTCTATAAATAAAATTGGATTGGATGAGTGCTTTTTAGACAGAAGTGTTCATTTCTAGATGTTTAAAAGACTAGATACACAGAAAGACATTTTTCATAGCTGGATGTACAGAAAATAATCCATCTGAAAATTAGAATCCAATTTTCTAGTTAGACAGTAGCACTACTAAATCCTACACCATGCTACCATCACCTAGAGTCTGTGAAATTAAAATTTTCTAATTTTCAAGGAGTCATTGAAAACTGTCTAGAAATTAGCTGGCAACACTGTATAATGACTGTCTCTTATTGCATTGGAGCACATCTTAATTATGTGAGGTAGTTATAGTATTATTAGGCATTATTACACTGTACTTATTGTGAAATTTGAACAGTGCTATAGGTGCATGCACAAATATCTTCAAGAATAAGAAATGTGTCCTTACCTTTACAAAGATACTCAGAAAATATGCAATTACTAGGCTGACCTGCCTTTTAAGGCGACTGACTTTTAAGTTGACCACTTCTTAAGGCAATTCAATATGTAGATCAATTTGATATTTTATACAAACTCATTAATTTGGTTATATTGCATTTGAGCGGTATTACTTTAATACTCGTAGTTTCTGTTATTTTTGTGATGAAAATTAAACTTTTTTCTATATTGATGTCGCCCTTTTGAACCCCTCTGATATTTACTACGCGGTGAGGCATTTGTACTCCATCAACATTAATTATTTCTAGAGACATTATTTTGTCTATTTTTCCAGCGCATCACGCACAAAAGCAAGGGAACGATGGGAGCACCAGAACTCTGCTCACATCATGCTTCGTACCGCAAGCTGCAAGTAGTAAGTCTGTGATAACCGGAATACCACTATGCTTTCCACTCACGGGACGGAAGGACAATCCCGATCGCTTTTATATAGTAAGAAAGAAGAAGAAGATATTGCACAGTCTGGAGTAGAAAATCATCTTTTACCTGGAAAAACGAAACTACAAATCCCATCGTGCATTGCAAAATGGACAGGGCATGTGTGAAACTCCGTGCCTGCGTAGCACTCACGGGACGGAAGGACAATCCCGACCACTTTTATTTAGAAGGATGAGGTCTAATTGCACTAAACCTTGGCATATACTTACAAGGTAATTACAGTGTATATAACTTGCATTGACAGACATTTAATGTCAAATGTTTGCTGACAGATATGCTGGCATGGCAGTAGTTCTGATGTCTCAAAGTAAGGCGATTCATATCAGAGGTTCTCCCTGTGGAGTTTGCATGTTCTCCCCTTGTCTGCGTGGATTTCCTCCAGTTTCCTTCGACAGTCAAAAGACATGCAGGATAGGTGGATTGGCAATGCTAAATTAACCCTTGATTGTGTTTGTGTATGTGTGTTTACTCATCTCCTACCACAGTGCTAATGCCTCACAGTAAGGAGACCAAGATTCTTGCTGGTGTGGAATTTGCACATATTTCCAATGTATGGGTTTTCTAGCTTCATCCAACAGTCCAAAAAGGTACAGTTTAGATGGATTGGTGATGCTACATTTTTCCCTAGTATGTGTATTTGCGTGTGTGTTCACCCTGCAATGGCCTGGTGCCCTGTCCAGGGATTGCTCCTACCTAGCATCTTATGGTTGCTGAGACACACTCCAAATTCCCCACAACCCTGCTATAGATAAGTGGGTTTGTAAGACGGGTGAATGTTTCCTGAGAGCTTATATATTCTATAATACTACTAGATATAAAAGTGAAAGGTACTTAACAAGATAGCATTATTCGTCTAGTGGACTTAAGAGAATAGCACTTTTGAATTTTTTTTTTAGAACTAAAATAGCAAAGTGCTATGCTTAAAAAAAATTACATGGTGGTATTATTACTGTGACAGACAGGTGCCCTGTCCAAGGTTAGTTCTTACCTTGCACCCTATGCCAGCTTGGATAGGCTCCAGCCCAAGCCCCATGACCATGGTTTGTAGATTAGACAATGACATGACACGACATGACAATATGATTGGCCCTGCTACTTCACAACTTTAGAAACCCATATTGATTGACAGTCACTGCCAATGTGGACTTTGTTTGTTCTACCTGTACAAGTTTTCTCTTAAGTTTTGAAAGATATGTATGTTAGGTTAACCATTGACTTAAAAATGTGATCTGTGTGTGTGTGTGTGTGCGCATGTGTGTCCTCCATTTAGGTTTGGGCTTACTTTGCATTTAACGTTTCAAAAATAGACCCAAAGTCCCTATAACCTTATAATTAGTGGATACATAATTAAATAAATACAAGGCCTCTGGGCGACTTAGTTCCTTAACAAAACGTTGATCATACTTTTAACAGGAAAGTGTGTTGACATAGGGCTGTTTAAAGCAGCGCATTATTTCTCACTTTGATTTTGGTGTGAAACTTAATTGCCCCCCTTCCCCTATGATAATTTCAATTTGTGGATACTTGATAATTTCATCAAGTGAGTTCCGGTCCCCTTCATTCAGTGGGGCAACATTCCTCTCTTGGATACTCTTTCATTTCATCGAGCGGAGAATAAAGGGTTACTTTGGTCATTTTGACTCACAAATGCTCATTAATTTCATTAAGCAAGCGGGAGGGTGGTCACTCTTGATCATTTTGGTGCACAGATACTCGATCAATCGTTTAAACAAACAGGGTGTTTTTGGTGAAAAAAACCTTAGCCATCGCAGGGCCCCCTTATAGGAATGAAAATTCAAAAAACAGATCTCCTTAATACAGTAGTTCTTAACCTGCGGGGGGCACGAAGTAACAAAAAGGGGGTGTGAAGATGTGAAAAAAAAGAAAACAAATATCAAAAATATCAAAAAAAATCTGTTGAAACCAAAACAAATTAACTTAAACTACATTCTGATACTAGAACAATAAATATAGAGTTAGATAAATGTCGATAAAAGTTAAGCAGGTATAATAAAATATGCATCTACATTTCAAAAAAATGTTAGGGGGGCGCGATTAAAACTGTTACGAAAACTTGGGTCACAAATACTTAAAGGTTGAGAAACGCTGCCTTAATACCTTTTTGTTTTTTCCTAGATAACAAGATCAGAAAGAAATAAAATGGTGACATTTTCTTTTGTCTCATTCCTCTTGAGAGAAAAAATACTTCTGTATTCTCACAAGTGTCTCCTCTTGATTCTCATCAGAAATCTCAGCAAAGTCATACAACGGGCTCAGATTTTCCAAGTAAAGTCTTGACACATTTTTTCAATTTAAAAGTATTTGCATAGTGTGCTCAGTGAAATGTATGGACAGTTGTTTGTGGTAATAAAGCACAATGTACTAAGGGTACAAACGTGTAATCTTTGCTTCTGAATAATAGTCTTACTTGCTCAAATTTACATTGCTGTGCTCCAATTTGATCTTACTCATTCTAGAAGAAAAGGCTGGCAGAGTGGCATAGCGGTTAAGACTTCGGACTTCAAAAGCTGATGTTGTGGATCCAAATCCCACAACTGACACCATCTGGCCACGAGCAAGTCACTTCAACTGCCTGTGCTCCAACGGGATAACCAAAAAAAATGTAATGAATTGAATAAAGGCATCAGTTCAGTAATAAATAAAAGATACAGAGTCTTGAAAGAGATTAAAACAAGACTAGAAAGAGATCTCACAAAATATAACCTGCTTTTCAAATCCAATTCTCAATTTACCTCAGATCTATTGTCTTCTTTTGCTCTAAAGTTATTTCTTTTAAGGAATTTTAGGAGAAATATCAGAGAGAAGAGTTAATTCTTAAATGAAACATAAATGAGAATCTCTTTTAAGTTTCATGAAATATCAAAGATCAACCTGTGGGCAGTAAAATTTTCCTATTGGCCTGGACATGCACCCAGAACACCCTGATGATACAACCACCTCTGAATAAATAGAACCTAAATAACAATTACTACTGTTTTTCTCAACTGACAGTTGTACCAAATTTAATTTTAAATGTGAGTGCCATTGAGAAACATGACTATACTTCCTTAGAAGGTTGGCGTCCTTCAACATCTGCAGTAAGATGCTGCAGATGTTCTACCAGACGGTTATGGCGAGTGCCCTCTTCTACACGGTGGTGTGCTGGGGAGGCAGCATAAAGATGAAGGACGCCTCACGCCTGGACAAACTTGTTAAGAAGGCAGGCTCTATTGTAGGAATAAAGCTGGACAGTTTAACATCTGTGGCAGAGCGACAGGCGCTAAGCAAACTCCTGTCACTCATGAAGAATCCACTGCATCCACTGTACTGTCATCTCCAGGCAGAAGAGTAGCTTCAGTGACAGACTTTTGTCACTGTCCTGTTCCACTGAGAGACTGAGGAGATCGTTCCTCCAGCACACTATGCGACTCTTCAATTCCACCCGGGGGAGTAAATGATAACATTATTCAAAGTTATTGTCTGTTTTTATTACTCTTTAATATATATATATATTTTGTATCAGTATACTGCTGCTGGATTATGTGAATTTCCTCTTGGGATTAATAAAGTATCTATCTATCTAGTGCTGCTGCCTCAAAGACCAAGCATCCTGGGTTTGATTCTCACTCTTCTCTGTGCTATCTGTATTGAAATGAATCATTCCCCCGGTTTCTGTGTGGGATTTATTCACATTTTTGTTCAGAAATCGTCAAGGATGTGCCATTTACGTTAATTGGGGTTTCTAAGCTGGTCAGGGGGAATGTAAGTCTCAGCAGGTTCTGAAGTGGACGGAGGTGGCTCCCTTTTGCACTGGATGCTACTAGGATGAGCTTGACCCAATTAGTTGGATCACGTAAGTTTCATAATGTTATTTTCTTTATGTTTACAAAATCTAATTTCAAATATAACTTAAATTCCTAATTACTTCTATTTTTGCTCCTACTTTAGAACTAGTAAATCAAAAGTCATGGTTTCACTTACACTTACAGGGAAGCAGTGATTTTTTTTAACATTTATTATATGTTATGCTTTCCTTTGATTATGCCTCAGCAGACTCATCTTTTAATCTTTATGTCCTCCTTCTATTCATTCCATTACCCAAAATGTACTTTGTCCCAACTTTCAGTTTCTATGAAGGACCCCACTCTTTTTAGTTTTCCTCTGCCTTTTGCTCAGTTATTGGAAAATGTTGTCGTTCTTGTTTGAATGCCCTAATTTTAATTTCCTAATCTAAGACCAGCAACTAAGACTAGATAATGAATGTTTGGAGGGGTAAACTTTTACTATGATTCCTTCATTCCATCTTTTGCACAAAGCTTTTCCCATTTCTTAGTGTTTCAACATTTTACAACTTTCATTCTTGTGATTTCTTTTGTCTCTTTTTCATCACCTTTCTTTGCTTGGAAGTTTGTCCCAGTATGTACCCCCATAATTATTCACACCGCTTTTGCCACCCCTTCTTAAAGAAATCCCATGAGTGACCAGTCTCACTGCACTTTCTCTTTCTTCTTAATTAACACTGTTGTCTACGCTCTCATCATTCTGTCATTTGTCGTGCACATTCAACTGAGCTTGTCTTTTTTCCCCTCTCTACTTCACAGATGTTTGAAGTCTTTTAGTGTTTTGGTGCTTGTATTATGTTCCACTATTTCTATGTATCTTGTCCATTAAACTATTTTTTTAATTTCTTTTTTTATTTTCACCAGATTCTTTTGAAAATTTTCAACATGGTATAAGGATACCATACATATGTAATAATAACAGATCACTTAGAGTTTTAACTGTGTAGTAGGAATCAGGATCTTAAAGAGTCCCAGGTAGTGAGGAGCCATCTGAATGATCAGTTTGTTATGGGCGCTGAAATGTGTACTGACAATAATGCTCACCTCCATTTTTTACCATTTAAAAATGAGCAACTGTCCAAATAAGAATGGAACTATCCAGATTATAATTCTGTTTATATCTCTGATTATATTACCCAGTCTCTCAATAGATAGATAGATACCAGCACTCTTCAATTTTAAGATCATAGAAGCTAAAAGCCTATCCTTTTGAAAATAACCATAAAAGGCAGGAGCTGCCATTGGAGAGGGCACAGGAACACCCCAGACACTCTTGCACTCACACACATTGCCAAATTTCCTGATATCAGTCTCTAATTAAACTGTCCTTGAACTGTGGGTGGAAATTATAATACCAGAAGGAACTGACATGAAAAAAAAGAGTATCTGCCAACTTCATCAAATTTAGGTTCCTTCCATGCCAGTGCAAAATGTATCACAAAAATCCTCAGAAAATCTGATATGCAGTCACATTATGTTATATAGTGTTTGATAACTTGCAGCATAAGGCGTTTGACCAAAAGATTAAAATTATGAATAGCAAGTTATTGGTTATTTTACATAGTATTTTTATTGCAATTAAATACCAGTAAAATGGGTTTTATAAGAATTACTTGTTATAAAAATGCAAAAAATATTAATTATTCAATTAATGTTCATTTTCAAAGGTAATTTTAATTTAAATATTTGTTTCACACAGTTGCTTTTAATTGTAATCAATTAACCAATTATCCTTTATTTTAAAAGAATCACTTGCACTAGGGTGCCAGGTGGTGCCCTCACAGATCCAGTTTTGTCTCTCAGGATTTAGTAAAGGTTTCTGTGTGATTGTGTGGATTTTTCTATGGCTCCTACTGTTTTCTTGCCACATCCACACAGTTCTGCATGTTGGATTACCTGACCCCAGTGTGAGTGAGTGTGGATGTGTATGTATTTGTGCCTTGCAGGTTAATAGTATTGTGTTTGGGGTTGTTTAGTGTCTTATGCACAGGGGTAAGTCCCCTGTGACTGTGAATTGAACCAAGGAATGTACATAAGTATGCATTATATGTATATATTTGTTATGTAAAATCAAATAAATTTGGCATTTATTATCCATTGCTTAATCTGCCTAATCCATGGAAAGCCTGTGCCAATCCCAGTAGCACTGAGCTCAAGGCAAGATCCAATCCTGGAATAAGCACACTCACACTCTTGGGATGTGGATAGACATGCAGTGAGGACACCCCATGGGCACTTTACAAGGAAAGCAACGCATATCCCACTGGAAAAATACCCTTGGCTGGAAGAATCAAACGTGATTGAGTGAATGTACTATATGTTGCAATATAAAGTCTTAATATGTTACATATCTTTAATCATCTATACCCATTTTGTCCCTTTCAGGAAAGTAGGGTGACTGGAACCATCCAGGGAACAATGGGGACAAATCACAATGGGCCATCAGTTTATTACAGGAATACTCATACACATGCACATCTACATACATTACATCAGGCCATTTAGGAGCTGAAAACCCAAACAGGCATGAACAGAACACTAAAACTGTATTTGAACCCAGTACTTTACAGCTTGAACACCAATAGAACTCTAAAAATATACTTTGATTTATAAATAGTAAGAGACTGGTGAATAACTGTTAGACTAACTAATGGCTACTAATCAAACCTGCAGTGATTTAATTGGGGGCCAGCATAATAACTTTTTTAAGTGGACTGTCATGCAGTTTAAAACACCAAATGGTCTCCACTCTCCATTTCAGTTCAGCTAACATTCATCATGCTGAAGACTGTACTTTAAGGAGATTAATTTAGTAGTTTTAGTTTGAGGATCATACAGTAGCTACTTTGATGAAATTGGCCCCTTTGTTGTTAAAAGCACCATTCAGACTCCTGTTGAACCACAAATGTGTACTTACCTAGTAGTGTGTTAGTCATCCTAGTGTTACTACAAATTCATCTTATTAAATATTACTGAAGGCTTGCAGAATCTTTGTTACAAGTCTGTAGTACCAAAACATGTCAATATTATTTAGCCAATAGTGATTCACAGCATGCTGATTCTATTAAGCAAGGCCGCTATTAAAGAAATGAGCTCATCCTTACAGAATGAAAGAAGGTCAGTCAGTTTAAACCAATGTGCTGACGATAAAATGAAAATTCAATATCTGTGTTCACAAATATATTGCCTATAAGTGTTTTTTTTTTTTAATTAAGGTTATGGTCAGGCAGTAATGCCAGTCATAACAGGCAAGGTGAAAGAGTCATTAATATCTACACATACAACTGACATTTGAGTAAGAAGCTGTGATGCGAAAAATGTATCCAGCAATATTTCTGCAAAATCTGCTTTCATGGCAGTGTGAATTTTGCTCATAAGCAAAAGCAATCATCTTTGCCTTAAGCAAAACAAGTCACAGATCCCTTGACAAATGAACAAATGAAGTAGAAGTTGCCCTTTTTCATCCTTTCCATGTAAATACAGTTCTGCCCCACCCCCAGCCCCGATAATGAAGTAAAACTGAGAATTATTCATTTATTTTGACTTGAGTGAGCTAACACTATCCTTTGGGATGTCACAACGCTTTTATAGTACTCTTCGTTTTGAGACTGCAGTACCTTTAATCTGCTCCTAGGCAGTTCATCTGTTACTAGGCAGAAGACAGACCCTGCCTGCAAGCTTTATCATTTTATTTGGTATCTAAGGCTTTTACACTTAATCTCAGCTTTGCAACATTTTTTTTCATCAGTTACTGTAAAAATTAGGTCATTTCATTGACCTACTTATAGTTGTCATGAAATATCCTGCTTTTTTCACTTTTTTCTTCCTCTTTTTCTTTGGCTTCAATAAACGCATGCTTAATATTTAATATATCTTAGGCAGCTAAGGGTGTTTTTTTTAAATACTGTTCTGAATTCAGCTCCAGTAAAAAAAAAAATGTTAACAGGAGGAAGCAGGATGCCATGAGAGCCACTAAATAGGATAAATGCAAATTACTAGCTGTGTATTTTCCTACAGTAACAGCTTGAAAAAACAAGCACAGAAGGATATTTTCAGCCAATGTGGCCCAGATTCTCCTTGTTACTCATGTCAGTATTTTAGACGTGCACTGGAATGCATTTTATATCTCCAGAAATGCACAACATACACAAAGATGCAACCTGCAGGAAACATTACTTTTATACAGTTTTTCATTAGTAGTTAACACTACTAGATATACAGTTCATGCAATTAAACATTTTACTTAGTGAGATACTGTTTTTATACTTAATAATTTAAACAAGGTCTACTCAACTTTAATTTCGTGCACCTCCTTGAATAGTAATTGAGGTGTGATTTTATCTGCTATTAGTTACCCATAACCCATAACATAATCTAACCTGTTTAATGTAATTCAAATTATGAGGTGTCCAAAGCTGTTTCCCAAAAATCAGTCCAGGGTGGGGCACAAATCCATCATGAAGCTCACTCGAGAACAGTAAACGCCTACACTCACATGGCTTCAGTTTGCAATCACGAGGATGTGAGAGGAAAATTAGAGTACCAGGAGAAAAGTCATGCGGACATGCGGTGAACATGTAAACTTCACACTAACAGAAAGCAGAATTCAAACCTTGTATGCTGGATCTGTGAGATAGCACTTCTAACCACTACACCACTATGTCATCCAATTAGTTAATAAATCAGTCTTTATTGTATGCAAAGCCATTCAAAACAAGCACTTAATTAGCTGGTCTTATTACTGCTCAAGAGGTTGTATGTACAGTATGTCCTCCTACCAGGGTGGTCCAGATCTAATTATGCAATTATGAAAAGGCGAACACATCACACCCGCTGTTCGACTGACTACCGTCTCCCCGCCATTTTGGAATACAGGGCAGGTGCTACCATCAGCAACAAAAAGAATGTTTTGTGAATTCTCTATGTAATAAACTTAAGTTATAGCGTGATAAAATTAGATCTGGACCACCCTACACTTTCCAAGTCATAAACAATGGTTGTATAATATTGTGAGCACGAGGCATAAAAGAACTAGTGAAAGTGCTTTTTGTATGTGTTGTCACACATGTGCATCAGAAGTTCGCCTTACGAGATCTGTCAAGGTATATAATAACCTGATAAGAGGGGGCACTATCACTAACACTGTCTTCTCCTTCTCTTCCTGCAGCACTGAGAAACTGCCCAGTGAGGGCACCTAACTCTGCCCATTCCAGTTCCCTGACCATAACAACCCCGGCTTCCAAGAAGATGGTGTAATTTTGGCAAGAACAACCCGCTGGACAGCGCTCACTAGCAAAGTGACTCTAATTCACGGCTAGAAGCCGAGCCCTACTTTGTTATCGGAAGCCCGAAGACAAGAGCACTAACACCTAAGGAGCATTTTCTTTTGTTAATTAAATGGGATGACCGGGTTGACACCCCAGATTTTCTTCGGCAAGTCTGTCATTCCTGCACTCGGCCACAGTGTCAAAAATCCTTTACCAGTAGAAGTATGCCAGGTTAAAGACTTCAAAAACTAAAAAATAAACTGTACTTCAACTTAGCTTCTTCAGAAGTATTTTTCTTTGTGGTTTGTTGATTGGCTCTTTTCATAAATTGAAATTTTTTTTTAAACTATTCACTATTTTTGAAGTGGATTTTTTTTCAGAATTCAGTGGTGTTACTCTGTGCAACAACAAACATGTTGTAGCCACCTGTAATAATAAGATGAATGAAGAAAGCTACACAACGCTATCCTGATATTGTAATTATCAATAATGGTTGTTAAATATGGGTATATTAGAATGCCCAGAAGGAGTTGGCAATCTTTTGGCCTTGGAGCATGTTGAGGTTTATTTTCCATAGTATTCTCACTGGCTGGAATTTTTGTTTTCCTCTCATGCTTGGCTATACCATAGCACTTGTTTGTGAAACTGAACATTTACTGAACTTTCTTATTTTTACAGTTTTTAAAAACCTTTTATGAATTATTTTTTAACTATGTCCTATTTAATCTGGGGGTTGGTGGCAGAATTGGCACTCCAGTCACCATAAAAAACCTCACATTAGTTCCATCCCGTCTGAACTAGTGTGGTGCTGAGATGTCACCTGTTGCATGGATCGCAATCGGGTCCTAATCTGGGATACTGAGTTGGTTTGTCATGTGGTGGGTACAACAGAGCACTGTATCAGCACGTGCTCCTAACTTCTCTCTCTCTATATTTAATCAATTTAATTTTCTACTATATAAAATTAAAGTTATGAAGGAATATTTCACAGATATAAGCAATATTCAGGTTGAAAGTAAAGGAACTCACTCTTACACATCTACTGTAGTCAAATACAACTTAACAAACTAAAACAGCTTAATTTACTGAAAAATATATTCTCAATAATATGGTTGAACATGTTCAGCTACAAGCACATATTCTCAATGCTTCTTTGCAATGCTGAATGATTTGAAGCACTCATTTTCTCTTACCGTTTAATTGCCTCTTCTTGTCTCCGCTTCTTCTCTTTCAGGTAAGCTAAGTTGGTCTCATTCCTCATTCGATCGCTCTCTCGAGCAATGTCTGAAGCATTCTGTATGACCAGGCTGTCATAAGCTTGGAGCCCTTGGTCTTCAACATAATGAAAAAACTGAGTCAAAGTGGCTTCTTCCTCTTTTGTATTCATTTTTCTTCAGAGGCAATGTAATAACTCTTGCTGCCAACAAGCAAACACATAAAATATTGCAGTGAACAAAACTAAATGTTGATGTTTGATTTACTGTGTAACACTACAGTACATAAAAAGTGACTTACAAATAATAATAAAACACATAAAATTCTTAAACCTGCATAATTCAGTTTTGTGAAGCACCAGGGTAAATCACACAAATACTCACTCAAACAGGGACAGTTTAAAGTCTCCAGTCAAAGTAACCAGAGCTTCTATGGGATATGAGAGAAAAACCTGGGTATCTGAGGAAAAGCCACACAATCAGAAGGAGAATTTGTACACTCCACACACAGTGAGGGTGAGGTTTAAATTTGAATCTATGAGGCAGCACTGCTACCCTCTGCAACAATGTGCTGCCCTCAAAAATGCTCTTGCAAAATAAAAAATGTATTAACACACACCTGTACCACTAACTCTAACTGTACTGGTGTAACCCCACACATTGACATTACAAGCTTTATTATGTGATGCAAATCAAATAATATGAAAATGATAATGTTAAACAGATGAAGATTTTACTAGTGATAAAATATTCTGCCTCTAACTTTAGGAGTTTCAATGTAAGCACACATGCAGTTAGAAAATGCAATAGTTGCATCATCCAACAAAATGTCATTTCATTGTTACTGAATTGTTTTAGCCCTGCGGTGGGCTGGCGCCCTGCCCGGGGTTTATTTCCTGCCTTGTGCCCTATGTTGGCTGGGATTGGCTCCAGCAGACCCCCGTGACCCTGTAGTTAGGATATAGCAGGTTGGATAATGGATGGATGAATGTTTTAAAAGCTTGTGTTGACTATTTTCCCACTATATGCTGGTAAATACTGGACTGCAATTTTTGATTACATATAACTGACAAATATTAATATTAAATGTATAAGGAGAAAATTAGTTATGCATCAACTAAAATTAACTTCTTAATACAGTACATAATTTATAAATGTTCTGTTTCCTTATACACTTTTATTTTAATGTCCCTTTGTAAATTCTTGATTGTTATAACTGTAAGTTGACAGACAGGCATATAGATAGATAAATAGAAATAGCTTTCATGTGGTTTTACTGATTGCTTTGTTTATGTAATTTCTAGGAGATTAAATAACAATTCATCACAACTTACCAAGTACATTTACAGACTTTATATTTTATTTATACCATTATTATGCCAATAGACAAGTATGTACTTCCCATACTATATAAAGTCTGTCATCAAAATCAACTAAAAATACCTTTTATTTGCATTGATTGCCACAATTACAGTTTTAAAAAAAGTAAAATATTTAGAAATGTATACGTACATCATAAGTCTATTTAATGTAGCCATTCATCACACAATGACTGATTGCCAAGATCATGTGTGTTCTCATAATTCAAGTGTTTCAACAGAGCAATAACTTCCAGGCCAGACACTTGTAACAGTCAGCCTACACTTCTCA
This sequence comes from Polypterus senegalus, assembly GCF_016835505.1. Taxonomy (NCBI): domain Eukaryota; kingdom Metazoa; phylum Chordata; class Cladistia; order Polypteriformes; family Polypteridae; genus Polypterus; species Polypterus senegalus. Next base: position 143,987,445 of record NC_053154.1, on the reverse strand, counting down.
CATGCTGCTTATTAGAGGGTCAGAGTGGGGCTCTGCAATAATGGGCTCTGTCTATTTACTTCCAAAGACCTAATCCTTCAAGGTGTTTTTTTTTCCAATTCAACAGTTGAACTTACTGCTTGTCTCTAGTAACATATTTTTGGGGTTGAAGTCATCATGTTGCTTGTCTTATTTGATAGCATATTTTTCTAATACATTTTGTTTTGACAATATAATTAGAAAATTATGCTAATTATAAACCTGTTAACTTCTTCTTCTTAACTTCTTTAGAACAGAAAAATGTTTAACAACACAAATAATAATAATAATGTAACATCAATACTGTTGTGTGACCTCCAAACAAAAACATTACTAAAATGACTGCTTCTAATTTCATGTGATTTAAGCTTACACTGTGACCCCACCTAACAAAATTAAGACGGGTTTATACTTACAAAATGATGCAGAATCTCTGCAGACACTGAAGTGCAAACAGAAAGGAGTTAATTTCTTCTTAGTGGAGCCCTTTCTCCAGTTTGATTCTGTATATGAACAACAGAATTTTTCAGCACCATAGGAGACCGACCATTTGTAAGCTGCTGCTTAAAAAATATTAAAGGGTTCAGTTTTGAAGTGTTTGTTTTTGATGAGGAAAGGCGGACAACTGCTCATTTGAATCCCGGGTGGCTGAAAAGCCGACGATGGCCATCTCCGAGCTTGCAGCATGCAAAATCGTTGCAGCGACTCGCAGCAGGTGTGATTTTGCAAGAAAACAAACCAGCGCTCCGTTAATCCTCCATCACAAACAGTGTATAAACAAGGTTTATGTTGATGTCCGGTGAATGATTTGTATCCACTTTACCACAAAGCGTAAAAAGACGCAACCTGTACAGGAAAAAGGAGCCTTGCTAGTAAGCTTCATTTGCTCATATTTCTTCCGACATAAAAATGATACTGATGAAAATTTAACACCACTGGCAGATATAGAGCATCACTCATTTTCTATATTGTGGTTGTTGTCGCTTGTGTTGTTTCTTTTAACAAAGACTTCCGTTCCGTAGACGCTTCCTCGTCCCCATTAGATACATAAGGCTTGGAATCGACAGGCGCTTGGTATCATTCCTCCCCCGTCGACCAATATTGGTAAGCTTGCGATCTTTAGTCCGTCAGAAGCCGCAGCAGCAGATTAATTAGGGATTTTCACTTGTAAATCAGGAGACAAAGAGCAAGCCTACTGTACCATTGACGAAGCAAATATCATCCCTTCAGTTGTCTCCCCTCCTGTCTCTCTGTTGCTCTCTCTTGCTTTATCTGTTTTGAAATCACACACAGCCTTTACCAAAGCTCTCCAGCAGCGTTCCAGCACCACGGATAGATCCTTCCTGGGCCAGTCAGTGACAGGGGGGAGAATAGAGAGCGAATGAAGCCGCATCCAACACGCAAGCACCAAGGCAATCTCATTCCGCCTCAGATTTCATCTCCCAGGGGTCTAGGTCCTCATTATTATTATTTTTTTTACCTAGGCAACAGTCTCCCTCCTACGTGCTTCTGTGCAGCCAAAAATATGACTGGAAAATAAGATAAAAAAAAAATAAAAAAATGAATCCATATATAATAATGATAATAAAAGACATACAAGTTATTAAGTTGTACATAATTAGAGCAACATAACTCCGCCTATCCCCTAAATTTCTTGCTGGAATGGTTACAGTGGAAAAAGTTAAGTATGTCTCTTCAGAGATCTCCAGATGTGCATCTGCCAGGCAACCACGGTCGCTTTGCTACGGAACAGACTGTTGCTCTTTGTGTAGGAGGGGCCTTTTCAAATAAACCTGACCAAGCCACCTGTTCTTAGATCAGCAAATCCGCTCAAAGGCAACTAACGTTTTCTGATGAATTAACAAGCAAAGCGGAACGCTCAATTCCCTTAAGTGGGAAGGAAAAAAGATATAGGGACAGTAGAAAAACTGGCCTTGGTGTTCGGCCCATGATGAGTCCTGGTTTTACTGTTTGGCTCCGCCCACTTACCTACCTTTCGCGTCAAGTTGGGAATTGCGGTTTTGAAATGGCGTTTCAATTAATATTATATACGTTTGTGCGGTTATATTTTGCGTAATGTAGCATTTCAAAAAATAACAAACTGAATCTATCTATCTATCTATCTATCTATCTATCTATCAGCACTGTTTTATACTTATAATGAAAAACTGAAACACTATAGATAATGGACGACCGTTATCGCGCGAATTCTGACAACTGACAGTGAAAAGTTAAAATAAAAATAACATTAAAATGTACAGGTAAGCTTGTAAGGCTATTACTGCTAGTATGTGTTTTTGGTTAGAAGTAAAAGCAGACTCAGATATTTTACAACAAAACAGTCACAAAATGAAAAATGCATTAATTGATGCATGATAAATTCTAGAATTAAACAATACCCATTTAACTTACTGTCTCGTGTCCAGAAGCCTCAGTGTAATGTGTCCTATAGACCTTGGCTGCCTCATCAATCAACTAATGTAGTTCCGTTTTTGCCCACCCGCTGACATCATCTTTTTCATTGAATTACCATGACATTGTTTAAAAGCTGGGATTGAGTGGAGGGGTTTGAATGTCGCAGCTGTGCTTTTAATTTAATAAAACCATATTTTAGGTAGCACCTATCTATCTATCTATCTATCTATCTATCTATCGCATCTTATTCATTTTGATTTTTTTTTCTTCTTTTTATTTGAAACAAATATGTAGAACTAAGAGCATGGAGATTGTCAAAGAGAAAGAACGTTTTCCAAATAGTCTTAAAAGGGCTTACCATGGACTAAAGAAGTAAATGGATAAGATTGACATATTGGCTCTTAAGCTTTCTGTGCTATGAAGAACATTTTTCTACCTTTTGCATTATGTAAGCTATGTTAATGATCCCAATATTGCTTGTTGAAATTGAGCGTGGGAGGATGAAATGAGGATGACTTGGTAATTTAATTAAATAAACTGTCAACTTTTTCAGTGAAGTTCTGGGGCAGTTTCAGCAAAACTGTTGATGTCAGATCAATAATAGATCCATCGGCATCATACAATATTTTTAACTATTAACTTAACCATAGTTCATAGAGGGTGGCGCAGTGGTAGCGCTGCTGCCTCGCAGTTAGGAGACCAGGGTTCACTTCCCGGGTCCTCCCGGTGTGGAGTTTGCATGTTCTCCCCGTGTCTGCGTGGGTTTCCTCCCACAATCCAAAGATATGCAGGTTAGGTGGATTGGTGATTCTAAATTGGCCCTAGTGTGTGCTTGGTGTGTTTGTGTGTGTCCTGCGGTGCGTTGGCACCCTGCCCAGGATTGGTTCCTGTGTTGGCTGGAATTGGCTCCAGCAGACCCCCGTGTTCAGATTCAGCGGGTTAGAAAATGGATGGATAGTTCATAGAATACTATTTTTTGTTGAGCAGTTTCAGCAAAAAAGTATCTCTATACTCAATGTTCCTAATTTCAGTTGTCCTAATGCGGCCAAACTATAATATTTGTAACCAATTTGAACATTGTAAAAAGCACTTTTAACAGTTGAGAGTAATGTAGTTATTGAATTAATAATTTCAGCAACAGTCCAAATGCAGAATTCAATCTTGAACAAGGACTAAATGCATTGCAGACACATTTACAAACACAGGTAATTTAATGATTTAAATTGAACTTTTCTGTATGTCTTTAAAGTATGGGAAAAAAAACCTGATGGTCTCATTAGGAATCCAAAAAAGTAACATATTTACCAGGATTTATAAGAAGAGTTTTAATGTAGAGATACAGAAGTACAAACAGTGGAAACAAAGTATCTTTGTAAAGTATCTGATACAATAAATGATCCATAGCAAACCGTTAAGCTTACCTGTACTCCATTTGTAAAGAAGTGTGTAAATCATTGTACTGTAGTCTGATCTCATGCAGCAAATCACCTTGGGCAAAGCAGACTGTCAGACATATAATAATGATAAGCTGATCAAATTTTCCACGTACAAAACATATGCATTTTTTTTTAATATGGTTGGTGTTTATATATTATAAATAATGTAGCTGTTATTCTGTTGAAAAAGTCATCTATAATTAATGCTACATGATGAATTGTAAAAGCTGTTCATATCTGCCTTTTACTGGGTCTCTCATATAAGAAAAAAGCAAAGGATAAGGCTGTTCAATAGTGACCCCCGACTGTCTTTTATGTCAGCTCCAATAATATTAGAAGCCTGATTCCATAGTCTCCATAGCAAAACAGAAAAAAATGGACAATTACAAAAAAATGAAAGTCATAAAATTTCAAGGGTATGAACAAGATTGCATTAAAAATTGATTATATAAAATAAATTCTAATTTCTGAAATGAGACTGGGAGAAATCCTTATTGATGTTAAGAGGTTGTCAGAGAAACTGAAGCATTTCTCCCACAGCTGAGAAAGGGTCTCACTATTTACCTTACATATATATATACTGTGCCCTGCGGTGGGCTGGCACCCTGCCCAGGGTTTGTTTCCTGCCTTGTGCCCTGTGTTGGCTGGGATTGGCTCCAGCAGACCCCCATGACCCTGTAGTTAGGATATAGCAGGTTGGATGATGGATGGATGGATATATATACTGTATATGTTAGTGTGCATGTGTGTGTATGTGAGTGTGTGTGTTAAGAAAAGTGTTTACTGCAGTTAAGCTACATTCTGTTTTTGTCAAGGATTATGTTTGTAAATAATTGAATATAAAATAATTAATGTACTGTATATGCAGTACTAAAATTAACTTCAGTTTGACATCTACTTTAATTTTACTTACTTTTACCACAATCTACTCAAAATTGTTAGCAATCAAAGGTTTTAACTTAATTTATTACCATTTGACTGGCAAGCAATTGCAGAGGCAAGGTAGTTGGTCTTTACACATCACATTAAAATCTTACCTCTTCTACACTATTGGACATTCAGTGGTACAACTAGTATGCTTGTGCTCTAATTGTAATGGTGACTTGAGCAGTTTACAGTATGCTGATGCAAACTTTATATCCTGCAGGATATTTGATGAAATTATTTATAGGCTTACTATAACGGCAAATCTTTACTTTATGTAAATGATGGGTTATCATGTTCAAATTTATTTTTTCTTGTATAGTATGTATAATTCTGGTCACTATGATGTGGCATCCCTGTATGTCACTCTTACTTGGAACCAAATACACTAAAATGAGATTAACAAAAAAATATTGTTTTATTATACAAAAATAAAACAAGATAAGGATAAATATTAAAAGAAACAGACCAACATGAGCCCAGGGCTATCTCAACAAGACTTAGGAGCAAGGCAGACCTCTAGCTGCTGCCCACTCACATTCCAAGTACCAACGCCATAGTAGGAATAAACCTTTATAGGCTGTACTAAATGTGAATTCTGTCTGTTTATTAGGAGCAGTATAGGCCTAATAACATTGTATTTATATTGGGTCCTCCTATTACAATATACTGTATAGCATATTGGGTCTCCAATCAGTTTAAAATTGGCCTGACTTTACTAGCCTGTCACCAAATACATTAGCAATAGAAATAATGCAGAAGTTATTAATTAGGTGTAAACTTGGACTAAAAGTCATTCCTGATTTTGTCAGGCTGAAGGAAATAAATGTGTTCAGTCTTCAACAGTTAATCTTATTTTGGATCCAAAAAAGAATCTTGAAAATTCTCAAAACCATTACCGGGATGGTTCAGCAGAGTTATTTGAAATAAACTCTGAATTTGCATACTCATGGACAGACAAGGAATTACTTTCCATGTTGCATTCTAGGTAGCACTTCTTCAGGTAAATGGTCAAGGAACTCAGATAGATCTACTGAATCACACTATCAAACTGATGCATGATGCATGTGGCTTTTTAAAAAACACTTGGATAAGGTACTGGGACATTGGATCTACTACTGAAAATACAGATTTGATAGACTAAACAGTCCTGTCTTATTCACAAAAGTTTTATGTTTTTAAAAAGGTTTTGAGGTAGAGATGGAGTGCTTTCAAGCAGCTGCTGGTCCTAAAATAATGCCAAGGGAGACCTAAATAATAAAAAAAGTAATGCAAAAATAATAATTAGTAGGATTAAACACACGCAAATAATAATACAAAGAGCCACTTGGGACTTCTTAATATAGGCCTGTTGTTCCTCCCTATCAGTGGAGCAGCTTGTAGCCTTACTCATATTTCCAAACTGTGATCAAGCATAAAAACATGCTCCCCTCTGCCTGTCTCACTTTGGATTCTTTAACTCTGCCAGTTGAGCTGTTCTCATTCTAGTCCTCTCAACTCTACTGTCAACTAAATACTGGCTGTGAGGCAGCTTTAAGCTCCTTCCCAATTTTATTTTTGTTGTGGCAGATGACTGGGACCCTTTAATGAAAGGACTGAGAGAGAGGACATATTTGGGAGAATACCTCCCCTGGAACACAAGAGGGCAACCCTCCTGGATTGCATCAGGGCCACAGGCTTGAAACTTGGAAACTCAACCCTGCTGGGGCCCGTAGCCACTGTCAGGGGGTGCCTGGACAGTTCCGGAGCCCTGGAATGCAGGAAGAGGATTCGGATGCACTTGGAGTACTTCCGGGTCCCAATGCAGCATTTGCGCCACACACGGGTGGACTATAAAAAAGGCTGCCTCACTCTGTTTGAGGAGCCATAGTTGGGTGGAAGGTGGACAAAGCTTGCTGGGAGGAGTGGAGGCAGTAGAAAAGAGAAACATAGAGGGAACAAGAAAGAAGAGAAAGAAAAAAGGGACTGATCTTATTTGTTGTTGATTTGTGCACTGTGTGATAAAAAAGAAAAGACAGGAATAAAATGTGTGCTGCTTTTTCACTTTTGCGGTCTGCCTGTCTGTGTTCAGGTTTGGGGAGCTATATGTCCCCCATATACCACATTGTCTTTTCCCTGAAACTGTTTGTGGAGTTAGGAGTAGCCATTACAATAGCTCCCTCTAGAGATACAATTTCTGCATCATTAAGCCATTGCAAATCTGTAAAAGACCCTACCCACTACCTAGTAAAGGTTCAAGAAAAGCTGTTAAAGTTTAGGATGTCTTATTTCTAAAGTTATCAGTCACTATCCTGGAAATGCCTGCAAAGCCATTCCACTACTTAACCTACAAAATTTAAAAAGCTTTCGGTAGCTCTTACTCCTGAAATCTATATTTGTGCTGTCGTGAAAACAATTTTAAATACATCATGTACACCCTGTCGTTTTTTTGACAGAACAATGGCATGCTAGGTAGGGTAGTTGCTACGCAGACACTTGATCATTGATTGGGTTTTCCAGTTGGTGGTTCTCACCATGTTTCCATTGGTTGCTTCTGGGGATTTAAAGTCTCTCAACCAGCCAAAGAACAAATCAGAATGTGTCCAGAATGAGTGAGTATGTTCTGGTGCCCTATTATCGGCTAGTTCTTTTCCATAAGCCTGAAAAATGTGGCCCAATTTAGATAATATTGGGTACAAAAATTGTAGAGACAGGCTTTTTCCATGGGTTAAAATGAATAAATTACCATCAGTTTACAGTTCTTACAGCTGTCAAGTTGTTTTTGCTGAAGGAGCATTTCCATTTATAGCTGATCACACGAGTGGAACGGACTCAGACACCATAATTGCTCAAAATCATTAATTTTTCTTGGCTATAAAGTGACTTCGATGAGGCTACTGCAGTTGATTTCATCTAAAATTAAAGGATAATGATTTTAAAATATCTGTGCATAAATGTATTATAATTTGATTATTCCCTTCACATGTGATTGGCATCAGATGTTTTGACCCAAAGGCCAATCCTTAGACATTAAATATGAAAGGCATGATATTGGAATTGAAGGCTATTATTGTTTCACTCCCATCAGGGAAAACACAGTTATTGAACTGTGCATTTTGTGTAATTATATCATCATGGTTCATGATTTCTTTATAAATTAAACTTTGTTACAAAAACATCTCTCCATAATTTAACCTGACTTATGGATATAGTCTATTCACAGATATTCCTTTACCTTACAAAAGTTCTTTATCACGTGAGAAACATGTGATTGAGTCTCCTTGGAGGACTCTAAAGCTATAAAATGTCAGACCTGTCATGTACAATAGCCAGCTGCTTATGTGGATAGCTGTCATTTTTGTGTTCATGACCCATAAAGGGAAAATAACTCTCAATATTGCTGAAAAGAAAAGGTGGACAAAGGAATGCCATGAAGATATACATTTTGTCACATTCTGAGGCAGACATTAGAATTAGAATTAGAATTAGAACAATCTAGACGAGAACAGGCCATTCAGCCCAACAAAGCTCGCCAGTCCTATCCACTTGCTTCCTCCAAGAAAACATCAAGTCGAGTTTTGAAAGTCCCTAACGTCTTACTGTCTACCACACTACTTGGTAACTTATTCCAAGTGTCTATCGTTCTTTGTGTAAAGAAAAACTTCCTAATGTTTGTGCGAAATTTACCCTTAACAAGTTTCCAACTGTGTCCCCGTGTTCTTGATGAGCTCATTTTAAAATACAAGTCTCGATCCACTGTACTAATTCCCTTCATAATTTTAAACACTTCAATCATGTCACCTCTTAATCTTCTTTTGCTTAAACTGTAAAGGCCCAGCTCTTTTAATCTTTCCTCATAATTCAACCCCTGTAGACCTGGAATCAGCCTAGTCGCTCTTCTCTGGACCTTTTCTAGTGCTGCTATGTCCTTTTTGTAGCCTGGAGACCAAAACTGCACACAGTACTCAAGATGAGGCCTCACCGGTGCATTATAAAGGTTGAGCATAACCTCCTTGGACTTGTACTCCACAGATCGTGCTATATAACCTAACATTCTGTTAGCCTTCTTAATGGCTTCTGAACACTGTTTGGAAGTTGATAGCTTGGAGTCCACTATGACTCCTAAATCCTTCTCATAAGGTGTACTCTCGATTTTTCGACCGCCCATTGTGTATTCAAACCTAATATTTTTACTTCCTATGTGTAATACTTTACATTTACTGACATTAAATTTCATCTGCCACAAATCTGCCCAAGCCTGTATGCTATCCAAGTCCTTCTGTAATGATATAACGGATTCCAAATTATCTGCTAATCCACCTATCTTGGTATCATCTGCAAACTTAACCAGCTTGTTACTTATATTCCTATCTAAATCATTTATATATATTAAAAATAGCAGCGGCCCTAGCACTGACCCCTGTGGAACACCACTCTTAACATCGCCAGTTCTGATGAGGTTCCTCGCACCATCACCCTCTGCTTCCTGTGTCTGAGCCAATTCTGCACCCATCTAAAAACATCACCCTGAATTCCCACTTCTTTTAACTTGATGCCCAACCTCTCATGTGGCACCTTATCAAATGCTTTCTGAAAGTCCAGATAAATAATATCATAAGCTCCACTTTGATCGTATCCTTTTGTTGCCTCCTCATAGAATTCCAACATGTTAGTAAAACACGACCTCCCCTTCTGAACCCATGCTGACTGTTCAGAATAACTCCTGTCCTTGTCATGTGTTGCTCAATCTTATCCTTAATAATTCCTTCCATTAATTTTCCTGTGATGCTTGTTAAGCTTACTGGCCTATAGTTGCTTGGATCTGCCCTGTCACCCTTTTTATATAATGGGATGATATTTGCCATTTTCCAGTCCTTTGGAATCTCTCCAGTGCACAGTGACTTCCTAAAAATATGTGTCAAGGGTTTATATATGTACTCACTAGCCTCCTTAAGAACACGAGGATAAATATTATCTGGGCCTGGTGATTTGTTTGATTTCATCTTATTTAATCTGAGCAGCACTTCTCCCTCTACAATTTCCAAATCCCTCAGTACCTCCTTAGTAGTTGTGTTTACCTCTGGCAGGTTATCCACTTGCTCACTTGTAAACACCTCAGAAAAATGTAAGTTTAGGGCATCTGCTATTTCATTGTCTGTATCTTTTAATTCCCTTTACTATTCCTGATGCACTTGACCTCCTCCTTAACTGTTCTTTTACTACTAAAATACTGAAAGAATCTCTTGGGGTCTTCTTTCGCCTTATCTGCTATATTCCTCTCCAACTGTCTTTTAGCCTCTCGATATCCTTCTTAATGGTTGCCCTCATTTTCTCATACGCTACGGTTCTCTTTGCAGTCATTAGTCTTATATGCCTTATACAGCAGTTTTTCCTTTGCAACTTCTTTTTAAATCTTTATTAATCCATCGTGGAGATTTTTTAGTTTCCTATTACTTCCAAATTTAGGTATGTATCTGTCCTGCATTACATGTAAAACATTTTAAACCTGTTCCACTGCTCCTCGACTGTCTCCACATTTAAAAGCTTATCCCAGTCTATCCTACTTAGACTTTGTCGCATCTGCTCAAAATTAGCCCTACTAAAGTTCAACTTAACAATTTTAGTCTTTGCATCTGTACTCTTACAAAATACTGAGAATTGTATTACATTATGGTCACTTGACCCTAGTGGTTCAATCACCTCTACACCCTCAATTCTATCCTGATTATTACAGAATACTAAATCCAGATAGGCTTCACCCCTTGTTGGTGCTTTAACATGCTGTGTTAAAAACAGTCGCGATTACTTCTAAAACTCCTGCTCTTGTGCTCCTCCATCTGTAAGGTTATCCCAGTTAATATTTGGATAATTAAAGTCCCCATGACTATAATATCCCCTGTAAACTTGCCTTTTGATATTACTAAAAGATGTGTGTTGAAATTACTGTCTGAATTGGGTGGTCTATAACACACTCCTAAAATGAGACCTTTTCCCTAATATTTTCCAGGCGAAGCCACATGTCCTCACTAAGATGGGGCTCATCATCCAACTGAAGATGACTTACATTTAATTCCTGTTTGGCATAAACAGCAACCCCACCTCCTTTTCTGTTCTGTCTATCCTTCCTAAAAAATGTGTATCCCTCTATGTTACACTCATCCCCATCTTTGTTATTTAGCCAGGTTTCCGTTATTGCTATAATATCATAATTGTGCTCTGCTACATACAACTCCAACTCACTTACCTTATTTTTGATACTTCTAGCATTAAGGCAAGCTATTTTTAATGTGTTAATCCTTCTATCTTTACGTGTTTGCTTAAAATTTACATTACTATGCATTTTTATTTCTACACCATTGTTTGTTCTTCCATGTATAGATCTAAATCTGGCCTGTCCTAAACTCCCTGCCCCCCCATTCCCTAGTTTAAACAATCCTCGACTAGCCTACACATACGCCTCCCCAATACATTGGTGCCCCTCCGGTTCAGATGTAACCCGTCACGGCGGAACAGGTCCCATCTGTTCCAAAAGGAGTCCCAATGCCCCATAAACCTATACCCTTCTACCCTGCACCAAGATTTGAGCCACGCGTTAAGCCTTCTAATCTCCTCAATCTTACCTGGACTGGCGCGTGGCACAGGCAGAACTTCGGAGAAGACTACCTTGTCAGTTCTGCTCCTCAGCTTGGTACCTAACTCTTTGAATTTGGATCGCAGAACTGACAGACTACCCTTATGTATGTCATTTGTTCCAACGTGGACAATGACAACTGGATCCACCCCCGCTCTGGCCAAGAGCCTATCCACCCTTCCAGGAGGTCTCCCACCTGTGCTCCCGGAAGGCAACACACCGTGAGACTCTCTCTCTCTGGAGCACACCTGCGCTTCAATCCCCCTAATGATTGAGTCCCCAACTATCACTACCTCTCTCTTTTTGGGAACTGGTTTTGAGGTGGCCCGTTGGGGCTCCTCAACCCTGCCTACCACCTCAGAATTATCAGAGTCACCGTCCAGCTCCGCCAGGACATGATAACGGTTAGACACTTCTAATTCTGGGGTTGATGCCCCCGGACAGTGTGCACCCTTTACCTTACGCCTTGCGACCGTGACCCACCTATTCCTACCTGTCTGGTCTGGAATCTCCTCCCGCCACCTTAGGGGTGCACACTATCTCTAAAGGACACCTGGGCCAAGTCCGCCAATTCTCTATTACAACGCAGGTCAGCCAACTCCTCCTCCAGTTCAGCGACCCTGAGCTCGAGGTGCTGGATCAGCTGGCATCTCTTGCAGATGTAGCCCTCATAGACAACTGGCTCTTCCAAACCATCATCTAAAAGTCCAACATCCAACAGGACTTGCATTGCACTGGCCTCATTATTAAAATTTGATTTGGGATTACTAAGCTGCCTTAACTATATATTTTTTTTTTCTTTCTTAAAATTAAATTTCTTCTTAACTTAAATGGTAACACTAAGATCTGCTACAGATATTTTACACCTTTTCCCCTTAAGCTCCTGTACTGTTCTCCCTCTCAGCTGCCTGCTGTTTGCCTTTTTATGAGGTTAACTTTACTTTTCTCTGTCTCTTCTAGCTTTGCGCTCTTCTTACTTATAAGCTCTTCACTCGCACTGTTTGTATTCCCCCGTATTAATGAACCAATACGCTGTCGCCCACTTAACTGTTCTGCCTCTGGACGGCTAAGGACTGTTTAATCTAAAATAAACAAATAAATAAAACTTTACTACCTTATTTGCTCCTTGTGCCTGAACGGTGTCTTAACGCAGGCCGCTTACCTGCGCACTACTGAGTTTCCACCTTTTACTGCTTTGAAGTCAGCCGCGGCCTTTTTTTCTTTTCCTTTAAACTAAGGAATCGCTGTTACGACGACGCGGTTATTTATTTACAAATGCCGATATCAGTTACTGCTGCTTTCTACCCTGCCGCCTCGATGCTAATTCAAATACAGATAACAAGAAAAAGAACAAGTACAAATAACTTTTCCAAGCGCACTTCCAAACACCCAGCTACTTTTGCTCTTGTGCGGGCGAAAAAAGCAAAAAAAAACCCTTCTAAAGGGAAAAAGCTTTAAAATTCCCACACGGTTCCTTAGAGGCAACCAAAACCCAAGTTTTTAAGAGCAAAATGTATTTTTTTAATGTAAATCTCACACCACAGAACAAACCAACACTCTCAACAGACTCTAGCGTTTGCAAAGCACACGTCAGCACAAAGCACACGTGACTCTCAGCTCTGAGCACCCTCAGAGTATTTTATATAGTATGACACCAAGACAACTGTACTAAGTACTGTACATAAAAATCAGAAGAGATATCTTCATTCAACCTTCTGCATAACACCACAAGATGTAAATAAAGAAATGCAAATAAATAAATGTATTTCACTGTATAGTGTAAGAACGCAACTTGTTATCTGTGCATATAATAATAACAACAACAACAATAATAATAATAATAATAACAATAAGTACAATATATTCCCCTCACAGTCTTTTGGTCATCGTTTGCTGTAATTTGAGGTCTGATTACACTCCATAACGAAGGCCAGCATTTTTGCTTTTGTCAAATCTGTTTGTATGACTGCTTAATGCATCATCAAGGCATGCTTGGAGAACTGTAGCATCTAGGAATTCTAAGGATATCACGCTTTAACCCATTTGAACAGCCTTCAGATAGTTTATATCCTTTTTCAATGTCAAATCATCAGTCAAAGAGGATGGCAATGACCTACTAATAATAACTGTCTCAGCCAAGTCAGTGATTCAACTGTCATTCATCATTATGTTTTAAATCTTTATTTGATGGAATGACATCCATGTGGTTGTGTGACGTTAACACATTGTATGCATCAGCAATTTAGTTTTGTATAGTAGCTGAATGTTGCTATTTGCCTTGGTTGTCATATATTTGTGGACTAGTGTTGTTGTCATCATTTTTCACTGATGCAAATGTTCACCCTCATTTTACTCCCAAATGCAAATGCTAGACCCTCATTTGTTAAATTTATGATGACCAACTTACTTCAGAATATAAAAGTTTGCAAACATGATAAAATGTCTGAGAATAGTAAAATTTATCAATGTCACTGTTGTAGTGACTCCGATAGTCCTTTGTATATCAGTTAAAGACATACTGTATAACACTGTCATATTTTTAGAGAAAGCGTGTGTGTTATCTAGAGATGCATTATTCATGAAATGAATAGGACTTACTGGCATAAATTGTATTTATAAACAGGCACTACATGAGATGGACTTAGCTAATAGTGGGTAACTCCACCTTTAGCTACCAGATACAGTAATTCTGATTTCTACAGGCCTTTCAGATGTGACTAAGTAGTTGTCCTCTACTGAGACACTACATATTTTGTAAACCCTTGATGGCATACTCTTCATATTTTCAACAAAACACAAAAATAAATGATCAGCCTACTCGATTAACTTGGGAAGATTCTATTCTGACAGTGATGATAGTGATGTCTTTTTGTCACAGTGAGCATTGTTACATTGTTCATTACTGAAATAAACCAGCAGAGAGAAGGTCACTGTATTTGGTGCTGCTATAGTGGGTTTCATCTGAACAGAGACCTCAGTCATTTATGCCCTCATGATGTCTACCCTACCTGCATGCTTCCTTGAAATTACCTCTTAGCAAGAGAAGAACTAACAGTAAGTTGTTTCTGCTGAATTTGAACAACATTCTCCAAGCTTAAGAAACTTCTATTGTCATGGTGAAGATTATAGATTTGCACTAATTGTAACAGACTTTCTCTGAACTCCATAACACCTGACTCCTCCAGTTTGATTCCTATTAAATGGAGGGTCGCTCTGGAACACAACTCATTCCACTCCAGCTGAGAGGCAATTAAAAACTGAACAAGTCATGCAAATATTGCTGGAATCATTCTTAGACAATACTTGTCTTGTGACATATTGTATTTACATAATACATGCATCTAGGCAAGTTCTTAAGTGACACTAAAATTAGTTTTGCAGGTGATTTTGAAGTTGCAAAAAATAACCTAACTGAAAAGAGCTTTTGGAAGTTTTTAAAGTTTTTACTTATGGTAGAAAACAAGGGCTACTACTCTCTAAAACCTCATTCAAGCTCCTGTGTTTTCCTTTTTTTTCTGCAGCTGCATATGCATTATGTAATCTTTTACACTCTAGTAAAATCAATTCTATTTATGTCTCTTATTCACGCTATCATGGCGGAGCAATGTGAAGCCCATCAAATCAACAAACTAATTAAATAGTAAGCTCACTCTGGGACACACTCTGGACCCCCTGGAGGTTGTAGCAAAGGATTAAAACAAAACTGAGTGTCATTACGAACAATGCTGCACATCCTCTTTCTGACACACTAACATTGAGGGATTACAGCCAACAAATTATTCAACAGACTTCAAGAGAGGTCATGAAATATTCCCATGACCACCTAACCTACCCATACTCCATTATGCTTCCTCTTGAATACACAGCTCCTTCTAAAGCATCTTGGGTCTGATTAAGATTTCTACTGCTTTGCCCTGTGCCTGATATCTACAGCTGTCCTTACTCAATTGGTAATTATTTTGCTGTAGTTTGTTGATTGGAGGTTCTCATTAAAATTTAGATAACTTTTTTTCACTGGTTAACTATGTTTCAATTACATGCCATGTTTTCTATATTGATTCTATAAGTTGTCTCTGATAAATGTACTACAGGTACTCCTCACTTTGCGACCTATTTGCTTAACGACCACTCGCACTTATGATCAATCGAGTTTCGACCTGCAATTCGGGGAATCCCATTTCTCAGCATGAGTGTCGGTCAGTGGTGAAAAGGCATGGATGACGCAACCTTTAATTTAAGATTGATTTTTGAACTGCTTCATACCTTCAGTCCAGCATTATTATTTGGAAATGGGAGTTCCTTTTAAAATTATTCTCCTGCTTGATAATGCTCCAGGCCACCCCCCCCCCCCCCCAGCATCTTGATGATCTACACCCAGACATAAAGGTAGTGTATCTTCCTAAAAACACAACTGCTGTCCTACAGCCAATGGATCAGGGCGCTATAGCTACATTCAAAGCTTTTATTTGCGCACAACTTTTTCCCAAGCTGTAGCAGCAACAGAAAATGATGAAGTAACCCTTTGTGATTTTTGGAAATCGTACAGTATTTTAGATTGCATTAAATCAGCTTGGGACGAAGTGACAGATAAGTGTATACAAGGCATATGGAAAAAATGCATAAAAAGCTTTAATCCTATATTCCCGGCGCAAGCTCCTCGCTTATCGACCAATTCGCTTAACGACGTAGTCGTAGGAACGGAACTCGGTCGTAAAGTGTGGGGTACCTGTACTTAATAATAATAATAAAATCCCCCTAGTGGTGAAAAGCATCACTGCCCCAAGTATGGCTACTGCACTGGCCACTCCACAGAGTGGTGGGTGACAACCAGGCCAAAACTGCCATTGCTTTTTAGGGGTCTCCCAGGCCCTGACCATCAAAGCAGTTAAGATCCACCAGCATATGCAATGGCCAAAAGATATCAACAAGTTCATCATGCATACATATTATACAATTACATAATTATAAAAAGACACAAGCTCTTAAACCTGAACATACAAATCACAGAACAAAGAATCACAGATCAGCAATGAACTATCCTCACACACATAACCTCATCCCACAAGCAAAACTTAAAACAAATACAACAGAAAGTTGATGCTAACTTACAGGAAACAAACAGGAAACACTAACAACAACACAGTCTCATGTAACACACAGCTGGATGGAAATGCCCACCGTAGAACAATGAACATTACCCATGAAGACACTATCCATTGAGGATTATATAAGACTACACAAACAGACAGGACACTGACAGAATATTCATGCAATAAACAGGAGCAGATCCCACTCAGCATTCCCTAATAACAAAACCATTGAAAACAAATTAACTATCACTAACAACAAAACTCATTAATGAAAATATACTTCCACAACACACTTAAAACACTAAGAGATGTGCATACAATTATATATGTATCTGCAGTCACTGTCATCAATCACATTGAAATGAAAACACAAAATGAACAAAACACAATAACATTACACCAGTGGGTCTCAAACTGTGGGGCAGGCCCCCCTAGGGGGGCGTGAAGTAACAAAAAGGGGGGCACAAAGATGTGAAAAAAAGAAAACAAGAATCAAAAATATGAAAAATACAGTGGTGTGAAAAACTATTTGCCCCTTCCTGATTTCTTATTCTTTTGCATGTTTGTCACACAAAATGTTTCTGATCATCAAACACATTTAACCATTAGTCAAATATAACACAAGTAAACACAAAATGCAGTTTTTAAATGATGTTTTTTATTATTTAGGGAGAAAAAACTCGGGTCACAAATACGTAAAGGTTGAGAAATGCTGCATTACACCAACTTTGGAAATTTGCCTGGGAACACTGACTTGAAATATAGATTAAGGACATTGGATGTGACTTAGGCTGAATTGTATAGTACAAGAAGAACAGCACATCAGGAAATCTGCAAAGAATCTTCATCAAATATTTAAGAGAATGAAAAAAACACACGAAACATGAAAAGCACAATGAATTTAAAGATGCATACAGTACATAGATACAGTTAAACAAAAACATACAGTTAAAACACAAAGGTTAAAATAGTACAAAATATGCTGAATTTGAAAACAACACAGCTCACAATTCCAAAAATATTCTTCAGACACATTTTGAAAAACACATCAAAAGAAACTAATGGCATGCCAACATGGGAAAACCTCACATATTACTGGCCTTCCCCTGGTCTAATATGTTCAACATAATAGCACAGCAGCTTGGATTCAGAGATTCACCACTGTGCACTTGATACTTGCAGACAAACTGACATGCATTTTGCAAATCCCACAACCCACACCTCTGGCTTTAACAAAAGGCATCACATACATGAAACTCAAGTGAAAAGACACCACAGATCATAAAAAACTACAGACCTATCATCTGTCTGCCCATCTTATATATAAATGTCTACGTGTGGAAGTGAGTGTGTCGGTCTGGCGCAGAAGTGCAAGTTGGCCTGGAAGTGCGAAGCTACAGCATGAAGCTCAAAGAGCCGGCAAGGCGGCCCCAAGTTAGTGGCCCCAAACTTGCTTACCCGCTGATAGACAAGGGGGGGTGAGCATGTCCACAAAACGAAACTGAAGCCGACTCTGCATTTCAATTCTTTTTCTGACAATTTCAATAGTTTCTAGGTGCCTGGGCATTTTACAGCACGGGCTTATACAGCTAGTACTCTATAAAATACTGTAATGACATACTTACAGAGCAACAAAAAAGGTCTGTCAAAGATTGAAATGAATGTGAACCTTTGTGAAACTTCAACTGACACAAAAATACAGAAACCTACACACATGATTCATAAACTACAAAAAAAGCATAGCTAAAACCATACATATGGCTAGGAATGATGCTGTACAAGATACACACCACACTCATACACTGCCTAGAAACACTAATAGGACCCTGTAGAAGAACACTATACCTGTGTGTCAACAACACATCAATACACACAGACTCAAAATAGATTAGACAAAGCATCTTCCAGGGAGACTCACTTATCTGGTTCTGTCTCACTCTCAGCTCATTATCAAGCAAATTAATCAACACATAACATGTATGCAAAGTCAAAAGCTAACACCAATAATACACCTTTTAAGATCTACTCTATATGGATTGCAGAATTATATATACAGGAACAAACAAATATCCATAACTAGAAATAACTGAAATGTATTCATAAGACATACACACAGAATTTCTACTGGACAAAATTAAAACAATTAATGTAGCACAGGGAATCATAAGAGAAGGTGGGTAAAACATTGGAAATGGCAACCAAACTGAGGCTATGACAAATGATGAAATATACAAATACATTGGGTTTCAAAAGGACAATCATACACAACACAAACAAGTTAAATATACACTACACCAAAACATTCATCATGTCTTTTACAAATACTAAAAACACACCTATATATGTGCCACACAATTATAGCCATCAATACATATGCCAAACCAATACTGAAGTATTGCTTCTTAGTTATACATTGGTTAAATACAGACCTATGATAGCTCCAAAGGAAAACATGAACACTAATCACAAAACACAAACAGCACTGCCCCAAAGCACAACACACTTTTCCACAATCTGAGAAGGTGTTAAGAAATATAATTTAGTTACATAACACATAGTTTAATAATTTAAGAAAATTCTTCCACACGAAA
Organism: Polypterus senegalus; assembly: GCF_016835505.1. NCBI lineage: Eukaryota > Metazoa > Chordata > Cladistia > Polypteriformes > Polypteridae > Polypterus > Polypterus senegalus. The sequence goes on along the minus strand of NC_053154.1, from coordinate 143,968,361 downwards.
CAGAATACATAAACACTAAACAAAACAATAATTCATGCATACACAAACTACACACCACTTAATCAGCCTACCACTGAAACATCCCAGATGATATAACACCAAACAATTGAAAACACAATCATGGACTCGTGAACGTGATCACCTTGTGTGGATAAGATTGTGTTAAATAGTTGGCTAAGATGTGGTGATATGTTTGGCAAGAGAGAAGGGTTTATGCTAGCCATACAAGATCAAGTTATAAACACTAAAAAATACAGAAAATATATTCTGAAAGATGCTAACATTACAGGCAGTACATTCAGATAGCGCCACACAAAACAAATAATAATCCAGCACATCAGTTACATCAGGCAGTAAAAACTACTGACACCGACAGACGACATGCACAGACACAACCAGATAGCAAACATTATACATCAGGAACTGGCTGAACAACAGATTAGTAGACCCATACAAACCATATTATAAGTACACCCCTGACACAGTACTAGAAAATGCAACACATATACTATACTAGACCGAACTATAGTGACAGACAAAACTATCAACCATAACAGCCTAGATGTAACACTGGTAGTCAAACAAAGTAATTCTACATATAATAATGCCATACCAAACACAAACAACTTGAAAAATACACAAATAAAAAGCAGAAGTATAAAGAAGTATACAGAACTGACAGAATAAATATGCCCATGTGTAGAGTGGACAAGGTAACCATTTTGCTCACTGTCGTGTCCACCACTAGTGTCATGCCACATACGCTATACAAAAGCCTACAGATATTAAATATAAACCAATACATATAAACTACAGAAAGATGGTCATAAATAAATTTCACTTATTGAGAAAACACCTTAACACAAATACAGTCCTCATTAAATATACACATGGAACTGCCCTATATACAGTAACAATGGGACTATCCCAGAAAATGCTTTGAAATAAAATATTAAGAAGAATGCCATTGCAGAATTTTACAAGCATATATGCAAAAGGCAAAGGTTAACCAATCAATATTCCTTTTATGTAGTGAATATTATAACTTGCTTTAAAATATTAAAAGACATGCACATTTCACCTGAAAACTGTTTTATATTGCAGCAAATGGCTAAAAGTGGTTCATTTATCTTTTCCTAATGTTGCTGTCTCTTTCTCTTTATTTTTGTTTTTCCATCTGGTCACTGTTACTTTCTTAAAGGTTTTGGTTTTGCCACATCTTTCGAAGTTTGAAGTTAGTCTCAATGCACTTTACATTATATATTACTGAAAAGCTGTATATTGAAGCAGATACATGTCAGCTATGTTTCTGACCACTGGCTTTTGGCTGACACTCTGTTAATCTTGAAATAGTTAGTCAAGTTATCCAGTGCCAAATCCTGAACTCTTCTTCTTGTTGCTCTATTAAGATGCAACTCCTTGTTACCTAGAAATTGAACTGAAATAGAGATAGATAGTTGAGGAATTAAGTATTACTAAAACTACAGACTAGAGGTTTAGTATTGGATATTTATACATGAAATACATGAAAATTCAATTTGGAAAACACACACATTCTTTTGGTGGGTGGTAATTTTGCAAATGGCAAAACTATAAACACAAATATTTTATGTTAAGTCTGAATGAATACACATGATTTTGTTTTCTTTTGATCTAAACATATTTTATGCAGCAAAAATGTATTAATATGCCACATTTAGAATAGTTAGTGGAAATAGTTAAAAATGATTCATAACAACAGAAGTAAGTTTGAAATAAAAAATGATCTGGTGGAAAATTCAGAAACTAGAGCTTAAGAACCCCCAAATGAGTGCTCAACCTCATAAATTCACTTAGAAATATAAATATATATAAAATGTAAACATGAACCCACTCATAATACAAGCATTATAAAATGGACTAGGAGGATTCTTTTAGAGCAAATTTTGGAGATGTTCCTATTGACTTAGTATAGCCTGCTCTGTTAACTTACAGAACTCATTAATGTCTATACACTTGGGTGTTCACTGTGATCACAAGGTGTAGGTCTACTTCTTATAATTTTAGTAATCAATAAAACTGCTGTGTGGGGAAGATCCTTTAGCTACAGGGGCTCATCCTCTAGAATAATTTACCTAACAATCTGTTTAAATAAAGGCAGAAGATGTATTTATATTGATGTGTGTGCCTGTTAAAGCTGTGAAGGAACTTTGTATCACTTTGTAATTAGTTCAGCCATTATTCTGATTGGCTGTTAATGATTCCCAACATCCTTCTCATTCTAAAGTCCTTTATTGGCACTAACTTTTACTGTCTTTTTTGTTCAAGTTATCTCTCCTGAAGTAGTAGTGTGTGTGTCATTACTAACAATGGACCCAATGTCAGCCTTTCATCATATTCATAATATCTTGGATGCTTGCCTGTGCCATTATGAACTGCAGAGTACTGATACTGGGGGTGACAAGATGATTTTTTTAAAACTTGGGACAGGCATTTTGTTTTATCTTTTCCCCTTTGTCATTTGGATGTTTTAAGATTTCACCTAGGATAAAAAAATCTGTAGATCATTGGATATAGAGTATGTATATTTTTAGTGCAAACATTGCATTGAGGTTTTTGTGCAATGTTGTGTTATTTAGCATTCCTGTTGCTCTTAAGTTTGTCTTTTTTTTAACTATACCATATGGTTAAAAATGTACAGCATAATGGATTTATAAGTAGAAATCAACATTCACCAAAATTAAAGGACACATGCCTGTGTTTGTTTCTGTGTTTTTATGTGTATGTCTCTGTTATATATCATTTGTTATGGAATTCATAAAAGCAGTGCTGATGTTTGCAATGCACTCTCTGTTGGAATGAAAAAAACAATGCATTTTATTACTGAATACATTACAAAATGCATTCCAACAGATAGTCCACTGCAAACGTTAATGCTGAGTACACTGAGGTCTAAGTTGTTTACCGTCTTAGATGGGCAGCACACCTAGTTATAACAATACATTAACACAAATGTTTTTAAACAAGTGATACACTATATTTTATTAAAAATAACTTTTGTTTTAATATTTAATCTACTATAGTAACCAAGGTATTGGATGGTGAACCCAAATCAAACAATCAACTACAACAATTACAGTTAATTATATTTGTTTGCTTGTGATCAGAATATACCATTTAATGGATAATGGATGGATGGATATACCATTTAATTAAGGGGAACTCAAAGAGCAGAGCTGTATAAGACATGAGCGGCAAAGTACTGATACTGCTTTTTACAGTGGTCATCAGAATCAAAACAAAATGAAAGTCAAAAAAGAGTCTTAGCCAAACTAGTCTTTATATCCCTAATTGTTTTAAATGAATAAAGTAGGCTTTAAGTTAGCAAATCCAAACCTAACTTACAGAAGGCTGTACACTGACATCCTAAATAATGTTAGTGCCATGTCAACATGTCAATGATCACATGACCAACAACTGACATGGCAATATAAACAACTTGGCCACAGCTCTGTATAAACAAAACACATAACACATACAAAACAATATAAAATAAATAATGTTCCACAAATAACAGATACAATCATAAACATAAGTCCTACCAGAAGGACGTCATTTTAGCCCTCACCTCTGGCTCATCCAGATACCCTGAGCAAATTGCTTTACCTGCCAGTGGTTCATTTTTAAAAGGAACACAAGCATAGTACCTTGGGATGTTCTATATTAGAGAAAGGTCCAATATGAAATAAAATGAGTTTCTTACTTAAGAGCAGCAAAACCCTCATACACACTCGCTCTCACTGATAATCACACATAACCTTGTGAGGACATTTTCTTTGTTTAAAATTGGATGGTATGGTGAATGCATGTGATACATCCTCTTTTATCTGGAATACACACAATGATATTCTTCTAAAGCATCTTTCATAGTGAACACTGCACTATCATAAGGTTACAGCGCTATCTTCTTAACTTGCCAAAAGATACACTGCAATTTAGTTCCATATTGACTCTGAATTTTCATAAACATGTACCTATAGTTATTTTAATACTGTACATCAGATATGACTCAAGTTCAAGCAGAAATATTTTGTTTTTGTAAACACTGGACAATTAGAAATGGCATCCATCACCAAAGGGCAATCTGCATATTCAGTGCTTTGAAGGGCAACTCCAGAGTGTCCCTGTATTTAAAGCACACAGTGCTAATCCTGTAAAGGAGCTTAGCCCCTCAACCCTGATTTCAAATTGATTTCTAAACACTCTGTTCCACTCCATGGCTAATGCTTCACTTTTTTAAATTAGTTTCTGTCCCACTACCTTGATTTCGTTGTTTGTAAAGAGGCAAGGCAGGCTGCTGACATTGAAGAACTATCTATTTCATGAAATTTTCAGTTCACTTGCTTCCACTTGTTTGGCTTCCTAGTAAGTAGAGCAGAAGGAATCAGACATCTTGCTAATGCAGCTTTGGGAATTAACACCGTTTACCTTTACTCTGATGACCAGTGTATAGGGCAGAGGGAGACAAGAAGGGTATGACATAAAAGAAAACAAAAATAAACCATGACTGTTCAATGTGATAGGTGATGTGATAGCAAAACATAACATTCTCAACGCATTGAAATAAATTTAATATAATTTAATCCACACCTGGAAACTGCAGCCAGAAACTATGTATTCTATTGGGCAGCAAAAGCAGAAAACAAGAGAATAAAACATTACATGTGCATATACAGTAAATGCAGTTCACTGTTTCACTTCAGAGTGATGATTAGTGTTGCTAAGTGTTCTGGGCTTGAATCGCACTTTGTTTTTCTTTTCATCACATAATGGATGAAGTTAGAAAATGGCCATTAAACCAAAAATGATCATAACTATGATAACGACATACAGTTAGATACATAAATATTTGGACAGAGACAACTTTTTTCTAATTTTGGTTCTGTACATTACCACAATGAATTTTAAATGAAACAACTCAGATGCAGTTGAAGTGCAGACTTTCAGCTTTAATTCAGTGGGTCGAACAAAACGATTGCATAAAAATGTGAGGCAACTAAAGCATTTTTTTAACACAATCCCTTTAATTCAGGGGCTCAAAATTAATTGGAAAAATTAAATAAATTGAAATAAAATGTTCATTTCTAATACTTGGTTGAAAACCCTTTGCTGGCATGGACATCACCAGATGCTGGGTTCCTCCTTTTTAATGCTCTGCCAGGCCTTTACTGCAGCGGCTTTCAGTTGCTGTATGTTTGTGGGCCTTTCTGTCTAAAGCTTAGTCTTCAACAAGTGAAATGCATGCTCAGTTGGATTAAGATGAGGTGATTGACTTGGCCATTCAAGAATTTTCCACATCTTTGCTTTAATAAACTCCTGGGTTGGCTGTATGTTTTGGGTCATTGTCCATCTGTATCATGAAACGCCACCCAATCAATTTGACTGCATTTAGCTGGATTTGAGCAGACAGTATGTCTCTGAACACCTCAGAATTCATTCGGCTGCTTCTGTCCTGTGTCACATCATCAATAAACACTAGTGTCCCAGTGCCACTGGCAGCCATGCATGCCCAAGCCATCACACTGCCTCCAACGTGTTTTACTGATGATGTGGTATGCTTTGGATAATGAGCTGTTCTACGCCTTCTCCATACTTTTTTCTTGCCATCATTCTGGTGGAAGTTGATCTTGGTTTCATCTGTCCAAAGAATGTTTGTCCAGAACTGTGCTGGCTTTTTTAGATGTTGTTTAGCAAAGTACAATCTAGCCTTTCTATTCTTGAGGTTTATGAGTGGCTTGCACCTTGAAGTGCACCCTCTGTATTTACTTTCATGCAGTCTTCTCTTTACGGTAGACTTGGATATCGATACGCCTACCACCTGGAGAGTGTTGTTCACTTGGTAGACTGTTGTGAAGGGGTTTCTCTTCACCATGGAAATGATTCTGCGATCATCCACCACTCTTGTCTTCCGTGGATGTCCAGGGGCCTCATGTATAAACGGTGCGTACGCACAGAAATGTTGCGTAAGAACTTTTCTACGTTTAAATCGCGATGTATAAAACCTACACTTGGCGTAAAGCTACGCACTTTTCCACGGTACCTCATGCCTTGTCGTACGCAAGTTCTCCGCTCGGTTTTGCAGACTGGCAGCATCCAGCGTCAAAGCAATGCTACTGTTCCTGTGTGATTACTCATTATTTTCCTGACGCGGCTTTATAAATACACTGAAACTAACCGCATATTGTTTATTATTGTAACGTATCTGATTGTAATTAACTTGTAACAATATAATGGTCCAGGGAACAGCCATAGTATTCCAAATACCATAACTGCTTTAGCATTGTTACTCTCACTGCACCTTCTTCTTTCAGCACCTCCCGTTAGGAGTTGCCACAGCGGATCATCTTTTTCCATATTACTCTCACTGCAGCACTCGGAGTATTTATATCACTGTATCTGATTGTGAATCACAGCAGCAGCTGATCGGAAAGAGAATTATTGGTATACGGCATTAAGCCCACGCTGTCTCAGCCACGGCAAAACGTTTCAAAGCCTTTCTTGTACGGACCTCGCGGTTCAGAAACAGTTTCATCCCAAGAACTATAAACGCACTCAATCACTGCTCCTTGTAGAACTGTTTGTACTTATAAGTAGAATTTGCTCACTGTAAACTTGTACTACAGTTATAATATTGCACAACCTGAGCCACTTTATAAAGTGCGTATTTACATATGATGACAATATCATTTTTAAGATGCAACGCAGCAAAATGTTTATTATATTATACAGGTAAAACTTTAACTTCATTTAAATAATCTATATTCTTCACTGGGACTGGCGTGAAGGATAGAATAATTAAACATGTACTACGAAGATATTTCAATGTTCCTTAAACTTTTTAAAGAATCAGTGCTCTAAGTTTACAGATGGCTTAATACTATTACCCTAGGGTCGGTACCGACCCGTTTTCAAGTTTTAAATGCATAAAAGTACCACATACATTTTGTTTACTGCATCAAGGCTTTTTCTATTTTTCTGAAACTTCCATTTAAACAAAAAAAAAAAAAAAAAAAAGGTAGAAATTCACTGCTCAGGGTCTTACCGGGTCGGCCACGACCCAGGGTACAATAAGAGAACATAAAACAATAAATACTGGCCAAACTTAAGTTACAGTATAAACACACTCTCAGCTCACTCTGGCCCCACACCCCCACACAACTCTGTCAGGTAGCAGGCCTCTCCCATCCCCCGAGCTGTAGTCAGGGGCTTATCTCTTCACACCTCCCCCGAGTAAAAAAACAGAGACAGCCCAGACAAAACAGACCCAGACCAGTTCAGTTTGGTGATTGTGAATGGAGAGAAAGCATCTAATTTGCAGAGGTAAAAATGGCCAGATTCACAGCACTCCAAGCTCTGGATCATATCCTAGCTGAAGGACAAGTTACAGAGTGGCACAGCGACACTGATGAGGTGGACTCAGAGGAGGAAGACATTGTGGAGTGTCAGTCAGAAGACACAGACACAGAGTCTGAGGAGGAGATCACCTCTGAAGCAGTTTCCCCACCAGCTGAAGTACTACAGTCCAAGAATGGCAGCATCTCCTGGAGGTTAGTACCACCTGACGAGACTCGCAGGACAACTGGCAGGGCAGCTGCTGAAAATATCATCAGAATGACTCCTGGGGTCACAAGGTTTACCATAACAAGGATAAGTGACATCAAAACAAGTTTTGAACAGTTCATGCCATCATCGCTGAAAAAAATAGTACTTGACATGACAAACCTAGAAGGACAAAAAGTCTACAGAGACACATGGATTGACTTTGATGAAGAATTCCTGGATGCTTATATTGGAATTCTTCTTCTTGCTGGAGTATACCGATCCAGCAATGAGGCCACAGCCAGTCTCTGGGACACAGCAACAGGCAGAAATATTTTTCGGCCACGATGTCACTGAAGAGCTTCCACATGATCTCGAGAGTCCTCAGGTTTGACAACCGAGACATGAGAGCAAGACGTGACAAGCTTGCTCCCATAAGGGATGTCTGGGAGAGATGGGTGCAGCGCCTGCCTTTGATGTTCAATCCAGGAGTGGTCAGCAGGAAGACGAAGAGCTTCAGCACCAGCATCCTTCCCTTTAGCTAGCCCTGCCACAGCCACAGACCCAGACCCAGAGAGGCTGCCGGATTCCAAAAGAAAGCGCTGTCAGGTCTGCCCAAGCAGCAAGGACAGAAAAAACTATTCCATGTGTGCCAAATGCAAGAAATATATTTGCAAAGAGCACACTAAAAATGTCACTTACTGTCCTACTTGCACATAGTGTAAACATACAGTAGCAATCCTGCTCCTGGAGAGCTACCACCCTACCACCGTACTACTAATTCTATTGGTTTGATTGTTTGTTTGATCTACATTTTGTAATTTATTTTGTATTTTATTTTGTCTTACTTGTTTGGCTTTGTCTTTGTAATTGAATTAAAGTTCAACCTTTGGAAAAAAAAAACTTTTTTTGCCTTCTTCTTGAAGTAAATATACATGGGTCAAAACCGACCCTAACACCACAGATGTTACTAATATTAATAATATTGATATTTATAGTAATATTATTAAAATAAAAAATTGTAATTTTCTAATGTTCTAATACCCCTCAGTAATAGTCAGGTAACATATAAACCTTTGATTTATTTGTATAATTCTCCTGAGGTTTATTTTACCAATTTTTTTGGACTGGGCCGTTTTATTGACATCATACGTCTCATCTTCAGAGGGCCACACCAAAAATTTAAAAACCAAATTTTAAAATCTTTTCATGGATAAGGAAGCCTAACAAGGTAACCAAGAGGTAAGGAAACAAACTGGATGATAAAAAAATGTTTGAGGGTTGATGGAGGCTGATTTAGGACACGGGTCGGCACCGACCCGACCGGCCACGCCAAGATAACAGATGGGTGGAAATGCTAGGATAATAGTAGGGTTAACATCTATTACAGAGCTGATTGTGTGGCGATTGGATACTTGGAGAAAGAAAAGCAAGAACTTCATGGGCGGCCACATCAATACAAAATACAAAATAACGACACAGCTAAAAATGCAGCTGCAAATTTTGACAAAAGTTAAATGCTTGTGTCATGAGCACGAGGCAGTTAGTGTCTGCAACGGTCGTGGCCATCCGCCGTGCATAAGCTACCTCACTGACATTGTCGGGCGAAGGAGCCCAGTGCCACCACAAACCTAGAGCCGCCCCTGATTACTGCTGCAATAAATAATTTCATCGATGGTCGTGCACAATCGCTGCGCTGTAAAACCCATGTTTAATAACGTGCTTTAACTCTTAATGATATCACGTATACATCTCAGTATTTTAGTTATTCAGAGAGCTGTAATATCACGAATGTAATGGATTCTGTGTACAGTCGGAGGAAGAGAGCCGGTTTAAGAAGCAAATAGTGATTCACACACATAGATCACATAGAAGATCAAATACAAAACAAAGCATTTAACGTGCTACTTAAATTACGATGTGATTTGAGAAACTGGTTAAGCAAATGATTTTAAGATGACGTTTATGATGTTCTACTTTAATGACAAAATAAACTACGTGATTAAAGTGGAAATTTCGAGACTGAAATTGACATTTCGCGCTTTTTTTCCCCCCACTGTGTGCCTTTTTTTTCTCTGTACCCTAAAAAGCTTTCATATGACACTCAGACGGTAGGCTACGACTCGCCTTTTCACGGCGACTGATATCTGAGCTTTCAAGTTTCTCCAACACGCTATGTCACTCGATCAACTTCCTTTTGTTGATTATACCACGGTTTAATTAAACAAATAGTATATTTTTCCTTTGCCTCCACTTGGTATTCGCTGAAATCGTTATATTTTCCCCCGTGCTTTTCCCATTGTCTTTTCACAGAAGGCTGAGCTTAAGGGTGATTTATATTGATTTGCATATTCAAAGAGGCGTAATTCTAGGAGGAGTAGAGGCGTTACATAAAGCACGTGCACGTGCGTTAGTTTTCACGCTGATCGGGATTTATGTAGCGGAAGAACGTGGAAGTTGGAGTACGCACAGATTCCTGCATCTGAATTTTTCTGTGCGTAAGCACATTTCGGCTTTTGTGCTTACGCCATGTTATAGTGCGAGCTCTGCGCACGGCGTTATACATGAGGCCCCAGGGGGTTAAACTGTTTTGAACCGCGAGGTCCGTACAGGAAAGGCTTTGAAACGTTTTGCCGTGGCTGAGACAACGTGTCCTTAATGCCGTATACCGATAATTCTCTTTCCGATCAGCTGCTGCTGTGATTCACACTCAGATACAGTGATATAAATACTCCGAGTGGTGCAGTGAGAGAAATATGGAAAAAGATTATCCGCTGTGGCAACTCCTAACGGGAGGTGCTGAAAGAAGAAGAAGAAGAAGCGAGAGTAACAACGCTAAAGCAGTTATGGCATTTGGAATACTATGGCTGTTCCCTCTACCATTATATTGTTACGAGTTAATTACAATCAGATGCATTACACTAATAAACAATATGCGGTTAGTTTCTGTATATTTATAAAGCCGCGTCATGAAAATAATGAGTAATCACACAAGAACAGTACCATTGCTTTGACGCTGGGTGCCGCCAGTCTGCAAAACCGAGCGGAGAACTTGCGTACGACAAGGCATGAGGTACCATGGAAAAGTGCGTGGCTTTACGCCAAGTGTAGGTTTTATACATCGCGATTTGAACGTGGAAAAGTTCTTATGCAACATTTCTGTGCGTACGCACCGTTTATACATGAGGCCCCAGGTCTTTTTGTGTTGCTGAGTTCACCAGTGCTTGCTTTCTTTGGATGTACCAAACTGTAGATTTTGCCACTCGTAATATTGTAGCAGTTTCTCAGATAGGTTTTTTCTGTTTTAGCAGCTTAAGGATGGCTTCTTTCACCTGCATGGAGAGCTCCTCTGACCGCATGTTGTCTGTTCACAGCAAAATCTTCCACATGCAAGCACCTCACCTCAAATCAACTCCAGGCCTTTTGTCTGCTTAATTGATAATGACATAACAATGGATTTGCCCACACCTGCCCATGAAATAGCCTTTGAGTCATTTGTCCAATTACTTTTGAGCCCCTGAAATGAAGGGATTGTGTTAAAAAATGCTTTAGTTGCCTCGCATTTTTATGCAATCTTATTGTTCAACCCTCTGAATTAAAGCTGAAAGTCTGTACTTCAACCGCATCTGAGTCATTTCATTTAAAATTCATTGTGGTAATGTATAGAACCAAAGTTAGAAAAAATTTCTGTATTACAAAAGTTAATGCAGTGCATTCCAAGATTGTTACAATTTAAGAAATAGAAGTCTAGTACTGCCAAAGGTACACTTTCTTACAATAAAATTGACTCTAGTTGACAAAAGACAAAATAAAATATCAATGTAAAGGAAATCCTCCTGTAAAACAGGGCTGCTAAAATGCAATTTACTTCTTACTTTCTCAGAATGTAGGGCAATGCAATGATTACACATGCATAGAGTATTTTATTTAAATAAAAGCACAATTTAGTTGTATTGTTGAACTCTGCTGCGAAACAGTGCAAAACACAGGTGCTATTTAACATAGATGTATTCATTGGTGAGTAGTGCTACCATGTCACTGTCCTTTGATGCTTGCTCAATTCTTGGTTTTTAGTCAATGCAGAACCTGGGAAGTTTAATTTGCCTGTTGAGTTACAGAGGTAAACATGTACAGAAATGGGCACAATATTGCATTTCAATGCCTCTGGATTTGAACCTGCATCTTAGCATTACAATGTACATACTGTAATGGAGTTTAGAGAGCAATGCATTGTGCTAAGTAAAGAGTGCCAAAGTCATTAGAAACTGTGTATGGTAACTTTTAAGGAAGCCCAATTCTGCTCTAAACCTAACTGTAAGGTAATGTAATATGTGAAGACAACACCTGAAATGTAACTTTACATTTTCAAATGCATTTAATCCAATTTGAGGTCGCTGAGGCATGACTCTGTACCTGCTGCACTGAGTGGCAGGCAGGAACCGACTCTGAATGGGACACCAGCCCGTCACAGGGCTTACTCACACACATGCCCAAACTTACAAATCCACTGCCCTGTATTCAAGTCCTTTACAAGGTCATTGTCCATGTAGACTTTGGATATTTTCTCTATGTGTATTTGGGCTTTCCACCTTTACACACATTAATGCTCAGGTTATGTTAAATGGTAACTCCCCCAATGTCCACTGAGTGTGGATTTGTGTGTATGAATTGACCTTCAATAGGCTAACGTCTTATTCAGAACTGTGACCTCTTTGTGCCCCAGAACAAACTCCATTGACCCCCATGCCACCACAAATGGGATTAACACATATATAAAGTACTTACATTAGTTTCTTACAGAATTAAGCATGTAAACTGATGTTAGATGGGATAAAGACAATATAAAGGGATGAATGAGATGGCAGCTCGAAATAAATGGCAACTGGCAGAGACAGAACCCTAAGAACAGAAGGAAAATGCTCAGGTAAGGATGACAGATTTTACATTCCATGAAAAGGCAGAATTAGTCACTAGAATGAGAAAAGTCCTGCATGCTTGTAACATGTTGTGGGAAAAAATAGGCAGGGGAACCAGCATGAAAATAGAACAAAGGCAGCCACAGTAGAAGAACGTGATATTTGATTTGCTTTTGATAAATATGTCCTAGAATCATGCTTTAAATTGTGGGAGCACTTTTTGACTTCTAGAGGGCACATGGGTCCAGAAGGTATCACATCAGACTCTACTGTCCCTTTAACAAAGCAGGAAGCCTAGGAACTGGATAGAGGACTTGTCAATTAAAAGACAATAGAAGACTCAGTGGTGCAGAGACATCCAGGGCAGCTGATGAGAGATTTAACCTGGAGTGTTCCGAGCAAACACAGGGCCTTGTTTGAATTTTGAAAGTGATCCTGATGCTAAACTGGGAGGGGACTTAAGTCACCTCCTGATCAGAACGTCTTTGAGAGATGATCTGAGCAAGAGGGAAAAAGAGACGCTGGGAGTGAGAAAGAGAGAGAGTGAGAGGAAATGTAAACTCTGGCACATAAAATTAGAAATTCTCCTTACCTTGTAGGTAGGTATATCAGTCTGCGTAGGAAGGCAGCAGGCTTGTTTTTTTGTCATCCGGTTTATTTATTATTTTTGTGCTCCATTTTTTGTTCACACTTTTCTTAATTTAAGTGACAAAAACACTTTATTTTGAAGCATTGATCTTTCTTCTTGGCATTGTTCTGGATACAGAGATGTGAGGGAACAGCTCCTAGTGTCCTTAATTAAACCAATAAGAGAAGGAGAAAGAGCAATATTTTAAAAGAGAGGAACCAGTTTAAAAAAAAGGCCTTCGGGCAGAAACTTACAGCAACAAGAAAGTAAGACAAGAGGTTTTAATGGCAGGAGTACTGATCTAACTTATCTACAGAATTTGAAACCAATGAAAGCAGGTAAAGAAAAAAGTCTAATGAGCAGTATCTAGTTAGGTACACTTCTTAAAAATAAAGAATTAAACATTCTTAATGAATAGCCATCACATATTGAACTGTGGTTGTCATGATTTCCATTTTTGTGCCTTATCTTGAATGGTTCCTGGTGATTTATTTGTCTTGTCTTTGATTTCCAAACTAAGCAGTTATGATTTTGAAAAACTGAGGTTTAATGAACTTTTGAGGAACGTACTATTTATTATTGTTTTTCCTTGACTTCATTTATTTATAATATTTATTTAAAACCAGAACATGGCATTTTACTCAATCAAACATATACTAATAACATACGTGAAATAACCAGCTGGACGCACAACAAATGTTTGGAGCAGCCACCCATATAGTTTCCCTGCCTGCAAAAGTCTTAGTTTGCGTACAAAGTGTGCAGGTTAGAGTCCAAAGAAGAAATGATCAAGTATGGAGGATGAGGAGTTTTTATAGGCAGCTCACAGGAAGTGACGTCCTGGGGGCTGGGACAGGAAGTGATGTCCTTGGGGCCCTGACAGGAATTGATCTCCTCGGAGCGTAATCAGATATAGACAGGATGTCTCGTATTTGGTCTGTGGAGAGAAAAGAGAGAGGTTCAGTGCAACCCGCTGCACCCTGGCCTGGCGTGGAATTGCCATTTTCTAGTTCCTTTGGTTGACTCCCAAGCGCACGAATGTGACACATAAGAGATACAACTATTTACTTCAAAAAGAGTAAAAACAAGAAAAATGAAAAGTAGAAATACAAAGGAATTAAAAAAGGCATAAAAAAAGCAGCAAAATAAGATTTAACCCTCACCTTTTTGTTCTTCTTTGGGTGCAATCATTTAGTGAATCCCTTTTCATTACACAAGTGTCAGAGAGGTTAGCTTTATGGGTCACAACGTTAAGGGGTCAATTGGTGAAATGTTAAGAGGACGTCTTGACAGTCATTTTGTATCAAAGTTTGCAGAAAAAATAATAAAAGAGTGCCATGCATTCATTTAGTTCATGCTCTTTGTGAAGATTTTTGTTCTATGTATTTTTTAGAGTACTATTTGAGGTTTTTATTTTGGCTTGACGATTGTGCTTCTTTGATTTCGTTGACAATTCTTTGATTGATTTTCAGACTCACACTTGTGCATGCTGGTCATTTATTTAAAAAATTTCTGTTACCTTCTTCGTGTCTGTTTAATGGTGCATGATATTCTACTGTGGTCGCTTGTGAAAGCACTCAGCATTGAGTCACTTTGGAAACTGCTTGAAGAAGCCAACATGCACAATACATGTGCAATTTCTGATATGTTTCAGCCAGAATGTGTTTACTGGTTTATGTTTATTTTCCTTTTGACTGTTATTTCTGTTGTTTATTATTATTTTACGTTTCCTGTTGCTATGTAATTTATGTTAATATTATTTTTATACATTATTTATGTAGTGTACTAGATTACAACTTGTTAATTCATGTTTTTTTTTATTATGTTCTTTGTGTTTTATGGCTAAAATCTAAAGAGGTAGGGTAATCAATGATTTCACTACTGAGAAACTTCCAAATGCAAGACACTTTGTCTTATTGTTGTTTTTTAGGCCAGAGATTTATAATCTTCCTAACTTGTAATGCATTTTTTGCATATTTTTTGCATTGAGAGAAGTATTTTTTCAGATATTAAAGCCTGGGGCCCATTTTGAGTCTATGCAGGTCTGGCAGCCTGCAATTTGAGTTTGGTGACAGTCTACATGGCATCAGACCCATCACTGACCAGTGAAATAATGGTACAGTTTTTGAGGCCTGCACACCAATTTCCCCATTGTACTGCCGGTATTGCTTCATAACAAACATTTCAACTACAGAGTCTACAAAGGCTCTTTTTTTGATGACCTGATGTTTACTGCACACTAGTCTGGGACGACAGCATTAAAAGTAACATACTAAATATTTCTTTAAGTTGTTTCATCTTGTGAAAGGTGAGCAGAAAAGGTTGACTACTAGTACAGGGCATGATTGAAAGAACAGTTTCAAGCAGAGTGTACACTCCTTCAGGATAAAGCACCAAAAGAAAAAAAAAACACATTAAAAATGCTGTCCTGCATGAAGATGAATTTCCCTTAAGAAATATTCAGTAATAATAAAAATATCAAGTTTCAAGCTCACACAACCTGTCTATTTTGTCCTAATCCTTACTTGTCTGTGACACATATGCAGGAGACGGGCTTTGAAATATTTCTTCTTAGTGTTTAATACATGCAGAAGTGATTTTTAAAGCCATGAATGCATAATTAAAAGCTTTTATGAGATGTTGATCACTTACTAAATGTTTCATGGAAATTATGGAAATGAAGTAGACTTAAAGAGATTTACCAAAACACTAAGAAGTTTAATAATGCATTTTGGGAATCACATCTTAATGCAACATATGTTCATAAAAAGACGACTATTCTGCTGAATCTTTGACAGTGTATTCTATTAATAGCACAGAATAGAAGAAGCTTCAGGTTAAATGGAGGCTGACATTATTATACAAGCATATTTCCTGAAGAGAAATTCCACTCTGTCATTGTCATTATCAATTCAGTCCACTTTATAGCTGAGAATGATTCTATGCAACATAAAATGCATAACTGTGAGATGAAAACTGAGCATTTTATAATGAATTGAGCTTTCTTTTGATGGTTTCTCACAATATATGTTCCCCTTATAACAATTTGAAGAGCTAGTAAGTACTAAAGCAGATGTGAGCAGCAATCTTCTTAACATGGATCATCCCAAGGTATGAAGAGACCACTGTTGGCTATTTACCCACTTTGGTCCTTGAAGGTTTTTCTTTTCCTGAATAGCCACCATCCCTTATTCTGTTATATCAGGGACATTGCCTTTGCCCCTTACTTCTGACTGTCAACCCCTCCTATCCATGCCTGTTCTATGCACCAATTATTAGGTAGTATTCACATGATAGGGGAAAGAGATATAAAAAGGGGAATTAGGATTGCCCTGGCTTATCTGTGTAACAACCACCATTTAGAGCTTTTGATATCCATTCAATTTTTTATTTTATTTTTGTCTATGTATATTTTATGCATCTGCTAATTTTTGAATTTTGGTTGTGTATTTGCCCTGTTTTACATATATTACGGAATCTCTTTGAACCGCTAAAATTGCAAAACTGATATTTTTTAAATAACTAAGCTCAGAACCTTTTTGTTCTGGCTGCTTTTAAGTCGGTTTGTCCAGATTTGCACTCCAGATTTGTGCTTTAGTGAGTGGTGTGTTACACAGCAGGCATATGGCATAGCTTTTCCAAGGGGGAAGCCTCATGTTAATGGAGTTGCCATTAGCCAACAGACAGTAGTGTAGAATAGAAGTGAGCTAAAAATAAAACATCAAGATTTCATACTACCATTACTGTTCACAGAAGAGCAGTTTGCCTTGCTACTGCATTAAGGCCTAGTCCATAGTAACAGGAATATATTAAAAAGATAATTTTGGCCATCCATCCACACTGAAATTGTGTTTTAACCACCAAAATATTCTTTTTAAAAGTGCTCTACAAAGTGTAGGCATTTGAAAAGGATGGGCGCAAATGCATTTCATTGCATTTAGTATAAAAAGCCAGAACAAGAGATACAAAAATAGTCTGTGTCCCATCTGGAAAAAAATACTTAATGAAATAAATTTTAGTTGATAAGAGATTAAGTATTGTGACGTTGCGTTGTCTTTATGATCCAGCACATATATGTGGATTTCTTTCTGCCATCATGTTTGTGGACTTCCAGGAGGTGTCTTTTTTGTGGAGGTGAGGTTTTAAGCAGTGGAATCTTGTAGGGGCAGACAATGTCAAATGGTTTCTGGCAAAACTTACTCTGACTTGGGATTACAGTAGATGTTATGTTTCTGATTGTATATGTTCTTTGTTTTCTGTTCAAGTTCTTTTTTTTATGTTTTTGCTGTTTACATTCAAGTATTTTTCATATGTTTGTTACTATCATTAATATATTTTTTTTTAATATTTAATCCATACGCAGTTTAGTATCTATATGTGGTCACGTGTTCTGTTATGTCCATTGGTTGGGTGGGGGGTTCCCCAAGAGATGGGTTCACCTGTCTGTCTCCACATGGAACCACAGAATAGACTCGTCTTCTCCTAGCCTCATAATGGCATCCCGTAAGAAACGCCTCTCATCAGTAGTGGATCTGTCTTCAGGCAGTGAAATTAAAATGGTCAGTGAAATAAAAAGTGATTCTGGGAATTCAAAAGTGACAACCGCGTCACTCACACATGTGCAGGGTGCTGTTCATATTATTATTATTATTATTATTATTATTAGACTTTCTTCACTTGACTTTGTACTTTTAGTTTGCATGTATTACAGTAAAAAGATGAAATTTAATAAAAATGTCATTTTTCAAACCCACAAATGCAAACCTTTTTTACATATAATTTTGAGAAAAAATGTAGCGCTAATGAGTATAATGAAGGGCTAATTGTAAAGAGCCCAAAGCCAAACCAAAAAGAGAGCTGTGGCAGACCATATGTGGTTTTGCATAAGGATGTTATCTATGTACAATATACCAAATTTCCAATAGCTTTTGCATCAGTCATTTTATTACGCAAAGAAAATGTTTAATCATTAGGGAATTTTATGCATTTTCCAAATTGAACCAGATTGTGGTTGCTGACTTCTTATGGCCTGACATGCCTGTACTCAATGTTTTATGTAGAAATTATTGACAGTGGTCATTACAACTTCAAATAATTTTAATTAATTAATTTCAAGTAATTTTAAAGCTTTAAACAAGTGAATATTAAAGATACCAGAAGAAACTGACTTGCTTTGCAGGGCAAAATAATGCCAAGAAAAACTCAAAACAAGAAAATTAAAAAATCAGCAAAAAAGACAATGTACCATAGCGATTTTTAGTTCTTCATGTACACCACGTGTTCTTCAGAAGAGATCATCCATCTGAATCTAAGTATGTTCATGTCTGGCCAGTAATTGGATGGAAGACCATCTAGGAAAGCTTCAGTTGCTGCTGGAATAGGTGTTTGTGAGGCCCTCTGGGGGCACTTACCCTGTGGTCTGAATGTGGATTCAAATGCAACATGTGCAGTGATGGGGTCAGTGCTGTAAAAATGGTGCTGTCCTTTGGATGAGACATAAAACAGAGGTCCTGAATCTCCAAGGTCATGAAAGATCCTTGGGCACCTTTCGTAATGAGCAGTGTATATTCTGATGTCCAGGCTAAGTTGTCATCGATGGCCTAATCATTCTGGCCCCCTAATCATCCCCTGTCTCTAACTGGCTATCTCTCTCACCACTTCAAAACCTAACAGCTAATGTGTAGTGAGTATACAGGCACAAAAATGGCAGTTGTCGCATCATTCAGGTGGATGCTACACGTTAGTGGTGGATGGCTTCCCAGTCACTATAAAAAGTAATATATAAATGTAAAGAATTATTATTTCAGTCAGATTTTACAACAAATCACAGTACACAAACTGCATTGGTTAAAGTAGTAAATGACTTGAGGGTTAATTGTGTTCCACAAGGATCTATCCTGGTTCCACTGCTCTTTTCAATTTACATCCTTCTGTTAGGTCAGATTATCTGGTGGCATAACGTAAGATACCACACCTATACTGATGATACACAACTGTATATATCAATAGCACCTGATGACCCCAACACTCTTTGTTCACATACCCCAATGTCTTACTTGTGTTTCTGAATGGATGAGTAGTAATTTTCTCTAACTAAATAAGGAGAAAACAGAAATCTTAGTGATTGGCAAAAATGGATATAAGGAGGGTAATAGAAATAAACTTGACCCATTAGGTTTAAAAGTCAAGATAGAGGTAAAGAATTTAGGGATGATTATTGACTCTGACCTGAATTTTAAATTACATATTAATCAGATTACTAGGACAGCATTTTTTTCACTTAAGAAATATAGCAAAAGTTAGATCTCTTATAACTTTACAAGATGCTTAAAAATTAGTTCATGACCATCATCATCTAATTCTTCCATGTGAAGCCTGAAAACCATGAGGGCTAACTGAGATCGCTGGTGTTAGGTAGAATGTCCAGTGTGGGTTGGGAGGTCTCATGACCTCGGAACCCCTGAAGATTTTTTTTTTTCTCCAGCCTTATGGAGTTTTTTTTTTGTTTGTTTTTACTGTCTTCCTGGCCATCAGACCTTACTTTATTATTTGTTATTTAGTATAGCCTAATCTTATTTTTATATTTTCTTCATCTTGTAAAGCACATTGAACTACATCATTTGTATGAAAATTTGCTATATAAATAAATGTTGTTGTTCTTCTTATTATTATTATTGGAGTGATGAAAAGTGTTAGCCATTAGTAGATGCAAGGTATAATTTTGCTTCAATTCTCACTAGTTCAAGTGAAAAATTGGCAATAATAGATGAGTATGTATTTGTCATAGGGTAACTGCCACTTCCTAAAGGAGAATTTTAGTTTGATTTATTTGTCTACTATGATGAAATTCTCAGTCTTGAATTATTGGACACCTAGAAAAAAATATATATTTTTTCAACTGATAATAGTCAATTGTTGGCAGATATTTTACAGATGACGTGAGAGTTAAGAGGTAGAAATGCACTCCCTTACTATCTGTCTTTAACATTGATAATCTACAGCACTCTTTTTTGCTTTATAAGTCCAAAACGGGGGACTATGTTCACAAATATTTTAAGGTTTCAGGGAGCACAAGCTAGCGATTCCATCATTATAGCAGTTCCTAGCAAAGAGAATTTTAACGTCAAAGAACATTTGTGGAAGATACTGCTTTTGCTTGTCAATTTCTAATATATTTAGTTTAGCAGCTGCTCTTGTATCTGCTCTTCCAAACCTAATGGAGGTTCTTGTTACGCTGTTCATTATGTTAGATTCGTAAAAGAAATGACTGTAGTGTAATTTTAATTTTCAGCACCTGCTCCTGTCATAATATGACATGCAGCATTGATGCTTCTGTGTACATTGACATGATGCACTGTTGCCATAGGGTATAGATGTGATTTGGTGACTGAAAACATTACACACAGTAAATTGTAGTGCATTGTTGCCAAATCACCTGTATTACAATAGAGATGTGAAAAAAGGTCAATAAAACAATACTGCTAGCTCAAAACCATATAATTCACTAACTTCTACATGTCTCATCTAGGAAATCCAATATCCCCTTCATCAGGTTTTGTACCAGGAAGTAGGTTGTAGTGTATAACATTTCTTATCTAAGTGTTCTGTCAGTACCTCTTCATGAAACCATCATGACGATTGGATGAAAGTGCCCATGTTTAGTGCCCATGGCTTGTCTTTTCCAGATATTAAAATGAACTGGAAACCCAGCTGTCATTGTTGGCAAAGACTCAAATTCACTGATCACATTACAAGCCTGGGGAATAGCCTGTTCAGATTGTAGGCAGGCAGCGTCAAATTCCATCAGATCTTATTGTGGATACACATTGCTCACAGTACTTTGTTGAAAGTGTCCAGCTGAACAACTAATTTTACCATTCAGTCAAACAAATATCATAGCTTATCTCCAGCCCCAGCAGCAACCTCTGTATCCTTCTGGGGAATTTCCAGACTAACTGAGAGAGTGCTCTCTCTCTCTCTCTCTCTCTCATTTACTCTCTCTATTTTTCTTTCTGGTGTGTCCCGGGCCCAGATCTAGGTCATGTATTTCCAAACCACATTTTTATGAATACTTTCTATCTGGAAAAGACAAGATTCTAATATGAGTTCCACCTAGGTCATTGAGCTCTTCCTTCATTCTTTTAGAAAGAGTGTTCCCAGAAGCACTGCATAAGAATCTTTTTAATTACCTAGAGATCAGGTGAAAATGGGAATTACACTGATTGCTAAATTGAAACATTTGTCCATTGAGTGTTTTCTCATTTCATAAACACCATTTGGTATGAGGCCTGCCTTATACCATTGAACATTTGGTCAATTTAACAATTAACTAAACCATATTGAACAATACCCTAAAGTATATGAAATCCTCCAAATAGGCAAGCTGTTTCTTCATCACCTGCAAAGACCAAACTACTTTTTCTAGACGAGGACAGAGGCCTCAGATCTGAAGGTGGTGATTCCCATCACTGACAAGAATACAGGACAACAGGAGAATGAAATATACTATTGAAAACATTTTGTATAGAGCAGTAGAGATTATAAAATGTCTTTAAAGGCTAAACAGAAGTGATGTTCAAGGTCATTATTAGATTCACTGCCTTTTATGTGTCTTCAGTACTCCACCCTGGATTAAATCAAACTTGAAGTCGAAACAAAATGTTATTCAAAGCCAGTAACTCTCGCAATAAAATATCACCATGTTATAAGGACAACCAAACTCAAAGTCAGAACAAAACAATATACAAAGTTAGTGATCTACAGTACTGTAATTGCGAAAGAATTTGTCTTTTTCTGTTTGCTTCAGTGCTGAGTCTCTTGTTAAATTCTTCACTTAGTGTTGTCTAAGCTTGGATGTTTCCAATATATGCCTCCATCTTTAATAACAGAACCATTAAAACATTTTAGCAATTCTGATGAAAACAGGCGAACACACTCATCTATCCTATTCAATTAATTTCTCCAAAATGACATCAAGTCAAGTGTCTGTGTCTGAGGCTCTCTAGGTAAGGAAAATCTTACAAATGTATGCCAAATTTACCCATAACAAGTTACATTTGTGTCCTTTGTGTCCTTGTTGAAGAATTTACTTTTAATTAACAGTAAAGAATTTAATACATCACTTCATTATACTTACACTCTTTGGCCTACTTTTTGCACATCATTCTGACTTTTAGCATTGGTAATATAATTGTGATGTTAATCAAAATGCTACAGTAACAAGATCCTAATACCCATGTTGCCCAGCAATGCACTCTGTCCAGATCGACAAAATGCTGGTGCTCAGAGTAAATGTCACAAAAATAAAATTAGTTTTTCATTACATTGGTGTCACAGAAGACTATGAACCACTCCACTGCATGTTGGGTATCACACTAACTGGAGGCCAAAAGATGACATTATTTGTAAGGTTAGACATTAGACGTTATTTGATTTTGTTCTAGAAACTCAAACTATCGCTTCACACAACTTAAAATTCTTCATTGACCTTACAAAACACATTTTAATGATTCTCACTGGAAAGATCACTGAACTTATCACTTTGATAACTGTCATTCATAATTTAAGACTTAATTTACCTTGAACTATCTTCTTGCTGAATTAATCATACAACCACTGAGAATGGGTCTATCTTGGCTTGGTTGATTGATGCCTGGTTTTCTGGGTCCCATCTACTCTGCTCTTATTATGCAGTTTATTTGGGAACTATGGTTGCTTTCATTATCCCAACTGTTTCCCTTATTTTTTCTTTTGTTCTTTTTCTCTGATTTAGGAATATATGGGTTGGGGGACTGAGGGTGGGTGGCATATGGGATACGCTGTTCTTCTCTGTTTTAAATTGGCATGTTGTGTTTCTCATTGTACTGTATGTCTTGTGATTCAATATAAAATGGATCTAAAAAATATTAAGTGGGACATAAATTAAATTTCAGGATTTAAGTCAAAAATACCATTTCATCAAAAGTTGGCATCTTTTTCTATTTAGTCTGAATGCTCTGTACATTACTCTTCATTTGGAAACTGTCTGAGAAGCAAAAACCTATGATTTCCTGCAACTGTTCTGAATGGCTAGTTGCCATCCCTTTTGTACTTCATCATCCAACAAAAAAGACCTTAGAGGAATAAAAATTGTAATACACTGGGACTACAAGCTCATCGTACTTATTCCTGTGCTTTCTCCTTCCCTTCTGGGACAGAAGCAAAGAAAGATCTAAGAGGTTCATATATATGAAATGGTAGAGAAGAATAGATCACTGTTACAAGCTTGAGGCATTTCATCGCTTCCGATGTATCTCATTATGATGTTCTTTTGTCCTTCTCTTTACTAAAACCTAAAAGGAATTTTTTTACCCTCTACTAGGTAAGACAAACACAGACACTTTTGAAAAACATTGAAAGCTTACTTAAATATCTCTGAGATGCTGTTATTTTATGCAATTTCCATTATGCATTTTGTTTTTTGTACTGCCTTTCAGTGTAAAAGTATTAAATCTATAGTTATTTGTTGGTTGAAAGGTAAATATTTAAAAATGCCACACTGAAATTGTAGCCTTAGAAGAAGGCAAAGATCAAATGATTGACCAAATTCTTTAAAGAGGTTAACCAGAAGTCATAGCCTTGAATGCAAATTCAGAAACAATCTATTTTCTGTTGCCATGTTCCTACTCTACACACCCTGGCCTTGTGAGGAAAGGGGAATACAAAAAGTAAAATAAGGAAAATATCAAGGATACCCATTAAGGAAGGCAGCAGTTGCACTCCCAGGTTAGAAAACTATATAGGGTGAGAAATACAGCAAAGCAAAGTATTAAATGACTAGCAGAATACCCGCGCTTCGCAGCGGAGAAGTAGTGTGTTAAAGAAATTATGAAAAAGAAAAGGAAACATTTTAAAAATAATGTAAGATGATTGTTAATGTAATTGTTTTGTCACTGATATGAGTGTTGCTGTCATATATATAGACACAGACACACACACATACACACACACAAACACATATATATATACATATACATACACATACTGTATATATACATATACTGTATATACATATACACATATATACATATACATATACACATATATACATATACATATATAGCAAAATACCCACGCTTTGCAGGGGAGAAGTAGTGTGTTAAAGAAGTAATGAAAAGAAAAGGAAACATTTTAATAATAACGTAACATGATTGACAATGTAATTGTTTTGTTATTGTCATTAATGTTGCTGGCATATACTGTACAGTATATACTGTATATATATATATATATACATACATATCTACATATATACAGACACACATTTACATACACCTATATATATCTATCTATCTATCTATCTATATATGTATATCTATATATATCTATATATCTATCTATATCTATATATCTATCTATATGTATATATCCATCTATCTATATAATCTATATATCTATATCTATCTACTGTATCTATCTATATATGTATATCTATATCTATCTATCTATATATCTATATATATATATCTATCTCCTTTGGGGTGCGAGCAGCTGTTGCTGGGGGTGCCAGAATCCATTGAGGAAGAAAAATTAAAAACATTATTTGTACAAAATCTTAATTTATCTATCCATTCCTAAATAATTAAATGGGCAGGCTATTTCGTATCAGTGCAATACGCTGCTTGTTAAAACGGATGACTCCTAATCTTACGTGCACTTAGTGCTGCGTGGGTATTATGGACTATCGTATTTGTTCAAGTTCTATTTAAATTTTAAATATAAGTAATTTTTATTTGGTCGACAGAAATATGTTTAGTAGGAATGAAAGTTAAATTTAATCATCATTGCATACATTTTTCTTCACCATAGAAATTTAAAGACTAAATCCAACTTCCATTCCTACCAAAGATATTTCTGGCAACTCAGTAGAAACTACTTATATCCAAATTCGAGCTACTGAGCTGTCGCTTGCCTGCCTGAATAAGTCACCCTCGCTTCTCTCTTACTTTTTTACTGTTCATTTAATCATGGCTAGTCGCAGAAAAATTATAACATGGAAGGAGGATTACACCGAGTATGGTTTTACCAAAACAATTATTGATGGCGAATAAAGTATCTATTATTCATAAAGCTTCAATTGGTGATCTGTTTTTCTGCGTTAACCTCATATTTTTTCATACTTCTTCCCAAACTAAGGGGTTGCGAGGGTAAAATGAATCGAAGCTGATATATATATATTGAATATATTGAAATAGTTTTACTGTCAAATAATGCAAACAGTACGCGGCACGTGCTTCGCTCTAATTCTGGGCTCATCAGGCAGTACACACTCACTGCACCCACTCTCGCGAATCGAACCTGAGACGTCAGCGCTAAAGGCGAAGCCTCTCATGTTGCGCTAGGGTGTGTGGTTCGTTTATTTATCAGTATGTAGATCGGGTATATATATATATATATATATATTAATTTTGAGAATGCAATGTATAGTTTTGTCCAGGAGGAAAGCAATGTTGCCTCAAATCAATGGCAACCTTTTGTAGGGTGTGTCCCTGAGACTTATTAATTGTCATCGCGAAGCAGAGACTTACTGGAAATTTGAGGCATTTCAATTGAAATGGGAGATCAGAGGGTATAACGGTGATGCTATCAATACATTCAGAGTGTGGCGCTCTGCTGTTTTTTTGTGTAGCTGCCTTCACACAGCCTCTCCGCTGCTTTATAAACGAATGCCATATAAAGCCATCACCTTGTCAATTGTGTAATGCGTTTTTTGAACAGGTTTGATGCATGGAAGTGATCACTCGTACTGCGTTCAGTAAGTTCACGTGAGCTGCTCTCTTGTGTGATGTTGCGATGTCCACAGCTTAATTTAATGTTAGCTAAGACCTGGCACTTAAAAGTTTCTGGCTGCACTCCGGTTGTAATATGATGAAGCTGCGCGAGCTCACTTTTGAGAATGCAAGTATAGTTGTCCAGGAGAAAAGCAATCTTGCCTAATATCAATGCCATCGTTTTGTAGGGTCTGTCCCTGAGACTTATTACTTGTCATCGCGCAGCAGAGCCTTACTGGAAATTGGAGGCATCTGAATTGAAATGGGAGATCAGGGGTATAAAGGGGACGCGAGGAATACATTGAGTGTGGAGAAACTCTAGAGACAGGGTGTGTATTAACTTGTGGATTTTTCTGTGAGTATTTGGTGGCAGTGTGACGAAGTTGCTTCGAAAGACGGCGTTAGCTGCGGAGCTCAGCTCAGAGCGAAATGAGGTGAATGGGAGGGGAGATGATTAACTGTCAATCCCCCACAAACACAGTCTCTTGGAATTTGCATAAGCACAGCCCTTCACCTGCAATTTTAACTTAGTTACAAAGTGATCAAAACTCTCGTTTATATCCTGTGTTCTCTCATTAAATTTGTATCCCGCATTACCCGTGGGCATGACAAATGCCAGCGGCAGCCTCTCTATGAACTTAATTTAAACTTTAGGTTGACACCGTGCTTTGTTTCCGAAGTAGCAGCACTCATGAATATGGTTATAAATGTCAGTTGCTCGCTTCTTATTGTTTCGCTGCCTTCTTAATTATATAATGCATGTTTTCTACAGCGCTTTTTGGAGCTCTTCCTGGTTTTCTACATACTGCGTTGATAGTCAGTTCACGTGATTATGTGGGAGGTGTGATGATGTCACATGAAACTCCGCCCCCCACGGCCATCCAGCTCAACTCCATTACAGTATAAGGAGAAAAATAGCTTCCAGTTATGACCATTATGTGTAGAATTTCGAAATGAAACCTGCCCAACTTTTGTAAGTAAGCTGTAAGGAATGAGCCTGCCAAATTTCAGCCTTCTACCTACACGGGAAGTTGGAGAATTAGTGATGAGTCAGTCAGTCAGTCAGTCAGTCAGTCAGTGAGGGCTTTGCCTTTTATTAGTATAGATCCCTTCATCACTGATGGGCCATCCAGCTGAGTAGCAGATAGTTGCTTATTAACTCCAATAATCTCAGTTGGAAATGAAAGAAGAAAAAGGTGAATGAAGCACAGAGGATCTGGAGTGCAGCCACTGGAACATCCCAAGGTCTAAATCATAGAAAATATCACTGAGTGTGCTGATGCTGTATTGAGCAAAGGATGAAAAAGAGATTAAGCCTTTACCTATTCAAACATCCTTGCTTGACTGTCTTGTAGTAGTGCCAGGTCTGACAGAAGTGCAGGTGTCCTTAAACTATATACCATATCCTGAAATTATAAAAAAAAATAGTACTCAGCATTGCCCAGGAAAATCTGCAGATCGGGTTGAGGAAAGAAAGCAGAAGTTATGTGTTTTTTTAAATGGTGACCCTATTGTTATTGCTAGCTGTCCCATCCATTATCCATACTGTTCCTCTATCAGTGTTTCTGCTCTCACGAGTCGAGAATTTGTTCTTTTTGGTTCTGCTTGGATTCCAGAATGGTGGTAATTCCTTGATGGGCTGTAACCATAAATGCTGTCATGTCTGACTTGTCCTCTTAGTTCAAGGTGGACAGCTCATAGTGCTTAAATTATGAAGAAAAACCAGAAAGCATGCATTAAACAGCAACACTTTGATCTTTCTATGTGTTGCACTGCATTTCCACTCTCGATCAAGCCCCACTCATACTCTGGTACAAAAGTGCAGGGGCCTCATGTATAAACGGTGCGTACGCACAAAAATGTTGCGTAAGAACTTTTCCATTTTCAAATCGCGATGTACAAAACCTACACTTGGCGTAAAGCCACGCACTTTTCCACGGTACCTCATGCCTTGTCGTACGCAAGTTCTCCGCTCAGTTTTGCAGACTGGCAGCATCCAGCGTCAAAGCAATGCTACTGTTCCTGTGTGGTTACACCTTATTTTCCTGACGCGGCTCTATAAATACACTAAAACTAACCGCATATTGTTTATTAGTGTAATGCATCTGATTGTAATTAACTTCTAACAATATAATGGTCCAGGGAACAGTCATAGTATTCCAAATACTATAACTGCTTTAGCGTTGTTACTCTCACTGCACCTTCTTCTTCTTTCAGCTGCTCCCATTAGGAGTTGCCACAGCGGATCCTCTTTTTCCATATTACTCTCACTGCACCACTCGGAGTATTTATATCTCTGTATCTGAGTGTGAATCACAGCAGCAGCTGATCGGAAAGAGAATTATCGGTATACAGCTTCAAGCAGACGCTGTCTCAGCCACGGCAAAACGTTTTAAAGCCTTTCCTGTACGGACCTCACGGTTCAGAGACAGTTTCATCCCAAGAACTTTAAACGCACTTAATCAATTGCTCCTTGTAGAACTGCTTTTACTTAATAAGTACAGTACAATCACCCCACTGTAAACTTGCACTACAGTTATAATATTGCATAACCTGAGCCACTTTATCAGGCACGTATTTACATATGATGACAATATCATTTTTAAGATGAAAAGCAGCAAAATATGTTTATTATATTATACAGATGAAACTTCAACTTCATTTAAATAATCTGTATTCATCACTGGGACTGATGTGAAGGATAGAATAATTAAACATGCACTACGAAGATATTTCAATGTTCCTTAAACGTTTTGAAGGATCGGTGCTCTAAGCTTACAGATGGCTTGACGTCTATTACAGAGCTGAGCTGATTGTGTGGCGATCGGTTACTTGGAGAAAGAAAAGCAAGGACTGCAGGGGTGGCTACGCCAATATATATTGAATATAAAACAGAAAGAGAAAATAACAACACAGCTAAAAACGCAGCGACAAATTTCGGCAAAAGTTAAATCCTTGTTTCATGAGCACGAGGCAGCTATGCAGTGTCCGCAACGGACGTGGCCATCCACCGTGCATAAGCTACCTTATTGACATTGGCGGTCGAAGGTGCCACCGATTCTTCCTCTGCCCAGTGCCACCACAAGCCTAGAGCTGCCCCTGAGTACTGCTGCAATAAATTATTTCATCGAAGGTCTCACACAATCACTGCGCCGTGAAACCCTTGTTTAATAACGTGCTTTAACTCCTATCATCATTAAAATGATATCACGTATACATTTCAGTATATTAGTTATTCAGAGAGCTGTAATATCACGAATGTAATGGATTCTGTGTCCAGTTGGACGAAGGGAGCCGGTTTAAGAAGCAAGTAGTGATTCACACACATAGAGTACATAGAAGATCACATACAAAACAAAGCATTTAACGTGCTACTTTAATTACAATGTAATTTGTGAAACTGGTTAATTAAATGATTTTAGGATGAAGTTTATGATGTTCTACTTTAATGACAAAATAAACTACATGATTAAAGTGGAAATTTCGAGATTGAAGTTGACATTTCGTGCTTTTTCCCCACTGTGTGCCTTTTTTTCTCTGTACCCTAATAAGCTTTCATATGACACTCAGACAGTAGGCTACAACTCGCCTTTTTACGGCGAATTTGATTTTGTGAACATGAGCTTTCAAGTTTCTCCAACACGCTATGTCACTCAATCAACTTCCTTTTGTTGATTATACCACGGTTTAATTAAACAAATACAGTGGAACCCCGGGTTACGAGTAACTTGGTTTATGATTGTTTTGTAAGACAAGCAAAATTTTTTAATAAATTTTGACTTGATAAACGAGTGATGTCTTGCAATACGAGTAGTATGGATACACTTTGTCTGCTCAGCGTCATGTGATCACAACTGAGCTAATGGTTCTTCTCTCTCACGCGCGCGCGTCTCTCTCTATCTCTCCTTATCTCTCTCGCTTGCGCACAGCGCGTCTCTCTCCTTATCTCTCTCACTCGCTTCTCTCTCTCCTTAGCTCGCTCGCACTTGCCTTCCTCTCTCTCTCTCTCTCTCTCCTTATCTCTCTCTCTCTCTCTCTCTCTCTCTCTCTCTCTCCCGCTCTCTCTCTCTCTCTCTCTCTCTCTCTCTCTCTCTCTCTCCTCTCTTGAGGGCAATCGTCTCCTATTCTCCATCTGAGTCTGTGTGCCTCACTCATATAGTTAACATCCGTACAAGCATATACTGTTTACTGCAGCATTGTGACTGTGTGTGTGTGTGTGTGTGTGTGTGTGTGTGTGTGTGTGTGTGTGTGTGTGTGTGTGCTGTGACATGTGTGAAGTGCGAGTCCCCATCTTGCGCCCCAAAAAGCGCAAGCTGAGTCTCAGTACTTTACAGTAATAACTTGAAGGAGGCCCTGGATATCGTCTGCAGCATGGCAGTTATGAATTAAGCCACTCTGATAAGGAGTAATTCATTTCTGGACATGTAGCTTAGCCAGTAGCTTGGCATAAGTGTTAATCAGGTTAATCAGGTGAACTTTCAGAGGTGCATTTAAGACTATTTCAAAAGGAGTGTGATCATGGCCAAATTAAAGGAGGAATTAATTTTTGTGGAGGAAGTGCCAACATTTAGCATTTTTAAGAGTGGGATTAATAATTGTCCCAATAATACCCTTGCAGTTGTCCCTTACTCAGTGAGGCCAAACCTAGTCAAGTTATCTTTTAGGGTAAAGGGGTGGAATGGAGGGGGGACTAGGTGAGGAGTCTAAAAAGCAGATATTTCTTCCTCTAAGAATTTTAGAATGGTTAATGCTTTAAATAAAACTCAAAAAGATAAAACTCTTTTTGTACAAACGGAGCTTCCCTTCAGGTGCATCATCAAGTGGCCCCGCTCCTTGGGTTCCACATACTGGACACAGGTCATGTCATGCTTATGCATCCTTACCCAGGATAAAGCTGACAGAAAATTGTTTCCTTCCAAAAGGTATTAGTTATGCAATATCTGTTTTTTTTCACCAGAAGTAATAAAGAATTCTCAGTTTTTTAAAATTGTGTAGCCTAGACCCCAGACAGATTAATTAGGCTTGAGGGTGATGCAAGACAAAATGTGAAGTAAAAGACTGAAAGAAAGAATAAGGGTAAAAAGGGAAAGCATGGCCAAACTATCCCCGGTGTGCAGGGTCCAGCTTGTAGCATCTCAAAAGAAGAAGAACCCCCCAAAGTGCATAGATTGTAATATAGCAATGTCAGCAATATAATAAAGATAGAGGGAATTCATCCATTCTACTTGCGATGATATATCACGGTTGGCGAGCCCAAAAGCAAAATAACAGCAAATCATGAACTAAATTAGAGAATAATAAAAGTAACAGAGCATAATCATAAGTCTGATGCCAAAATGCACAGTGGAAAAAATAGTACTTCAGTCATCAACACAGGAACTGTACAAATCTTTCTTACAGAATGGAGAAACAATAAAACACAAGAAATCACAAGAACCAGAAGAAACAGAGAAAATGAAGTGACATATAGGAGAAATATCACTAAAGAAGCCATTATGGAAAAAATGTAGTGGTAACCTAGGTATAGTCAAATCCCATAATAGTTTCCTTTGAGTCATCATAAATCTTATTTGCTGAGGCGTGAGTTAACTAGTAATGTACTGAGTATAAATGAAATAACTGAGATCACATTTCACAGGTACCTTTCATTACCAGAGTCATTACCTTTCTGGACACAACCCTTGCAGGGCTAAATTGTGGGAAACAGATTCATCTGCTGGCCCTGAAATAAAAGATTACAGATTTTTTTTGGGCCTCATGGCAAACTGTCTGATGGTCAGTATAATTGAAAAACCTCATTATCATTGGCCAGGGTTAAGAAGAACAAAAACAGCACCAAATTATATTTAAATTACTTGAGATCTTTACAGAGATGTTTCTCTTTAACAAAATGTGCAGCTCACAGCTATAGCCTCACTCATTCAAGGAATCCAGCATTAAACCTAATGCGTGCTAGAGAAATACCTTTGTCATGCAATAATTCAAGGAGAGTGACATATATTCTTTATTTATTTAGTTATGAGTAATGATGTTGAGGAGGAGGAAGAGTTTGTTTCTTTCCAATAATTATTAAGGTGAAAAAGCAGTTCTTTCTCTCAGTTTGGCAGAGGTCACAAAACACAAGGCAGGCAAAGCACAAAGGTAACAAAATTAGTAAAAAAAACAAGCTAAATCCAAAACATAAGTACAATGTCAGTCATTTATTCAAAATCACATAGTTTGCAACATGAAATTGTATTCTACAGTGAAACAAATTTTATAAATTTGAAGCAAAAACTTAAAAAAGGGTACCAGGGTCCTGTTATAGAGAAAGGTCATAAAAATTGTTGAATTTGTCACTTTTACAAGCCAAAAGTGATACTGAGTATTGACATGTGCTTTTGAGATTATACCCATATTGCAAAACAGATTGTCCATGCTGTTTTAACAAGGTAAAAAGCAAAAAAGTAAACCGTTGTTGTGAGAGTCAGCCATGTTAAAAGGAGGCTGGCTGTGTGCTTTGCTGCACCAGCTCCTCCATTCATCTTACTGCACGATAACTTTCAGCTCCAGGGGTGTGAGTTTACCTAAGAAGTCATTGCCAAGCGCTGGTATTGACATTATTAAATGTTGCTCCCTGCTCCATAGACACCTAGACAATAATAACTGTGAAAGGCACACTTATGATCATTTATATTCTTTCACTATATGGAAATTTATTACTTTATTTATTATTTATTTATTTATTTACTTTATTTATATACAGAGGTAAACGCAACTACTAAGGAGGTACTGAGGGATTTGGAAATTGTAGAGGGAGAAGTGCTGCTCAGATTAAATAAGATGAAATCAAACAAATCACCAGGACCAGATAATATTTATCCTTGTGTTCTTAAGGAGGCTAGTGAGTACATATATAAACCCTTGACACGTATTTTTAGGAAGTCACTGTGCACTGGAGAGATTCCAAAGGACTGGAAAATGGCAAATATCATCTCATTATATAAAAAGGGTGACAGGGCAGATCCAAGCAACTATAGGCCAGTAAGCTTAACAAGCATCACAGGAAAATTAATGGAAGGAATTATTAAGGATAAGATTGAGCAACACATGACAAGGACAGGAGTTATTCTGAACAGTCAGCATGGGTTCAGAAGAGGGAGGTCGTGTTTTACTAACATGTTGGAATTCTATGAGGAGGCAACAAAAGAATACGATCAAAGTGGAGCTTATGATATTATTTATTTGGACTTTCAGAAAGCATTTGATAAGGTGCCACATGAGAGGTTGGGCATCAAGTTAAAAGAAGTGGGAGTTCAGGGTGATGTTTTTAGATGGGTGCAGAATTGGCTCAGACACAGGAAGCAGAGGGTGATGGTGCGAGGAACCTCATCAGAACTGGCCGATGTTAAGAGTGGTGTTCCACAGGGGTCAGTGCTAGGGCCGCTGCTATTTTTAATATATATAAATGATTTAGATAGGAATATAAGTAACAAGCTGGTTAAGTTTGCAGATGATACCAAGATAGGTGGATTAGCAGATAATTTGGAATCTGTTATATCATTACAGAAGGACTTGGATAGCATACAGGCTTGGGCAGATTTGTGGCAGATGAAATTTAATGTCAGTAAATGTAAAGTATTACACATAGGAAGTAAAAATATTAGGTTTGAATACACAATGGGCGGTCGGAAAATCGAGAGTACACCTTATGAGAAGGATTTAGGAGTCATAGTGGACTCCAAGCTATCAACTTCCAAACAGTGTTCAGAAGCCATTAAGAAGGCTAACAGAATGTTAGGTTATATAGCACGATCTGTGGAGTACAAGTCCAAGGAGGTTATGCTCAACCTTTATAATGCACTCGTGAGGCCTCATCTTGAGTACTGTGTGCAGTTTTGGTCTCCAGGCTACAAAAAGGACATAGCAGCACTAGAAAAGGTCCAGAGAAGAGCGACTAGGCTGATTCCAGGTCTACAGGGGTTGAATTATGAGGAAAGATTAAAAGAGCTGAGCCTTTACAGTTTAAGCAAAAGAAGATTAAGAGGTGACATGATTGAAGTGTTTAAAATTATGAAGGGAATTAGTACAGTGGATCGAGACTTGTATTTTAAAATGAGTTCATCAAGAACACGGGGACACAGTTGGAAACTTGTTAAGGGTAAATTTCGCACAAACATTAGGAAGTTTTTCTTTACACAAAGAACGATAGACACTTGGAATAAGCTACCAAGTAGTGTGGTAGACAGTAAGACGTTAGGGACTTTCAAAACTCGACTTGATGTTTTCTTGGAGGAAACAAGTGGATAGGACTGGCGAGCTTTGTTGGGCTGAATGGCCTGTTCTCGTCTAGATTGTTCTAATTCTATTTCATAAAGACACTGCCTGCTGCCACTAAATTGATAAATCAAGCATATGCTTCAGGGAGAGAGAATACTGGGCCAGTGTGTAGCATGCAATCATTTCATTAGAACAGAACAGGCATTATAGGCATACATCTATCTATTCATCCACCCATCTTCCTAACTTGATTATAAAAGACAGGGTCACGTGACAACAGGGGCCTATCCCAACTATTATAGGGCAAAGGCAGAAACAATACATGAACAGCATGCCAGTCCATTGTAGTGCAAACTCACACACTTGGGCCACTTTACAACACTAACTCACCAAAATTTAATCAGTACGAAGTTGAAGTTTAATATTTACAGATTGATTGATATTAGCGTTGGTGAATTTGCTCACTCAAAAACATTGGCCTCAGTTCTTTCACATCATCAGCAACAACACCCCATCATGCATTAATAAAATTGTTAATTACTTTGTGGGAATTTAGTCTGTTCTATTGCACATTCTGACATTTAAATTTATGAATGTTTTTATCATGCAAGGTGACTTGTGTTTTTTAAATATCTAAGGCTTTAATTAAAAAAATATATATATATATATATATATATATATATAGTATATATACATATCTATATATATATATATATATATATATATATATACAGTAATCCCTCCTCGATCGCGGGGGTTGCGTTCCAGACCCCCCCGCGATAGGTGAAAATCCGCGAAGTAGAAACCATATGTTTGTGTGGTTATTTTTATATATTTTAAGCCCTTATAAACTCTCCCACCCTGTTAACATTATTAGAGCCCTCTAGACATGAAATAACACCCTTTAGTCAAACGTTTAAACTGTGCTCCATGACAAGACAGAGATGACAGTTCTTTCTCACAATTAAAAGAAAGCAAACATATCTTATCTTCAAAGGAGCGCATCATAAAGGAGCGTCAGGAGCAGAGAATGTCAGAGAGAGCCGCAAAGAAAAGCAAACAATCAAAAAATCAATACATGCTTTTAAGTATACAGAAGCACCGCGATAAAGCGGCATTTTGTAGAGGAGTGTCCGTGTCCTCTGTGCAAACAGCCCCTCTGCTCACACCCCCTCCGTCAGGCAGAGAGAGCGAGAAAGATAGAGAGAAGCAAACAAGCACAGCGCGGAAAGCATATCTTATAGCATTGAGGAGTTTTAGTTAATATGCAATACATGTTCTGATTGGGTAGCTTCTAAGCCATCCGCCAATAGCGTCCCTTGTATGAAATCAACTGGGCAATCAAACTGAGGAAGCATGTAACCTAAATTAAAAGACCCATTGTCCGCAGAAAGCGGCAAACCAGTGAAAAATCTGTGATATATGTTTAGATGTGCTTACATTTAAAATCCGCGATAGAGTGAAACCTCGAAAGTCAAAGCGCGATATAGCGAGGGATTACTGTATATATATATATATATTATGAACTCAGGCCCGGACACAGACAGACGGACATTGTTCTTGCACCCAACACATGTTTATTATACAATATTTACAAGTTCAATAAAGTCAGTGCACGTCCTAGTGCCTCTTGCACCGTTCCCCCAAAGTCCAGCCCTCACAGTTCTTTGTGCCTTTCTCCTGGCCGCCTCCAGTCCTCTCTCGAGCTCCGTCCTCTTCCACCCGACCTCCGCCATCGACTGAAGGGAGACGGCCCCTTAAATAGGAACCTGGATGGGCTCCAGCTGCTTCCCGGCACTCTTCCAGACACCGGGGTCTTCCCCCCAGCACTTCCTGGTGTGGCGGAAGTGCTGGGCTCCAGGAATATTCAGGCACCGGGGCGCCGCCTGGCGGTGGCCACGGGTCCCTATAGGGCTGGGCTTCCAAGCCCCTTACCCGTGGCCCTCAACATAACCAGGGCGGATGCCCCCTCGCGGTCTGGAGGAGGTACAAGCCCTCCTCCGGTCCTCCTGGGCGTCGATGCCACAATATATATATATTGTCACACATGTGCGATTAGGAGGCAAAGAGCCTAAAGGTGAGTGAAACATCGCGAGATAGAGGGTTATCACGTGGTACTTACCCAAATCTCTTTTGGTCAACAGAACACCTGAAGAAAAATAGTTCCTCCACTTCCAGGTTCCAAAATTGCCGCAACGACGTCACTTACGGTCAACCATGATGACGTCACTTCCGGCTCCATCAATCCACCTCACTTCCGTCCAATCATGATGACATTGTTTCTGGTTCCTGTTTCCAACGTCACTTCCTGCCAACCATTTCCTGTATCATAATCCTGTTCTGTATAAAGCCGCCATTTTTGTCAAAGAAAGTTGTTCACTGTTTTACTTTTGAAACTCTGAATCATTTACATTCTTTATTGTATGGAAGACAATATATGGGGACGGTCCCCAAAACTTTGTTTTTGTTTGTGCTGACTTCTTTGGGGAAGAATAAACACCACATTGGCGTAGTCGGCAGGATTGTTTTTCGTCTGCTTCAAGATGTCGGAGGAACAGGACCTGAATACCGTGCTCAACACCCTCATGGCCGATCTTCAAACCATGAAATTACAGATGGACGAAACAAGGACCCAAATAGCAGAAGCCAACGCTCGTGCTGCTGCTGCAGGAGTACGGACGGAGGTCGCTCGGCCACCGCCTATTGCCATAACTACACTCACGGAGTCGGACGATATAGAAACATATTTTTTGATCTTCGAGCGTAACGCTAAGTGGAACGCATGGCCGAGGTCGGAATGGGCGTACCTACTGGCTCCTTACCTGAAGGGAACGGCGCAGAGAGCCTATTATGATCTTACAGAGGAGCAGGCTGCTGATTATGACGCTCAAAAGAAGGAGGTGTTCAAGCGCTACGGCGTATCTGTGGAACAGCAGGCGAGAGAATGGAGGGAGTGGCAGTTCGATCCGGAGACCGATAAGAACCCAGGGCTTTGAAGCCTGGGGGAAAGTATGTCGCTGGCTACGGCCCGACATTAATAATTCGCACAAGATGGCCGAGCTTATAGCGTGTGAAACCTTTGTGCATGCCCTCCCTGACCATATCGCCCAGCAAGTCCGCAAACAAAACTTCGAGGACATGGACACCTTAATACAAATCACAGAGCACCGCTGGGCGGCTTGCAAATCAGGGAAATCAGAACGGTTCTCACGTCGAACCCAACAGGCACGTGGGGCAGCTCCTGAGCCCACCCGACAAGCTCCCGAGCCTGCCGTCCGTAAACGGGACAGAGGTGCTAATCTTCCCCGCTGTTTCAAGTGTGGGGAGATTGGACATCTGTCCCTTAACTGTTCCTTTGAGCCCATGGATTGCTCATTAGTTAGGGGAGAAAGGTATTGTGCCACTGTGACTAATCCTTTATCTCTTCCATATACAGGTGCAGTTATTATAAATGGCAGGAAGGTAAGAGCAATGTTTGATTCCGGGAGTAACATTTCCATTGTTGCTACCCGTTTCATTTTACCGCAACAGTGGACTAGAATAAAAACTAGTCTAAAATGTATTCATAGGGATATCCGGTATTATAAAACTGCCAGATGTGTGGTATCGGTAAATCATCACCTAACGAGCATGGCCATGGCTGTATTACGGGATCCCCCTTTTCCAGTTATACTGGGTAGAGACTGGAATAAAATTACCAGCGGTAATAACGTAACTGTACCTAAAAAACATTTAGGCTTAGTAATGGAGAATACTGCTCCGACTGCCTCCACGCCATGTCCCACAGTAGCACGGACCCATTCGGGTACCCAATGCAAAGGAAATGATGTCCCATCGACCTCTGCGGGAACTAGTACAGTTAACGTAGAGGACGTGGTGACTGAAACCACACCCCTTGAGGTCGCACAAGACCCAATACAAGACTTAACTGCCCAATTTCTATTAACACCATCGTCTTTTAAAAGAGAACAATGGAACGATGATTCCTTAAAATATATTAGACAAATGCTGGAATTGGGGGTTATTGAAGCGAGCTATAGCCCTTGGTCTAGTCCAATTGTCTTAGTTTCTAAACCTGATGGGTCGTGGAGGTTCTGTAATGACTTTCGTCGACTTAATAAGGTCTCTAAATTTGATGCGTATCCCATGCCGCGAGTAGATGATTTACTTGATCGGTTAGGGAACGCTCAATTCCTAACTACTCTTGACATGACCAAAGGGTATTGGCAAATTCCCTTAACGGACTCCGCCAAAGAAAAAAACGCTTTTAGTACTCCCAGTGGACATTGGCAATACAGGGTCCTTCCTTTTGGCTTGCACGGGGCACCAGCTACCTTCCAACGTCTGGTAGACACACTGCTACGGCCCCACAATTCATATAGTGCTGCCTACCTAGATGATGTTGTCATTTATTCCAGCACGTGGAAGGATCATGTATGGCAGGTTCAAACAATACTCTCCACGCTAGCGTCTGCTGGTCTTCAAATTAATCCGAAGAAATGTTTTTTTGGGTTAAGAGAAGCCAAATATTTAGGGTACCTAGTAGGAGGGGGTGTTGTTAAACCACAATGTTCTAAAATGAATGCCATTTTGAATTGGCCCCGTCCGATGAATAAGCGGCAAGTTCAAGCATTTTTGGGATTGGCAGGTTACTATCGCCGTTTTGTACCGCATTTCTCAGAAGTTGCTGCGCCCTTATCTGATTTAACAAGGAAACGCGCACCTTTAAAAGTGGTATGGGACATTTCGGTTGATAAAGCATTCAGTGACTTAAAATTGGCCCTTACTTCAGCACCTGTTTTAAGTTCTCCTGATTTTTCTGTTCCTTTCATCCTCCAGACCGGCGCATCGGCCACAGGTTTGGGTGCGGTGCTGAGCCAATGCGTTGATGGTGCTGAACACCCTGTTATGTACTGTACCTGAGCCGGAAACTGCTGGACCGGGAGACCAAGTATGCTGCGGTGGAGCGAGAAGCCTTGGCGATTAAGTGGGCTGTCACGTCTTTGAGGTACTACCTATTGGGGCGTGAGTTTACTCTGGTGTCGGATCATGCTGCTTTACAGTGGATGTCCCTTCATCGGGAGTCTAACCCTCGCATCACTAGGTGGTTTTTGGATCTTCAACCCTATCGTTTCAGTGTCATTTATCGTAAAGGTTCCTTGCAGGCCAACGCAGATGCTCTCTCTCGTGTCCACGACCTCTCGGTGCAGGTCGCCCGACCCGATGGGTCTGGGCTGAGGGGGGGGGTCATGTCACACATGTGCGATTAGGAGGCAGTCAAAGAGCCTAAAGGTGAGTGAAACATCGCGAGATAGAGGGTTATCACGTGGTACTTACCCAAATCTCTGTTGGTCAACAGAACACCTGAAGAAAAATAGTTCCTCCACTTCCAGGTTCCAAAATGGCCGCAACAACGTCACTTCCGGCCAACCATGATGACGTCACTTCCGGCTCCATCAATCCACCTCACTTCCGTCCGATCATGATGACGTTGTTTCCGATTCCTGTTTCCAACGTCACTTCCTGCCAACCATTTCCTGTACCATAATCCTGTTCTGTATAAAGCCGCCATTTTTGTCAAAGAAAGTTGTTCACTGTTTTACTTTTGAAACTCTGAATCATTTACATTCTTTATTGTCTGGACAAAAATATATGGGGACGGTCCCCAAAACTTTGTTTTTGTTTGTGCTGTCTTCTTTGGGGAAGAATAAACACCACAATATATATATATTTAGTTCTGTTCAGATTTATTGTTATATATACAAAATGTGATAAAATCCTTATGTACACTTTTCACTACATTGCTACTAAGCATGTATCTCTGTATAGTATGCAAAATAAGAACACAGAATTTAAAAAGTGGCATTTGCTGTTGGGTTCTCATAACCCACCCACAATGGCTGTATTACCTGTCCTGTGAGACTGCATCCTTGTTTTGTTATGTTTCTGCTGCTGCATGCATTTGAATCTCCCAATGGGATTAATAATGTTTATCTAATACTATCTAATACCATCTAATACAAGATGGTTCTACTCTAAAAGCTGTCCCCCGTGGCTCCGTCTGGGTAGTAGAGAAACAGGACAAACTTTAAAAACCAATAAGCAAACAGGTATCGCTAGCTAACCAGAGGCAGACCAATTCAAACGAAAGCTGGCGCGTGAGTGTGGAGGGCCCCGCTCAGCTCCCCACTCCTCAATGTCACACTTCCACTAGCACTTGGCCCTCTGTCTCAGCGAATATATCGCTCCTGCAAGCGAACTATGATACTTAGTGCAATAACATAAGTCGTACAATCAACCAGAATGTTCAAGCAAATTATAGAAAAAAAAGATCTAAATCTGTTAAGCAGTTCTCTTGTGAAACGTGGACAGACATACAGACAAGCAGACAGATAAACAGAGAGAGATGTTGGATTTTATATATATATAGATAATCTAATCTAAACTAAGGCTGAGGTTATATTTTAAGAGTCAGAGCAATGATAAAAACCCTGTATGCTTTTAAAATAATCAGAATTCTGCAGCATAAAAACCTAGTAAGAAATGTTTCAATAATATTTTCCAAGATTCAGTAATTGTAGGAAGACGTACATTCTTGTAGGTTAGCTTCAACAAATAATCAGCTACTTCAAGACCCTAATTGGTCACATTACATTCAGAATTTTTTTAACTTGGGCTTCACTTTAGGTTGTTATCTTATTCACACAACAAAACAAGCTTCTTGCTTAATTTTTATTTTGGCTTTAAAAACAATTTTACTTACATTAATTCCCTGAGATTCTTTGGCTTTTGATGATTTACACTACATCAAAAGTAGCCCCAGCCCACACTTGTTCAAAAAAAAAAAACCTATTAATTCAATTCAGTTAAATGAATTTTTGTACTGTGTTCTTTACAGAGTGTGAGCTCAGAGCACTGTAACAAGCTTGCAGCTTTAAAACAAATAAAAAAATGTACATGCATAAAAGTACAAAATAGATTAAATACATGGTAAAATTATGCAAATTCAAAATAATCAATAAAAAACAATTATGACAATATACAGGGTGAGGCAGAAAGGATGGACGTCTTTGAAATGGCTAGTACTCACCACTAGGTGGAGTAACAGATGTGCGGTAGGTGGCGTTAGGTTCGCAAAGTCTTAGCAATTTTTTATTTTGTTTTTAGTTGAAGCCATGGAGCCGTGGATGATAGAACACTGCGTTTTTGCGTACAACTGTTTTGTTAAGAACAACCAATCTATTACGGCAGTTTAACGTGAATTTTGTTGCTATTTCAATATCCACAAAAATAAAGCTGTTCCCGCTCGTAACACTATCCTACGTTGGGTTAAAGCACTTTGTACATGAGGTACACTAATGAACAAAAAACCTCTGGGAGCTACACGAACGGCACGTACCCCTGAAAATGTGGAAAGTGTACAACTATCCCTGCTGCGCAGTCCAAATCGATCTGCTCGGAAGCATTCTTCTGAACTTGGCCTCAGTAATTGTTCGGTAAGGCGTATTTTGCATTTAGACCTGCATTTCCATCCCTACAAATTGGCCGTTGTGCAACAGTTGAAGGCCAGGGATTGCGCACAGCAACTGAACTTAGCACATGAAATGGAAGCAATTTTTGAGCAAAATGACAACCTCATTTTGTTCATGAGTGATGAAGCTCATTTTTATCTCAATGGCTTGGTGAATCAACAGAATTGCCGTTATTGGGCTTCTGAAAATCCCAAAAAATTACATGAAAGACCAAAAGAAAAGAACAAAACTTGTGTCGTTGGTCCTTACTTTTTCGAAGACGATAATGGGAATGCTGTTACCGTGAACTATAGCACCGAGCACTATATCGAGATGATAAACAACTTCTTTTAACCTGAATTACGACGAAAACGTATTCCCATCCATCATGTGTGGTTTCAACAGGATGGGGCGACAGCCCACACAGCAAGCACATCAATGGATTTTATTCGCCCTCTCTTCCCTGGTCACCTCATTTCCAGGTTTGGTGACATTCATTGGCCTCCTCAGTCCCCTGACTTATCCATGTGTAATTATTTCTTGTGGGGTCACCTCAAGGCACATGTATACGAGCGTAAGCACCGTACATTGGAGGATCTGAAGGAAGCCATTTGCGTGGAAGTCGCCCAAATCGACAGAGCGATGTTGAAAATAGTGGAGGCCATTTTCCATGAACACCTTCAGAAATGCATCAGTGAAAACAGACACCACATGGAAAATTAACAATTTTGTGATTTTGTAAAAAACATCCGTCCTTTCTGCCTCACCCTGTATATGTCCATTTGTATTGTAATTTCAATATTGATAGCAAACAACAGGAAAGAGAAAAGCAAAAACTCCAGTCAGTAGCATTCATAGAGAAAACAAACCTCTGAGATGTCCACAGTTGGCTGTAACACAAAGTCAGAAGAGAATGTGAAAAGCAGTTACAGTTTGCAGGAGGTCAACTGACCACCCACTTCTTCCTGGGCATTCCATAGTATTATATGAGAAAAATTCATCTTTGAAATTCATGGCTTTCAGTATATCTGGTGTCTTTCCTAGGGATTAATAGCTTGAATGTATAGTGGCACTAAGTGCAACAGCAGAATACCAAAAAGAGAAACAGAATAAAGAAAGGTCAGTAACAGTTCATAAATATTATACAGCTAAAAGCGCAACTTCCTGCCGTTGCTTAAGCAATCCTTTAGAACCTTAATAGACCAGCATTTTGAAATTGTAATGTGTAGTCTGGTATGGATGTAATGATAAGTTCAGAATAAGTAAGTTGAGTCTATGCCATTTAAAGCTTTATAAGTAAGAAGAAGGATAGTTGTGAGACAGAGACAGATGTGATCTTGGTGAAAGTATAGAGTACTACCAAAGGATAATGGGGCAGATGACTCAGCAATGGACAAGGACCTACAGAGAAACAAATATTGTAGTTAGTAGAAGGATGGCCAGAAGTTATAAAATCTCCTGGTTTGAGAGGTGTTATCAAAAGACAACTACCTGGTGGCTCTTTGCCTATTGTAGACTAAGTCAAGAGGGGACTAACAGGAGGTTACTGTTCTTCACTGTTCTTGTAGCCACCCACTGAAGGCAACACAGTCTCAGATGGAAATATATTAAACTGTGCCATTCCTCTAAATGACCAGTTGACTGAAAAGTGACTTGAGACCCAGTGCTTTAAGGACAATAAGCCTCTAGCCTTGTGCATGTTTGCAATCAAATTACCTTTATTTTATATGGTGACATTCTATTGGAAAACTATCAAAAGAAACTTTACAAGTACAAACACATATTTCAGGTGTTTTTAATATATTTGTTGTACACAAAGTTTGCATGACCTACTCAGGGTTACACAATGGGGGCTGAAAATGTCCATGAACAGCCTCTTCCTACACAACATTCCTAAATCTGCTTAAATCAGTGCAGACTTGAGATGGACCAAAAAAATACCTCAACAACAATCAACATTGAGCACAAACACCCTCTATTTTATGTTGCCCCTTTTCTGGTAAACACCATCCCAATTTATAAGTAATAATCCATATTTCAAAGTGTTTTAAACAGTATATTTTTTATGTTTCGACCACAAGTAAGTTAAGCGACTTGTTCAAATCAGCACAGAAGTGGGGACAGAACCAGCAAACTTTAGGATTCTTGGACGCTATACTCAATGACAGAACCCAAACCTGAATTGGGTGCCAATTGCTTCCATTTC
The DNA here is from genome assembly GCF_016835505.1 of Polypterus senegalus. Lineage (NCBI taxonomy): Eukaryota > Metazoa > Chordata > Cladistia > Polypteriformes > Polypteridae > Polypterus > Polypterus senegalus. The sequence goes on along the minus strand of NC_053154.1, from coordinate 143,924,454 downwards.
ATGTGCTAAGTTCAGTTGCTGTGCGAATCCCTGGCCTTCACAGTCTTCTGATAAGAATAAAGAGACACAAAAATGTAATCACTTACAATTCTGTTACAAAATGCAAAATGTTTAAAGTTTTCTCTCTCTGTCTTGAATTTTCAATCAGATAATTGATCTCATTTTCAGATTCCTCTAAGTGTTGGCGACCACAGAAATAATTTCAAAATCCTCATGGCATTAAACAAATTTTGGCTTGTTCCACCTTAGTTAAATAGAATAAGTCTCTCTTCACTGTCCAGTCTGACATTATTGCCTCTCAGATGCTAACCTAAAGTCAACCTAAAGTCATAAAGATCTCGGCTCTTTGTCTTATAAGACAGATATGGCTCTCTCTTCCTGAATTGCTCTTTATCAGTCAAATTCTGAAAACAAAATCTTGTTTCCATGTCTACATTTTTTCAGATTGATACATTAACTGTTGGTTGCTTACAATAGTTCTTTTCACTTACAGTATACTGTAGCTCACTGATGTTCACAGGATAATCATACAGCTATCGTGTAACAGTATGTATTTGACACAAGATGCAAAACATATCCCAAAATAAAACTGATGGATCTAGGTTTTGATTCTTTCCTTCATTTCCATTTACTGAATTTTCAGAAGCACATACATTTTATACTGCTACTTATACTATTAATCCTACTAGTGGCTAGTATTGTTTGACTGTAAACATTAATCCTATATGGATGCATGCAGGTGATGTTATGGTTGCCACCTTGTTGAAGCACAAGCTTCACAAGTATAAATTGCAGGAACTTTGTTTTATGAGGAAAAGGTAAAATAACATGAAAAAGGTTTTATCAACTTCTAAAATAATAATGAATTTCAGGGATCATCCTCAGATTGTCTAACAACTTTGAGTTTTCTTTTGACAATTACTGTAATAGCTATCTTCTTGTTTACTGATACTGACTCTCTTTGTGTCCAGTGATTTGACTTGACTGTATGCAACTGAAAAAACTAAAAAACAGCACCAAAGAGGGCAGCTGTGTCATGGATAGATATAACCGAAAGTAAGAACTCATTGCTCACTCTTAATTATAAGATAAAACTGTTGTCTTTATCAAGTAATAAACCTCTGGGAACTTAGCCTGCATGTCTCAGAACTTCCTGTTTCACACAAATGCATACACTCAAGATGGTTCTAGGTATTGATTGCACACTTCATCTTCATGTAATTGTCTGCTGAACGTTTGGAAGCTCACCCATTTTATATAATTTATATGTCTTTTAAATGCCAGTTGGATTTCTTTGTTCGTTAGATATCTTAAATAAGGTTTAAACAGTTATGTTATTTGTTCACTCACTTTATCTAACATTAGGTTTTGGATGAGTATCTGAAAATGTTCAGTGTGAAAAGTGCGCAAACATAAGTGAAATCAGGAAGGTAAAAATACTTTTCAAGGCACTGTAAATGACACCAGCATGAGCTTGCCATTAGGAGCAGTCAGTGCCCACAATGTCTATATGTAGTTGTCAGTGTGAAAAAAGGAAGAGGCATTGGGGTCTTCAATAAGAAATTTGCTAGGGTCTTTTGATGTAATAAAAAGTCCAGGAAACCCAGAAGCAGTCCTGATTAACTGTCTCATTAGCAATAAATCAAGTGCCATGAGTGCAGGAAAAGCAAGGACTGTCATATGCTAGTCATGTCTCTAGGCTACAAAAGGACATAGCTGCTCTAGAAAAGGTCTAGAGAAGAGCGACTAGGCTGATTCCAGGGCTACAGGGGTTGAATTATGAAGAAAGATTAAAAGAGCTGAGCCCATATAGTTTAAGCAAAAAAATATTAAGCGGTGACATGATTGAAATGTTTAAAATTATGAAGGGAATTAGTATAGTGGATCAAGACTGTTATTTTAAAATGAGCTCATCAAGAACACGGGGACACAGTTGGAAACTTGTTAAGGGTAAATTTCACACAAACATTAGGAAGTTTTTCTTTACACAAAGAATGATAGTCACTTGGAATAAGCTACCAAGTAGTGTGGCAGACAGTAAGACGTTAGGGACTTTCAAAACTCGACTTGATGTTTTTTGGAAGAAATAAGTGGATAGGAATGGTGAGCTTTGTTGGGCTGCATGGCCTGTTCTAGTCTAGATCGTTCGAATGTTCTGATATGCCAATGTGGACGGATAGCCCTGACTCTTACTGTGAAAGTAATACTTAAGATGATAAAAAATAAAATTAAATAAAGTAAAAAGAAAGAAAGAAAACAGTACAGGGTACAACTTGTCATTCCTTCCTGCTAGGCGTTAAATTTACAAATGAACAGAAACATATCTTTCAGGAGAAAGGCAGCCAGATACCATAGCAGTAAGAAAGAACAAGTCAGGTGTAACATTGCTTAGATTATGGATTATTTGTATGCCCTTTTCCCCTTTGTTATCCTTTTTCTTTACTGTGCTTATTAAAAGCTATTTTTTCTTTTCTTGGTGTTTTAGTCATATAGTTGGGATCAGAATATCATTTTACAAGGCAACCTTTTGTTTTTAATATTCAAGTGCTTTCAATACCAATCAATCATTATACTGTAATGTCATAATTAACTCTTATTATGTTATTATTATCTTCTTCTTCTTCTTCTTCTTCTTCTTCTTATTATTATTATTATTATTATTATTATTATTATTATTATTATTATGTGGTATTGTCTTTAAAACAAAAGAAAAACAAAGAAGTAGGGTTATTCAATGTCGCAGACTAAAGAAGGTAGCCTTAAATATGGTTCTGGAATAGTTGCAGGTTTTTATTAAAACCTAGTTTCTTAATTAGGGACCAATCCTTACTGACAATAGGACTTGTTATTTTATTTTATTTTACTTGATGGCTTTCATTCTAACAAGTCATTCTTGTAATATAGATTTCCCTTTCCAAGGATACCATCCAGACAATTTGTGGCCTGAAACAGATTAGTAATTCACAATTCTTCACTATTTTTCTTTTCAAATATTGTATTAAAACAGATACTTCATGATGAGCACACACAGGAATAAATTAGACCAAGTTAGATGGTCAACTGTTGGCATCTCACTGTTAACTGGCAGATGATTAAGAAAGCAAGAGACAATTAAAATGGTGAACATAGCTGTATAAAGTGTGGAAAAGTAACAAGTAAGTTAATTACAATGAAATATTAACATATTGATTGAGCAACTACTGTTTTAGCAGCAACAACGGACTACCAATTAAAAAAACTAGGTGGGAATAAAAACCTGCAGGCACCGTGGCTGTCCAGAACCAAACATGAAGAGCCCTGGAGTAAATGGTATAAATGTTTGTACATAATACAGATAACACAGACCATTTTTCCTGATTCAGATATAAAGAACCAAGCAAACAAAGACATAAGTGTTCCTAACAGCTAACAATCCTGATCGAGTGTGTAACAAACCAGACTGATGAAACATGAAAAAGTATCTGACCTTGCTGCACTTGTTGCTTTGCACAGCTCAGACAAAAGTCTGCAGCTTCAGGAAGATAAAAGAGGGATTCCCTTTAATGCAACTTTCTACAACATACTTTTTTGAGCTTTGATTGCAAGGACAACCATGTCACATCTGTTAATGCAGCAGGATTTTCATGTACTATCAATCCGTGTCTTCAGCTTCACATCATGACTTCTGTCATGTTAATTTCTCAGCTTTGATCACACCTTACTTAAATGCTTACTCTTCATATAAATCCCTAAAGGAAAAAAAAGTGGGATAAAACGACAACCTTTGATGGGATAATCTTGAATATACATGTACATGTATAGTAAACTGTATATATTACAAAGACAAAGGAGTTGGAGGAGAACTTCTTGAATGCCAAAGTGACTCTTAGACTCCATTTGAAATGAGGGAGGTGGAGATGGTGCTAACTTATAAATACCTAGGGTTCATGCAAAAAAAGTGAATTATATTGGGTGAAAGATGCAGAAAATCTGTACCAAATGGCTCAGAGCTGGCTTTTTTCCAAGGTGACTTTTAAGGTATTTTAGTGTTTATGTAACAAGCTATAGAGACCAGTGTTCTTTTCTATATTGTGGTCTTCTGTCAGAGAAATAGATAGATAGATAGATAGATAGATAGATAGATAGATAGATAGATAGATAGATAGATAGATAGATAGATAGATAGATAGATAGATAGATAGATAGCAACACACGGGATGTCAGGCACCTGAAGAAACCAGCTGCATTACAGAAGTGACACTGAACTTACATGAACAATGCTGTCCATCCATTCATTGTTCCAGTGCACCCTTATCTATCTATCTATCTATCTATCTATCTATCTATCTATCTATCTATCTATCTATCTATCTATCTATCTATCTATCTATCTATCTATCTATCTATCCACTTTTTCTGGTGAAGGTCACAGCATCTATATATTTAACAAACATTTCTATATACAGTACATATTTCTCATTATTTTTTCCAAATTATTATTTGGCTCTACAATATCCCAAAATTCTTCCCAAGGTAATTCACAAATGAGTAAATAATATGTATTATTGCATTTCTAAATGAGCATTTAAAAGGTTAACAATTTGTCAACATCTGTTTAGAAACAGATTAAAAAAAGAAAAGATTGTTGCTGTGCATCTGCTGCCTGCAGTCAATCATGTGACCCTTTGTAATGTAACTAAATAAATGGATAAATTATAATTTCAAAGCATGTTGGCATGGAATATACAAGATGTGAAAACAATAAATGTCTCAGCATTAGGAACTATTCTTCCATGAACACAACTCAGAGCCCTTGAAAGGAGATAGGTGCATGTGGGCTCACTTCATTGTGAAACATCCAATAATGAGGACTGCTATGGGGGATTGAGCTGGCAGGAGATGTTCTTGTTCATTATTATGTTCTTTGACTGGCCAAGCATAAGAAATTTTCAGAGAACCCTCTCACGCCTACCTAGGTAAAACAGAGACACTAAGGGATAAGCTCCATAGACTGCACAAAAATCATATCTGCACCCCACCAAATGTAGAGCCAAGAAGCAGTAACATTTATTTCATAGGCTATAAAATAACCAAACTTACTTTGCTGGTAGGAAATTCTATTGATAGAAACTTTCTTTGCTATATTGGCCAGTAGTGTTATCTTTAACACTTTCTTTAAATAATCACATTAAATCACTATTAAAGACTTTTTTTCTTTAGTTATGTAATGACTCAAAACAAAGGAGATTTATTATTTTCCAGGATTCATAAACATGTTTTTTATATAAACGTTTGTAATGATTTACTTTCAGTCATTAATGCATATATAGTTCGCAAGAGGAGTAAAAACTGAGCATGTAGGAGCAGACCTTCATACCAAACCATTTACCAATAAAATTGTCAAATGATCTAAAGTTGTCTACGCATTTTAATTGTTTCTTAGATCAACCCGAAAGTCTCCACTACTAGATGGTCAAACTACCCAAGCTGGCTCCTTAAAGCCATCCTTGGTCATGTCATTTGTCAAACCTGTCAAGTTAATTAAGCCCAGAACACCAGCACAGAGATCCTAAATTCATGTGTTGGTACTCTCCACCTCATTCTATTGGGCACTATTCAAAGTTTGTGACGATAAGTGAGAATAGTGATCTAGATTAATAGGTAAATTGTGAGTTTGCCACCACCAGAGCCCTTGGTTTGTTATGTTGTTTCACTGACCCATTAGTACATTTAAAAAGAAAGAAATCAAATCATCTTAAAAAGACTTTGCTGTGACATGTTTACTTTCTATTATGGTGTCAAACATGTTACCAGCTAACAAACAGAAGACTGGGACTGTGGAGATCAGCAGACTTGTGAGCATTTCTCTTCACCTGATCAATGATCTTCAACCCAAGCTACGTGTAAATCTTATAATACTGTGTTTTAGTATGAATGGTTTTGTGAATAATAACCATAGAACAATTACCACAGAAATCAAGTATCAGTTCACTGCTCAGTATAATATGAAGATCAATCTTCCCATTCATGGACTTTTAGCTTTCATTGTTATTCCTAAATGCATTTTAAAGTCTCCTACTAAATGGAGCTTGTGACCTGGGCTTATGAGATGTTTTACCCATTCCTATAGGTGAACTCTAAACCACAAGATAAAGAGTGAGAGAAAGACAGATATATCATCTGCCATACAGAAAGCTAATGCATGTGCTACTGTTGTGGAAAGAGGGAATCTTACAATATTAAGCTGGTACCTTTTAACCTCTTGCATGAACTCAAAATGTAAGTAATAGTCCTGTTTGCCTAGATTTTTCCTGCATATATGACCAGACTGGTATGATGCCTGACCCTTGTTTCATTTTGTAGATAGAATCTCAAATAACTACTTCATACTGTACATCTCCTCCACGTAGAGCACACAAACTCCTCTACAACACCAAGAACTGATGCTGGGATGCTAATTTTAGCTAGTAAAATAAATCAACATGGTTTCATTACAATTGATGCTGAGTTTCATTATATTACTTCTGTTCTTAAATCTATATATTGACAGCAAGTTAACTTTAGAATTAATTATATCTTATAAAGTCTTTTATCTTATTGAGCTTATTAAAGCTGATACACTAGAGAGTACTCAATGATCTTACAATGTAGAATACCTTGTAATTCCAAAGGAAATACTGTTGGCAATAGAGACTTTAATTACAGTTGCAATAATCTTTAAAATTACAACAGAAGTGAGGGATATCCTCAGCATTCAAGGCAGGGAATGATTTTTTTTAATTATTTTTTCCATTTTAATATGTCATGCATAGTTGAGAGCCACATTTAAGACCATCTTTATTCTCTTTTATTGCATTTTTATTATTTTCTGCACACTAGAAACAAGTGACTTCTTGATATGTAACAAGGTCTCACAACTAGTACTTGGAAAACAGCCCTCACTTTACAGTAAACATAATCACAGAGCTGGACTAATTCAAACACCTCCCGTAGCAGTCTTAGTCTCGTCTTTGCATTGTTGGATTGACTGCAGGAGTGCCAGATAGGCTCCTGCTTATTTCTGTAGAACATTATGTATTGTTCAAAATCTATGAGCACACTGGGATTTCCCATGTGCAAGATATTATTCATATTGATCTTTTGTTTTTCATTTTCTACTACCATTAAATACCTGGCTCAAACTGATTGCAGGACATGACGGCAGAGTCATTTAGTCATTCGGATTTTTCATCTGCCCAAACTAGACAGAGGATTTCTAAAATTGTAATGCCATGGATAATATCTCTAAGGTAGAGAAACTACTTGGTAAATGACATTCAAAGGTGACCTGAAAAATGATGGTAATACCTGGGAAAAAGCAGAAGCCTTTATTGCCTATCAAAATATTTGCAGAGCAAATAATCTTTTGCTTACAATTTATTGAACTGATGCATACTGTAAAATAGATCACAGTAACTATTTGACAGCTTTGAAAATGGATTTACAAGATTGTATGAAGAGATGCAAGCAGTTAGCAGATCATTATTGCTGAGACATATTTAATAAAAATTCTAATGCATGGTAGCAAAATTATCAAAAATTACTGAACCCCTTTTGAAAAGTACTGGACTAGATAATATGTGGTTTCTTCAGATTACTAAATGTCTGAGTTCTTCTATACTTTTATACTACATCACTGTCAATCCTTTGGTTGCATGCTCTTTTTACTACATATTTTTAAACAACAAAAATGAAAAGGCTGATTTTGTAGCCTAATATAAAGGTGTGATGGAGCATGAGCACAGTACTATATTGTATAAAGGTACAAAATAGTAAACAAATAGATATCCATTTGTCCTTCCTTTATAGAATCTATTTATGAAAAAAATAGATTGCAGTGCAAGCCACAAATAGGCTTACCTATACACCACAACCTATTTCCCATTTTGATGGAAGCAATAGGCCCATTAATGCATTACTAGTTAATGGAGTTTGAATGATACACTAATCTGATCAGAGTTAGCAAGCTGTCACAGGTCTATACTGTATATTAACAGCAGTGAAAGGGAGATGCTAGTGTGGAGTTTTTTTTAAAGCGCTAAATCTTTCTTGCTACAAATTTTCTGTACTAGTAGGTTTATATATGCTATATCAATCTTGACATTTTCAACAATTTCTGTAACAAAAATTACAGCAATTGTAACAATCTACATGCAATAATTCATAAATGACACAAAAAATGTTTTATCTGTCTTAAGTTTTCATTAAATATTTGGAAGCTGCAAACACTGAATAGCACACAAATATGTATTTACATTCAATTTATTTTTAGCTATGTGTTATTAGTAAAAAAGAATGTTTTGTTTTGACAATAGCATATTTATTGCAGGCAGCATGTTGAAGCAGTGGGTAGTGCTGCTGCCTCGCAGTTAGGAGACCCTGGTTCGCTTCCCGGGTCCTCCCTGTGTGGAGTTTGCATGTTCTCCCCGTGTCTGTGTGAGTTTCCTCCCACGGTCCAAAGACATGCAGGTTAGGTGAATTGCAGATTCTAAATTGTCCCTAGTGTGTGCTGTGTGTGTGTGCGTGCCCTGTGGTGGGCTGGCGCCCTGCCCAGGGTTTGTTTCCTGCCTTGAGCCCTGTGTTGGCTGGGATTGGCTCCAGCAGACCCCTGTGACCTTGTAGTTAGGATATAGTGGGTTGGATAATGGATGGATGGATGGATATTTATTGCATGGCAATTAATAAAACTTTAAGGTTTCACATGTACACATAATTACAAAGTAAGAATAACATGGGTACAATATAAATGTATGTGTGCTTCTGGGAGCTAATTAAGAATAACCAAGGAGACTTACTAATGGGCAGAATGCTTTCATCCATTTATTGATTAAAGGAATCTCTCAAGACGTTAATGAAATGGGAACTTTTCACTTCCCTACTCCTATTGATTTCGCATTATATTTAAATCCCTCTGACTTAAATATCACCCATGAGTATGAGTAACTCTTACTACCACACAGCAGATTAAATTCTGACTGGCCTTCACCTCTCACGTGTACACTAAATGAGGGGTCAAGTGCTTCTACAAACTTTTCTTTGGATTTGTATTTATCAAAATTGCTTGAATATGCTTTGTATACAGTACATGTTTTGCATGCCTTACTGTTTGTGTATACATATAACTTTCAAGAAATGTTATGAATTTTCTGTGCTTTTTAGACAGCAATGTTCCTTAAACCATCTTAATACAGAAGAAAGTGAGGGAGATAAGTTAAAGAAGCACTTTGTCAATATTACAGATTAAGTGATCATGTGAGGACATGGTGACCCCATGGCTAGTATTCATGCCCTATTAGGTCTTAGTTGAACCTAATGAAGAAATTTGATATTTTCTACAGGTTCATGTTCAGGATAGGGAGCATTTACTGATACAGCATGTTACTGCACACACCACACGATGAAACAGCTTAGGACCCTGGTTGGCAACCCTCCAGGTAGACATGCGGGCCAGTCCCACCCTCCGAAAATGACCCAATATCTGCTGCAGCCAGGTGTTACATAGGTGCCCCCTTGGTCTGGTCCAGACACTTGGGTCCTCAGCAATAACTGACTCTCCCTCACAATACAGGTAATGTGCCTCATTTTGTGCTCCATGAGCAACCGCTCGTTCGACACAAAGTCAAACAAGTGGTACCCAAAGATTCTACAGTACCAAAGGAGTCCAGTCTTCGTCTCAGGTCAGGGAGTCCTGTCTTCATCTCAGGTCACTATCTCACAATTATATAGCAAAACAGGAAGCACAAGGACTTTAAAGACTTATTCTTCCAGAGATATTGCAAGCTCCACACACCTCTTTCCAGCGACCTCATGACCCCCATCCTCTCCCAGTTTGTCTACTGACTTCATAAGAAGAGTCACCAGAGACATGAATATCGCTGCCGATGCAAGTAAACCTCTCAATATGATACACATTTTCTTTGCAGGCAGACACACTGCCGATGGCCATGCCCATGAGGTCATTAATGGCCTGGATCTTGGTTTTTATCCAGGAGACACAAATGCCCAGACACTCTGACTTCACACTCAGTCTCTCGAGAACCCTGATCAGGGCCTCCATTGACTCTACGAAGATCACAGCATTGTTAGTAAAGTCAAGATCAGTAAATCTTTCTTCACCAACAGATCCCCCAAAGCCAGTGGACCCCACAACCCTGCCCAACACCTAGTCTATGCAAGCATTGAACAGAATAGGGGCAAGAACACACCCATGATGAACTCCAGAATCAACTTGGAAAAACACAGAGGGTTGCCTCCACTCTGCACTGCACTCACAGTACCAGTGTACAGGCTGGCCATGATATCCAGCAACCCTGGGGGGATCCCATAAAGTCTCAGGATGTTCTACAGGGCAGCTCAATCAACTGAGTTGAATGCTTTACGAAAACTGACAAAGGCTGCAAAGGAACTCTGCTGATATTCACGTCATGAGAATCCTCAGTGCCACGATGCTCTCGATTGTAGACTTCTTAGGCATAAAACCAGACTGCTCCAGTTGGTGATAGGTGAGCAAGTGATCACCGGCATTGAAAGCAGTGTTATCTTCTTGTAGTTGCTGTGATCCAGGCAATCAGCCTTCCCTTTCCAGATAGGGACAGCAAGTCCTGTTTTTAAGTCAGTTGGGATGATTCCCATCTCTCAAATGGAAGCAAAGATTGTTTGCAATTCAAGGAGGACAACCTTACCACCAACATGGAGAAGTTCACCCTGGATACCACAGATTTCTGCAGCCTACCCTACCCTCAGCTGGTTCACCACCTGTACAATCTCAGTGAGATTTGGTTATTCACCGTTAATTGTAGGATCAGCCTCAGGAACTGTGGACCCAGAGATGTCCAACATCCTAGCTGGATGATTAGCTTTAAGAAGCTGCTCAAAGTAGCCACCCCAGTGGGTCACAATTACAGATTCATCCGTAAGGATAGTTCCATCACACGTCCTGAGTGCAGCTCTTTGAGGAACAGATTTGGATGCTTCAATTCCTTTATAAACAGGACATTGATCACTAGACTATAGATGGTGTGTCACTTGCTCACAGATGAAACACCTCCTTCTGTAAACACCAGCCACACAAACACCACCCTCTTCAACCTTCAGGTTCTTGTCACAGAAGGTCTCCCACATCACATTAGGATCAGCTGTTGCATCCAAGTCTTCAAGTTCCACACACAAACTACATGCAGAATCATTTGAAACAGTCTGATCTTGGAGTCTGGACAGGTCCAGCCTCATTCAACTAGTAGGTGGAAGCCTACTGGACCTAAGCTGGATCTTCAGAGTAGCAGCAAGTCTGTGGTATTTTCTACATACATCATAAAACAAGGAAAATCACTGAACCACCCATTCTTTGTCTAAATATATTTTTCATTTAAAGGATTACAGAGAGCTGAGTTATAGTACAACACTATTCAAATCTAACGTCTAAAGTGACCAGTGTATTCATTGCTTCATAACAGTTTGTATATATGAAAAAAAAAAGAATCACAGGGGTTTGAATATGTGGAATTTGCAATACTTAACAGATATGGGATCAGCTGATAGGGTGAAAAATGGGTAAACTACATTCATACTTTAGTCATAAATCCAAAATAGTTAAAAATTCTAATTTATCTTTCTGAAAAAGCAAGGCTGTTTTTTATTTTATAGTCCAGATAAAAAGTTACCAAACACTTGTATCCTTAAATAAGATATCACCCAATAACTACATCAACATATACAGTACAGGCCAAAAGTTTGGACACATCTCCTCATACAATGTGTTTTCTTTATTTTCATGACCATTTACATTGGTAGATTCTCACTGAAGGCATCAAAACTATGAATGAACACACATGGGGTTATGTACTTAACAAAAAAGGTGAAATAACTGAAAATATGTTTTATATTCTAGTTTCTTCAAAATAGCCACCCTTTGCTCTGATTACTGCTTTGCACACTCTTGACATTCTCTCGATGAGCTTCAACAGGTAGTCACCTGAAATGGTTTTCACTTCACAGGTGTGCCTTATCAGGGTTATTTAGTGGAATTTCTTGCTTTATCAATGGGGTTGGGACCAGCAGTTGTGTTGTGCAGAAGTCAGGTTAGTTGGACGATCATTTATTTTTCAACTGGACAATGACCCCAAACACACCTCCAGGCTGTGTAAGGGCTATTTGACCAAGAAGGAGAGTGATGGAGTGCTGTAAATGGTCATGAAAATAAAGAAAACATATTGAATGAGGAGGTGTGTCCAAACTTTTGGCCTGTACTGTATTTATTACAAGAAAACAAAATGAGGAAAAAAAAAAAAAACACCAAAATTTGCATACTCTTGTAAATCTTGACAAGAAATTGCCATATCAATATGATAAACTGATACATTAATAGATTATGTATAAAGATGCATAGACAACGGAAAAGCTATGTCAAAAGGAAACACAAACCCAGATGTTGAGGCACTGATAAGAAGTTTAGACAGCAACACTTCAGAACTGACTGACAGATGGTGGGGCTACACCTATTGCTGAGTAGGGGAGTGAAATGCCAAAGCTGAGAAAATAAAGATATGTGTTTCTTGATTTGATTTTTTAAGTGGCTATGATACCTCCTTGCATTGAACAGTTTTAGTAAATGAATGCAGTAACAGTAAGACAGAAATAGTAAATATTACAACATTAAAGTCTAATATAAATCACTGTGTGAGTCAAAACTTTTAAAGCTCAGCCATATGATAGTAAGTTATTATGTTCATTGGTAGCTTTATTTCTGTATGTTACAAAGGCAATGGGCTTCTATTTTCACATTTACAGTCAGTGAAGCGAAACATAAACAGAATACATATAATACCTGCAATATACTGTATATAAATATAATACTGTAGTGGCCAGTTGACTGCTGAGAGGAGCAGGCAGGACTAGAGGTTGCATGGACAGAAATAGACCAGCAGGCTCTTTAAATAACCTTGAGTAAGACAGAGGAAAGTGGGTGGAGTCTGAGATAGCAAGAAAGATAACTGCCTTCTTTGGGAGAAAGTATGTGAAGGAGTAAGAGACTCAATGGTTGACATTGCTACTGTTGAAGTTGTTAATTTATCAGACGATTCCTGTGTGCTCAAAAAATAAGAATGTTAAACAGATGCTTCAAGTTATTGCATTGTTGGTGTGAAATAAAGATGCCTGATTCAGGTTTACCTAAGTTTATTGTGTGTCTATGTGTCATTGCTTCCATCCCAGTGCTCATTACAATACTTATAACTCCCAAAAAGATTTTCAATTTACATTAAAAAATGCTTGCTATGCATTATTACAACAAGGATCACATCTGCTGGTCAATACTATTATGTGTAAGCCTGCCTAATTTTAATATGTTTGTCTTGAGACTTTTGCAATTCTCTTTTGGCTCACACATAGCACACCTTTCAATTGATACCTAAACAAAAAAAAATGACTATTAAATTAGTGTTAAAATTAGTATTCTGTAGACATGATTATAATATGACTATGCTTAAGGTCAGAGTTTTTATGGTTATATGAATGTTAAGCAACCAACTAGAATACATGTTTTATCTTTGAGGTGCAATATAGTCACACATTTGATATCATAGAAACACAAAAATCCTGTGACATAGGTTCAATTCCTGTCATAATTCAATGTGTGTGTAGTGTGTAGATGTTCCCCTCATGGTTGAGTGGACTTTCTTTGGGTTCTCTGGTGTTCTGCCACAGAAAAAACACACAAGGTACATTGATTGATTAGTGTGGTTATTTTGGCATGCATATGGGTAGGTAAGGCAATATGTGCTACTTGCATTGCTTCCCTAGCAACATATAGATATTCATTCTGATATTTATGTATTCCAGGAATCCAGAAAACTAAATGCTTTTTTCAAAAAAAAAAAAAAAAATCATAACCAATGAAAGTATTTGTTTCTATTAAAGTTCATATTACAGCTGTTTCACTCTTTAAATGATGGTGAGTTGTATTCCCTTATTGTACTTTGTACACATCTCTTCTCAAGTGTGAATGATGTAATGGCATTGGAAATAATGTAAACAAAATATCATCAACAATCAAGCAGCATGTGTTACCTCTCGGAGAAAGGATAATACATAACAGCATACACTATGCTTTGTTAAGAGGGTCACACAAAATAAAATTAGTTGAACTCTTTTTAGTTTCTCCAAATCAATACTGATTTTGCATTTCTTAAAAATAATTACTGACACAATAGTTAGTAAAGTGTATAAATGGTCCTCCACTTCTATTTTCCATAATCATGCTGAGGTTAGATAAATCATTTGGCATTAGAATATGCCCAGTTTTTTTTCCATTGCCTTTTGAGTACATAATCATGTAATTATAGCAATGAAGCGATTTCTTAAAAGTGTTACCCACAGATGTCATATTCAAATAGGATAAATGCTGAGCCCTTTTGAACAGGTTGTGACAACGAGTGACAGAAATCAATAGAGGTCTTTTATTACAAGCTTTTTAGAATCAAGGCTGTTAGCAAGAGTTGTTACACAATTTATTAGATTGTTCACCAAAGTTCAAGAGGCTACATTAAAGTCAAAAACACATTTTTTACCCTACAAAGTTAATTTGTTCAAGATTTAATCTTTCACAAACTTGTTCCCTTAATTTATTAAAGTTTGGATGCTGTTTATTGTTTGCAGACATTTTTACAGTGTGATTATCAACACACCATGAATCACATGCTTAGCAACTTACAACGTTTACAGCTCCACATTGATGGCACTAATGAAAATAAACATGCAACATGCAACAAGATGATATCAACAAATTAATGATCAAAATAATAAATAAACACACTAAATAAATGTTTGTTACAATCCTTTACATGTTCTCTGAATGCTCCCATAAAGATTCATTGACTGTTTCTGATCAAATTGGTAAGGCAATCAATATCTTTCAGCCATTTTGCAGGTTTCAAGCTGACTAGATTTTTCTGATTGGTGAAAATTATAAAATTGGTTCAGTATCTTCTAACCATCTCCATTCTTCCAAGGTTAATGTTAAGATCGACAGATCCTGATTTATCATACACTAATTCTACCCATTCATGTGACTTTCCAGCATCGGCAAAGTATTATGACATAATCTGCTTCTGATTAAAAAGGTAATGAACTATCTGGATGATGAGGAACTGGTACAGTGATCGCTAAAACTATGAAAAACTGCTTGTGCCACTGAGTTCCACAGTATATTCTTTTAAATCAAATTGGTTACAAACAAGAGTATAATGTTAAATATTTTAAATAAACCATCTACAGGTATAACTAAGTCACCAATCTTGTATAGCCGAAATGATAATCAAACCCATACTTGTGTGCTTGCATGTAATTTGCTATACAAGGAACAAAAAGCTAAAATTCCCAGCTTTATGGGTTAGCAAGCAAACATTTATTTCTGACCCAAAACAAGACTTCTTGAACATGACCAATATGGCTTTTAAGAACTGAAGAATAGACAAAAATATCATAAATGAAAACTCCTAAACAGCTTGAAAAATGTCATGTACAAATAATTGTAAAAAACAGCTGAAGCCTTTGCCAAACCATATGCCATTATGATATATTTCTAATGCCTGGACATTATATTACATTAAATCTTCCAATTATTACTTTCTTAAATTTGTATTTAATTATAATCACCCCTCAGATTCAGCCTAAATATAAAATAAGTTTAGCAGAACAGGATAATTATGTTTATAATTACTTATTTCAATCTGTTTAATCAATATAAGGATGCAAAAAACAAACCCTATACAAAAAAATTCAAACATGAGCATCAGTAGGCTTTGCAATCTGGGAACCAAGTTACCATTTCAATAATTATTTACCACTCTGATTTTGATCTTTCTGATCATAAAATAGATCATTACAATAGCAATAGATGAGAAGAATTAATAATTAATTGCAGAATTATGGAATTTAAAGCTTCCTCTAAAGTGACTCTTTATCTTACACGATTTGGCTCAAAAGCTAATCAGCACATTCGTCATCTCATGACAGTCTTAAGTTTGAGTTTGGCTTGTTTCTATCCAGCCATTTTAGCTCACGACCATCCTAAAGAAACGTTGACACATAGACAGACACACACCCATCATCGAGATATTGATGCTTTCATTATCAGGGTAAACCCTAAAATGTTGAGATTCATTGAAAAACAGAGATCAAAATTTTTGACCAATCTAAAGCTTTCGCTTCTCCACTATAGTCGATAGGTCATTGTGGAGGAGATTGCAAAGCAAAAAGACTCAAATTAGATTGCTGGATCCTCCAATATGCTTGCTTTCAAAATGTTGTTATGTAAATATCCATAGCCTTGGAATCAGGATGGAAAACAGCAGGCTACAAGGGCTAAATACGAGCACCAAAACAGCCAGAGTACCTGCAAGATCAAAAGGTGTTAATTCATCCGAACCAAGAACACCAAAACCAAATGTTAGCCCAAAAGGAAAGCAAGAAGTTGAAATGACTGAGGAGCATGAAAGAGTTCAACAGTTAGCTTTTATATCATCATGAGAATGATACCACTAAACACAACTTCTGGGACCCAGCAACGGGTCATTACACTCCAGCAATCGAACCACAAAACAAACAAGACCACAAAAAAAGGCATCTTGGGATCAAAAGAATGTAACAATAAAAATACAAGAAATGTTCCAAACACAATTTACTAAGAAAATGGTGATCTATTTGTATTCCTAAATGTGCAAAAACACTAAAAAACTATATCACGGCAATACAAAATGTATTAATCTAAAAAATAAATAAAGTTGGCAAAACCACAATAGCAGACAAACTTTCTTTAGGCAATGGTTCACAGTGTAAGAGTTTACAATTTAAGTGACTATGAGATGATATTTTGTTTGCAGAAGATGTCAGAATAATTAGAATTCCTCAAGAAGTATTCCGTTTGGTCATTACAGAAACAGCAAGAAGATTTTTTTTTATTTTAGTTCAGTTTCCCAAGTGCTTTATTTCATCAAGCTCTTATGATTTTGTTGAAACAAAGAAGGATGGGGAAAGCTAAACTATACATCCATACCAGTCTTTTGAATTATTTCACTATAAAAAACATTAACTAAGATTTTAAGGTTATGTATTTTAAAAAGAAAATAAGCCAAGATGCAAAAAATATAAAGAACAAAAAGGCCAGGTTAGCAAAAATATAAAAAGAAGAAGGGGACAAATTATTTAAGAGTTCAAAAAAACAAAAAGCTCAAAGTTTTTTGGCCTAAACCAAACTTACAAAACAAACAAAATAACTTTAAAAAGGCAAAACACCAGCAATACAATAAGCATAAATAAACATAAATCCAAGGCAAAAGAAACAAATCACAAATGATACAAAAATATTAAGGAATAGCAAGATGAGCATTCAATGCACCACATTAGTGTACTGCCTTATGACAAGACAGTAAACATTATAAAAAAGTATCAGGAGAAGAGACATGGTCAACAAAACAAGGCAAAGCTTGACACAATCAGATTGCTTGGTTTTTAAGGTTGGCTATACTACATTTGTATTTTACACAAGCTCATTTAGCAGATGGCTTTGTCCAACGTGACTAATAAAAGACATCCACCTAATCAAGTTAACATCAGTGTGGGGGCTGTTTTAAAACAAGTATTACAGGACAAGGCTACAAAAATGACCATCACAAGTGAAGTGCAATAAACAAAACAAAAATACAAGGCTAGATTCTCACTTTTTAGCTAAAAAGAACCTAGTATCAAAACCATTATCAATTAAGAAAGATGTTCACAGAACAAGAGAGCCTTCACATGCTTCTGAAAAACAGTGATAGAGTCAGTGGTTTGGATGGAGATAGACTGCTTATTCCATCATCTAGGAGCTACACATAAAAATAGTCTGGATTAAGATTTGATGCCACATGTAGGTGGTATTACTAGACCTCATGAGTGGCTCCATATACATTTGTACTGATCCAGAGGTAAGCATCCAGGATCAAGGTTTTTTAAATATCCTGAGCCTCCACGATAAACCATAACTCTTGCTTTATTCGGTGGCTTTTCTCATTCAAACTATTAAGTTCCATTTCATGTTTTTCAGGGGCGGCATGGTGGCGTAGCGATAGAGCTGCTGCCTCACAGTAAGGAGACCTGGGTTTGTTTCCCGGATCCTCCATGCGTGGAGTCTGCATGTTCTCCCCGTGTCTGTGTGGGTTTCCTACAGGTGCTCTGGTTTCCTCCCAAAGAGATGCAGGTTAGGTGCATTGGTGATCCGAAATTTTCCTTGGTGTGAATGTGCCCTGTGGTAGGCTGGCACCCTGCCCGGGGTTTGTTTCCTGCCTTGCGCCCTGTGTTGGCTGGGATTGGCTCTGGCAGACCCCCATAACCCTATAGTTAGGATATAATGGGTTGGATAATGGATGGATGTTTTTCAGGTGAGATTATGAACTAGACAGGTTTAACTGAATGTGTTCCTTTTTTCTTCAGACAAGTTTGTTCCTAGTACAAATATTTTGATGTGAACATGCCATTCAGCTCACCCAGCATATAAATCCTGTTTACGTACATTCTCAAAAATTTCATCGAGTCAAGTTTTGCAGGTCCCTAAAGTGCTATTCTCTACCACACTACTTGGTAACATATTCCATGTGCCTAAGCTTTTCTTGTTGTGAAGAACAACTTTTTGATTCTTGTGCAAAATACACTTTAACAAGTTTCCATCTAATTATGTCCCTGTGTTTTTGCTGAAGAATTTATTTGAAAGTAACAGCTGGGATCTGCCAACACTAATCTTCTTCATACTACAGGGTGGTCCAGATCTAATTATGCAATTTTCATTATGCTATAACTTATTAAGTTTATTACTCCGAGCCTGTATCCAACTGAATGGAGGACAAGTGGGACATTACATAAAAAATCAGTGAATGAATTCAATGTAAGTCCATTTTCGTTTATTACAAGATATTTTGAACAATTCTTTTGTTTTGTATTGTTTTCCTGCATTGCATTAAAAGTTGCATAATTAGACCTGGACCACCCTATATTAAACAATTCAATCATCTCATCTCTTATTTTGCTTTATTTAAACTAAAAAGGTTCAGCTCTTAAATCAGTTTAGTTGCTGTTCTCTTTGCTTTCTATAGCACTCCTATTGTTTTTTTTTATTTTTGTAATAAGGAAACCACAAATGCAATAAGTATTCTAGATGAGTCCCCACAGCTGTTTAAAAATAATCTACTTTGACTTATACTCTACAAATCAGGCTATAAAATCTAACATCATATTACCCTTCATAATCACCTTGGTACAGTACGCTATATGTATGTGGAAAGTGAAGAGGCCACTATGACTTCCTTTGTCCTTCCTATAAGGTGTACTTTTAAAGTTGAAATATTTGCATTTTGTATTTAATTCTAAAATTGTACTCCAAAGACTATTACTGTACATTTATTTACATTAACTTCAACTACCTCAAATCTGTCCAAAGCTGTATTCTAGTTTATTATTCTCTGTAATAATTCAGTTGATTATATATTATCTACCGTCTCATCTAGATTAATATCATCTGCAAACCTAAAGAGCTGATTATTTATATTCTTTCCAAGACCATTTATATATATTAAAAATAAACAACTGCTCCAACAATGAACCCTGAGGGGCACCATTTTTATATGCACATTCTGATCATATGTTTCTGTTGCTTCATAATAGAATTCAGAGCAAATAAAAAAAATGTTATCTTCCCTGCCTAAAACAATGTTGATTGCTCATTATACTGTTGTTGCCATGTGTTGCTCGATCTTTTCCTTAATAATTGCTTCAATAACTTCACCCTTCATACATGTTAAGCTTAGTGGCTTATTTTTACTTTTTTCTGATTGATTATCTATTTTGTGTAATGAGATAATGCATGTATACTCTAACTTCCCTATGTGCAATATTTTTTGAAAAATATGTGTCCAGGGCTTATATGTACTCACTAACCCAGGATAAAGGTTATCTGGTTTTTGTGATATACTTCATATTAGCATTTTTAATCTAAACAGAACTACTCCCTCTACAATTTCTAAATCACAATGTGCATCCTTGATTATACCTGTAACTGCTGGGAGGTTATTGACTTTCTTCACATGAGAAAAATTGTAAAAACAATTTCACTGTGCATAAATTTTAATTTGTCCTTAGCATGCTTAATACACTTCACATACTGCTTGATCTTTTCTTTACTTCAAAAATATTGAATCCATTTTTGCAATATTTTACTGTATTTAGTATTGCTTGTGTTCTGTTCTGTGTATTGTATTGTAATTACCCCTTTTTCTGACACCCACTACACACCCAGCCTACCTGGAAAGGGGTCTCTCTTTGAACTGCCTTTCCCAAGGTTTCTTCCATTTTTTCCTTACAAGGGTTTTTTGGGATTTTTTTCTTGTCTTCTTATAGACTCAAGTCTGGGGGGCTGTCAAAAGGCAGGACCTATTAAAGCCCATTGCAGCAGTCCTTGTAGGATTTTGGGCTATGCAAAAATAAATTGTACTGTATTGTATTGTATTTTATCTAATCTTTTCCATATTTCTTTCTAATTGTCTTTTACCTTTCCTAACATTCTTTTTAACTTTTGCATTTATAAGCCCCAAGGATAGCACTACAGTTAGTTATCTTGCATTCATTATACAACAGTGTTGATGTTGCTACTTTGCTCCAAAATCATCAGGCAGACAATTTTTAAAGTCTGAAATTAATATGGTGTTATTCGATTTAAAGTGTGTTGCTTACATTTCAAAATTTGCAATAAAATCATGGATCTTTTGCTTTAATACTTTTTGGAGCATCAAAAACTAAATGAAACTACTTGATGAAACTTTCTACTGTAAATCATTACAAACTTATTTTTGCTGTCACTAATTAAGGTTACCAATTCAAGAGGTTTGCAGGTAAGGAGAGATATAATGAATAATTCTTTTTTTAGTAGAAAAACCTTGTGTTTAATATTCAAATACTAGCCTGAATTGATTAATTAAGCTCCTGCAACTATTAGGATCCCCTAGATAATGCTCCAGATATGGTATCTGTGGTTCTTGAATTATAGTAAGAAGGGGAGTTACAGCAAATGTTGTTAAGTTTAATAACATTTTAATTTAATCACATCTGTGATCATGCTGGCTTATACAGTATGTGACTAGCCATCCCCTGCGACTTCGTCTGCGTATTAGTGAAACAGGACAGTGAGGAGGGCACCGACAAGCTCTCTACTCCTGATGTCACTCTTCCCCCTCCCCTCAGCCCACAGCCTCTGTCTCAGATTAGCGCAAATATATCGCTCCTGCAAACGAATTATGATTCTTAGCGCAATAAGAGAAGTCACAAAATCTGGACTGGAATGTTCAAGCAAATTATAGGAAAAAAAATCCGTTAAGTAGTTCTCTCATTCACTAACTAAGGAGAGTTAAGGTTACACCCCGAGGCAGACACGTGAGTAATGCAGCCCGATGAGTCTCTCTCGGATTTGCACTAATAAACCAGTATCACAAGTGAACTATGATACTTAGCGTGATGAGAAAGTCGCAAAATCAACAGAATGTTCAAGCAAATTATACAAAAAAAACCCTGATCTAAATCCGTTAAGTAGTTCTCTCGTGAAAAGCGGACAGACATACAAACGGGCCCTTGGATCATGAAATTTTTAAAACCGTTTCTTAGCGAGCACCTATGGGCCAAGGGTAACCTACATTGCAAATTTCAACTCCTAAGTCCTCATGGTTCAGGAGATTTCATGATAAATGAGTCAGTGGTATTTGGCTTTTATATATTGTGACAGCTTAGGGCTTTCTCGCACCCTTGTACCCTCAGACACCACGTCAGACACCAGATAAAAAGTCCAATTATTATTTATTATAATAATAATGTGCATAAAGCACCCTCCACTCCACAATACTCAATTAACAATACAATTCTCAAATAAACCAATCCTCCACTCCCAGACGCTTAGCCACCCTGCCTCCCAACTCAGCTCATCGTCTGGGAGTTCCCAACGTTCTTATATAGTTCCTGACCCGGAAGTGTTTCTCATCCTTCAGTCTATAATTCCTTATCACTTCCGGGTCAGATGAAAGTCCTTCTTTTCACCCCGGAAGTACATAATTCCTTCCGTTCATGTGACTTGAAAGCTCCCAGCTACTTGATGATCTTTTTAATCACCATCAGCGTCTGCAAGAAACTATGCACGGGCTCGATTAGCTTTTCGAGTACCTTCATGTCCATAAAGTTATTTCATTCGGCCGGAGGCAAGTTAACTTCCCCATTCTCCTTACCTACTGGCTGGGAGCCAATGAGCATGTCCGTTGTCGGCACGTGCTCTAACGGGCTGCGTGGAGGCTCTTGGGAATTGGAGTCTCTAGAGGATTGGATGGCCGCTACTGGCCGACTGCAATCTGCCTTTTCTAATTTGTCGGCGGACCGTTCAGTCACGTCCCGCTCCTCTTTACCTTTATTTAACTCCGGCGCTGCTTCGCTTGCCTCCCCCTTTCCCTTCAGGGAGCTTGGTTCCGCCGCGGAAAAAACAACCTCACCAATAGACTGATCCTGACCTTCTCCTTCCCGAGATCCTTCGGGCGGGATCACATGTCCCATTCTGGTTAATAGGACGGTCTCTTCCTGGTCAGGTGACACCGTGTTTTGCTTGTGGCCTACCCATCCTGCCCCAGGATAGTCCATGTGACTACTGTCGACAAATAGGCTTTCCCCTTGTAGCCTCCTAGAATGGCTCGACTTCTTCGTACCATGGCCATCTTGCCTAGGTGTGAGGCAGGCGTCCGATTCACCGTCTGCTTTCTGCAGGCAGGCCTCTGCAAAATAGGAACAAAAAATACCCGACGCTTCGAGCGTTTTTCCGGCACATACCTCTGAACTTAAACGAAGTGTTCCCAGTCCATTTGGGAAGTCCGGCGTGTCTGAAATCGGACAGCACTCCTGCTGTCGCGTCGCTCCGGCTTGCTCTGTCTTAATCAGCACCCTGTCTTCCTCACTGCCCGTCAGGTATGTCCACATCCTTTCAGCATCTGTTAGGACTGGAGTCTTTTTTCCTGACTTCTTCCCCATTGTGGATCGAGGTATAGCACGGCTTTTTGCTGCAGCGCTCTCTGTAGAGGGTAGCGTTTTCACCTTTGTGCGTTCAAGCAGGACCTTCTTAGGGTCATCTGCATACACAATATTTGTTTTAAATGCAGGTCCCCTGCCAACAGACGGCCAGAGAATCCTGCCGGCTACGCCAACTGTTACAGCTTAGGGCTTTCTCGCACGCTTGTACCCTCAGACACCACGTCAGACACCAGATAAAACGTCCAATTTTTATGTATTATAATAATAATGTGCACAAAGCACCCTCCACTCCACAATACTCAATTAACAATACAATTCTCAAATAAACCAATCCTCCACTCCCAGATGCTTAGCCACCCTGCCTCCCAACTCAGCTCATCGTCTGGGAGTTCTTATATAGTTCCTGACCCAGAAGTGTTTCTCATCCTTCAGTCCATAATTCCTTATCACTTCCGGGTCAGATAAAAGTCCTTTTTTTCACCCCGGAAGTACATCATTCCTTCCGTTCATGTGGCTTGGAAGTACTTCCGGGGCGTAGGGCAAATAGCAGTCTCTGGTTCTCCCTGGAGCGACCCCTGGTGGTCCCGATGTTATCCAACAGGGTTTAACAGGAAAACTCCATAGTCCATGATGCCCTGCTGGAATCTGAAGCATCTCCATTTCGTAGGGATGGCTCCCTCTTGCGGCTTGGGGGTATTGGCCGGGATAAAAGTCCAGCCATGGACCACGATATGTAGATTTACTGTGTTTAATTTAATTTAGTCACAAACCACACCAGGCATTACATAAGTGCTGCTCTACATGTGTAGTCAGTGCAGGTTCTAATATTTTTGGTACCCTAGTGTTATATATTGTTGAAATAAATGGACCATGCAATGTAGTCAGTTCTTCCTTAACTTTATTCACACTTCCTTACCCCACTCTTCCTTTCTTCTTCCACCCCTTTCCTCACAGCGACCTCTACCTCCTGACTGATTACATCAATATCCCACATATACCCCCTTTTGAAGAAAAAAAACAACAAACAAAAACAAAAACAAAAAAAAGAACAATCATTAATAATATTAAAACATTATAATAAGAGAAACCTGTAATTTCTAATTTTCAACATTATACTAACCAACCAATTAAACTATCCCATTACTTTATAAAGGTTAAGGTAACACGTGTAGCTTCCAAATACTGTAAATCTTTATCTGACATAGTCCTTTGTCCACATCGGAGCCTGTCGCACTCTACTTCTCCGTATATTTGAAAAAGACTACCCAGGTGTACCAGTAGAAATAGCAGCCGACTGAATTGGATGGGTTGGAACGTATGAATCCTCTGGTTGTGTGTCTGAAGGCAGACTGGATTGTACAGCTGTAGCTGGAGCGAGGTGAACTGCATTCCAGATCTTGCCATCTGACAACAGGTATGTGGCCAGGCCTTTCTGAGCAATTATCTGGTAAGGGTGACTGAATTTGAAGTGATCCTTTTGAACTATGCCTGGCTTCCTAATACGCACAAAACTCCCACAAGTGAAAGAAAGTGATTTTGCTCTGCGACGCATATCTGTATATTTTTTTCATTTGTTCTTGCTTCCGTTGTACATGCTGCACCACAGTAGTATGTTGCTTCAAAGGCAAAGTTGGAAGCAGGTCTCTAATGTTTAATTTAGTTATCATTGGGCGACCATGTAAGAGCTCAGCAGGTGACTTTTGTATTACTGCATGTGCAGTAGCACGATATGTCTGTAAAAATTCAGTTACAAATGACTTCCAAGGCTTTCCTTCAATATTTGCCATTTACAAACAGTCCTTTAATACCCTGTTAAAACGCTCACCATTTGCTTGTGGATAGTAAACAGAACTGCGAGTGTGTATGATGTCCCTATCACTAAAAAATGCTTCAAAGTCAGAAGATGTAAACTGAGATCCATTGTCAGTAACAATTTCCAGTGGATTTCCTTCCCTACTGAAAATAGTGCACAAAAAATGTATAATGGTTTCCGAAGTCACAGCAGATGCAAAAGCAACCTCTGGCCACTTACTGAAGTAGTCAATAAGTGTAATGGCAGAGTGATAGCCATATGGTGCAGTTTGAAATGGCCCCACAATATCAATGGCATGTTTGTTCCAAGCTGAATTTAGGATAGGCACTGGTTGTAATGGAGCTGTATTTGTATTAGCGGTTTTATCGTGCTGTATGCAAGTTGTTCATAATTTGATAGCATCTTCCACTTGGGAGTCCATGCCAGGCCACCAATATAAATCCCTGAGTCTCTGTTTTGTTCATACAATCCCTTGATGGGTAGAATGTGCCGCTGAATCATCTTAGACTGTAATTCTGATGGGACAATTCTGATGGCCACGAATAATAAGTTCATTTTGTACAGCCAACTTTGTCTGAATTCTAAAATATGGAATAACATCAGATTCAAGTCTTTTTGAAGTACAAGGCCATCCTTTAGTAATATAAGTCTTGACCTTGTGTAGAATAGGGCACGAGGCACAAGCACTTTGAAACTGCTCTGCAGTCACTGCAGCAAAGTCAACAGACACCAGTGCAACAAATTCCAAGTCAGGGTCTTGTTCTGATAATGTCTCAGACAGTGGCAAGCGTGATAAGCAGTCAGCGGTGATATTTTCATGCCCAGGTTTATACTCAATACTAGTTGAATGACATAAGTCGTGCTGACCACCTTGCAATTCTCATGCCTGCTCGTCCAAGCCCCTTGCTAGTAAGTAGTGTGGTTAATGGACAGTGGTCAGTGCATAAGGTAAAATGACATCCCCACAAGTAGGTACGCCATTTCTCTGTGGCCCACACGCAAGCAAGAGCCTCTTTTTCAATAGTAGAGTACTGTCTTTCACATTCTGACAATGTACAAGACGCAAAGGCAACAGTTTTCTCAAATCCACCATGATTCTGTGTAAGAACAGCACCAATACCATAATCCGAAGCATCTGTAGTTACAATTGCAGGCAATGAAGGGTCAAAAATTGCAAGCACTGGACTGGTAGCAATAAGTTTCTTAATACAATCATAGCTTTCTTGTGCCACATTTGTCCAAGAAAATTCTCCAGAATTCCTAAGCAGTTCACGAAGGGGTTCTACCACAGTGGCATAATTTGGAATGAACTTAGAATACCAAGCAGTCAGTCCAAGAAATGAGCGTAAAGAAGATATATCATGAGGTGGTGGAGCTTCAGTTACTGCTCTTATGTGTTCAACATTGGGCTGAAGGCCAGCAGAAGAAATTCTATGGCCTAAAAATGTCAGTTCAGTTTTTCTGAATTGACATTTCTCCATATTAAGCTGCAGCCCACTGTCATGAAGACAATGAAGTACTGCTTGTAACCTGTGTTCATGAACAGATGGTGAGTCCCCATATACTATAATGTCATCTAAGTAACACTGCACCACATCCTGCCCTGCTAGTATCAAGGACATCATTCTCTGAAATGCACTTGGAGCTGATGCCAGACCATAAGGTACTCTTTTAAAACGAAAAAGTCCATCATGTGTTATAAATGCAGTAACATCTCTGCTATCCTCATGTAAAGGTACCTGATGGTAAGCATTTCAAAGATCAATGGTGGAGAACATTTTAGCTCCTCGAAGCTGTGTGAACACTTCTTCAATGTGTGGTAAAGGGTGGCTATCTATCACCACAGCTTTGTTTGGCTCACGAAGGTCTACACATAGTCGTATTGCACCTGATTTTTTTTTAATTACTACTAATGGTGACACCCAAGGAGACGAATCAGTTTTCTCTATAATGTCTTCCTGTTCAAGTTTCTTTAGTTCTTTAGAGACAGCCTCATGGACAGAAAATGGTAAACGACGAAGTTTCTGTTGAACAGGTTTTACCTCATGTCGTAGTTTAACCTTATGTATAAATCTATCAGTCACACCTAATGTATGAGCATTCTTAATATTCATTACTGTCATGTTGTATACGGGGTCATTGGGCATTTTCTTGGATGCAATTTTTCCATTTCTAATTTCTAAGTTAAGTGCCATAAAAAGGCCCATGCCTAACAAAGCTGCTCCCAGTGGCACAACGTAAAATGTAGCTTGTGTATGGTTTGTATCCCTTGTAATAAAAAGAGCAATACATCCCAGTACTGGAATTAGTTTCTGCATATAAGTCTTTAGTTGCACTTTTGACTGAACAAGTGGTACATTACTAAAATGTTGACGATAAAATACTTCTGGTAGAATTGAAACTGCTGAGCCAGTGTCCACAAGTAAGTTTACTTGAACTGGTTGAGTGCAGGCAGCTTGAAGGGACACTGTGCACCAGAGACCCTTCCTCCGTTGTGCAACTGTAGTGTCATCAATACTAAGAACAGTAAGGTCAGGCACAATAACTACTTGCACAGCACAAGTGGATGTGGCACCACGACATACTTTAGCAAAATGACCAAATTTACCAAATTTAATTTCTGCATCTTACTGCTTTTGCTGGACAATTGGGGTTATTAGCCAGGTGCATTCAAGATCCACAGCGATAACATGTTTTCTGTTGCACCGCAATTGAAACCTGAGCTGCTGCTGCTGTTTGTTTTGCAGATGCACGCGCATTAAAAACTGGTTCCTGCCTCGCTCGTCCCATATCTTGTGAATTTGTGTGTACAGCATTAACAGACGATTCATTTTTAGTAACCATAGCCTTAGCTTCAGCCACTGCACATTCAATTTGCCCAGCAATAGCAATCGCTTTTTGTAATGTAAGGTCCGTCTCTAGCAATGATCGTTCTCGAATGCGAGGCATATTTGTTTTCTCTATGATTTGATCTCTAAGCATGTCATCCGCTAGCACGCTGAAATCACAATTAGCAATGAGCTTGTGCAGTGCGGTAACATATTGCAAAGTAGATTCACCAGGCCTCTGCGCTCTTTGGCGAAATTTACTTCTTTCAGCTACAACGTTCACTTTTGGAATAAAAAAGTCTTTTAGTGCAGCAAGAGCAGCAGGGAATGTATCATCAGCAATAGCAAGAGTGTAGAAAATACGCTGAGCTTCAGTCTCTAGGCAATGAATCAATAGGGCACGTTTACGTTTATCCGATAGCGGCGTGTCAGTAAGAGCTAGCACATACTGTAGTTCTCAAACATCCTTAGCCAAGAATTAAACGGTATTGCAGGCTCACCCGGAGTTTCAAGAAACACAGGAGGGGGCGAGTCCAAAAGCTGACATCCTCGTTGCCAAATATGTTATATATTGTTGAAATAAATGCACCATGCAATGTAGTCAGTTCTTCCTTAACTTTATTCACACTTCCTTCCCCCACTCTTCCTTTCTTCTTCCACCCCTTTCCTCACAGCGACCTCTACCTCCTGACTGATTACATCAATATCCCACACCTAGACAGAAACATAAATATTGTGTGTATGTGTGGGAGTTTTGATGCTGATTTTCCACCCATGGAAGACCTCATGTATAAACGGTGCGTACGCACAGAAATGTTGCGTAAGAACTTTTCCACGTTCAAATCGCGATGTATAAAACCTACACTTGGCGTAAAGCCACGAACTTTTCCACGGTACCTCATGCCTTGTTGTACGCAAGTTCTCCGCTCGGTTTTGCAGACTGGCGGCACCCAGCGTCAAAGCAATGGTACTGTTCCTGTGTGGTTACTCATTATTTTCCTGACGCGGCTTTATAAATACACTGAAACTAACCGCATATTGTTTATTAGTGTAACGCATCTGATTGTAATTAACTTGTAACAATATAATGGTCCAGGGAACAGCCATAGTATTCCAAATACCATAACTGCTTTAGTGTTGTTACTCTCACTTTTTCTTCTTCTTCTTCTTTCAGCTCCTCCCGTTAGGAGTTGCCACAGCGGATCATCTTTTTCCATATTACTCTCACTGCACCACTCGGAGTATTTATATCACTGTATCTGAGTGTGAATCACAGCAGCAGCTGATCGGAAAGAGAATTATCGGTATACAGTTTCATGGACACGCTGTCTCAGCCACTGCAAAACGTTTTAAAGCCTTTCCTGTACAGACCTCGCGGTTCAGAAACAGTTTAATCCCAAGAACTTTAAATGCACTCAATCAATTGCACCTTGTAGAACTGTTTGTACTCATAAGTACAATCACCCCACTGTAAACTTGCACTATAGTTATAATATCGCACAACCTGAGCCACTTTATAAAGCTTGTATTTACATATGATGACGATATCATTTTAAGGTGAAATGCAGCAAAATATGTTTATTAAATTATACAGATAAAACTTTAACTTCATTTAAATAATCTATATTCTTCACTGGGAGTGTCGTTAAGGATAGAATAATTCAACATGTACTACGAAGATATTTCAATGTTCCTTTGAAGAATCGGCGCTAAGCTTACAGATGGCTTAACTTCTATTACAGAGCTGATTGTGTGGCGATCGGTTACTTGGGGAAAGAAAAGCACTGACTGCAGTGACGGCTACGCCAATATATATTGAATATAACACAGAAAGAGAAAATAACAACACAGCTAAAAACGCAGCGAAAAATTTCGGCAAAAGTTAAATGCTTGTGTCATGAGCACGAGGCGGCTATGCAGTATCTGCAACGGACGTGGCCATCCACCGTGCATAAGCTACCTTACTGACATTGGCGGGCGAAGGGGCCACCGATTTTTCCTCTGCCCAGTGCCACCACAAGCCTAGAGCCGCCCCTGAGTACTGGTGCAATAAATTATTTCATCAAAGTGAAACACATATACATCTCAGTATTTTAGTTATTCAGAGAGCTGTAATATCACAAATGTAATGGATTCTGTGTCCAGTTGGAGGAAGAGAGCCGGTTTAAGAAGCAAGTAGTGATTCACACACATAGGCACATAGAAGATCAAATACAAAACAAAACATTTAACGTGCTACTTTAATTACGATGTGATTTGAGAAACTGGTTAATTAAACGATTTTAAGATGAAGTTTATGATGTTCTACTTTAATGACAAAATAAACTACGTGATTAAAGTGGAAATGTCGAGATTGAAGTTGACATTTTGTGCTTTTTCCCTACTGTGTGCCTTTTTTTCTCTGTACCCTAATAAGCTTTCATATATATATATTCAGATAGTGGGCTACAACTCGGCTTTTCACGGCGACTTTGATATGTGACTTCTTTTTTATTTCCGGCACTGTGTGATTTTGTGAACGTGAGCTTTCAAGTTTCTCCAACACGCTATGTCACTCGATCAACTTCCTTTTGTTGATTATACCACGGTTTATTTGAACAAATAGTATGTTTTTTCTTTGCCTCCACTTGGTATTCGCTGAAATTCTTATATTTTCCCCCGTGCTTTTCCCATTGTCTTTTCACAGAAGGCTGAGTTTAAGGGAGATTTATATTCATTTGCATATAAAGAGGCATAATTCTGGGAGGAGCTGGGGCATTACATAAAGCGCGTGCACGAGCGTTAGTTTTCACGCTGATCGGGATTTATGTTGCGGAAGAACGTGGAAGTTGGAGTACGCACAGATTCCAGCATCTGGATTTTTCTGTGCGTAAGCACATTTCGGCTTTTGTGCTTACGCCAAGTTATAGTGCGAGTTCTATGCACGGCGTTATACATGAGGCCCCTGGTGGGGCCTGGGGTTTGAATAACGCATTGAATTGACAGTTTGTCTCTGATGAGTGGAAAAAAACAAAGAGTGCTTTAAAATAGACCACTAGCTACAGCAATATTATTAAAACTTCTCAACAAATGAAAAACACACATATTGGCTAATTTTCTATAACATCAGTCAAAGAGGTTTGGTGATTTTTGGGTGTTTATTTTTTCTGTTGTGGGGTGGTACCCTTAAATATTGATACTGATATATGACCATTCTTAGTAGATACCTACTGCCCTAGATGTACTCTCCTGCCAAATTTCAGCTTTTTAACTAAAGAGAAAATAGCATTTTTGTTGATGAGTAAGTAAGTGTGATAACTAGACACAGATAACCCATAGAGTACAGTGTGGATAGAACAATTCTAAGAATGTATGAGTATTGTGTGATTGAAGAATTAAGGCAAAGGTTAAAGGTAAGGTTTTTAAGACAGTGGTAAGACCAGTAATGATGTTTGGAGCTGAGACATGGGCAGTAAAGGCAGCACAGGAGAATAAGTTACATGTGGTAGAAATGATAATGTTGAGATGGATGTGTGGAGTAACTAAAAGGGACATTTTAAGAAATGAGACAATCAAAGGTACACCAAATGTGGGGGAGATATCTACAAAATCAAAAGAAATTAGGTTGAAGTGGTATGGACATGTGAAGAGGAAAGACAATGAATATGTGGGCAACAGAGTGATGGGAATGAAAGTATGGGGAAAAGAATGTGAGGGAGGCCAAAGCGAAAGTGGATAAAGTAAAAGAAGTTGTGAAGGAAAAGGGTTTGACTGGTGAGGAGGCACAAGCTGGTTTATCAAGCACATCAAACCCACAAAGAAGTGGAAAAATATGAAGTACAAGAAGTTTATGAGTGAGTGCGGTAGTGAGTGAGTGGATGAGTTAGTGGATTTTACAATATATATAATCATATAGATGTAATATGGAAAGTTTGCCACTCTCATTTCTCTTAAGTCAAACTTATTTCTAAATTAATGCTGTATTTGACAGTACTTCACTTTGTTTCTTTAATCAGTAGTTTAATTATAGCTGGAATGTGAAAGGCTGTTGCAGAACATTACTGGGCAAGTTTTGTGTGTTCTTAAATACAGACCTACATAAAGTGTTTATCTGCGGTGGGCTGGTGCCCTGTCCGGGGTTTGTTTCCTGCCTTGCGCCCTGTGTTGGCTGGGATTGGCTCCAGCAGACCCCCGTGACCCTGTAGTTACGATATAGCAGGTTGGATAATGGATGGATGGATAAAGTGTTTATAGGTCTACACTTTACAAATGTAACATTGACAAGAACATCAGTGCTTTTTGGAGTATCACTAATAATTACAGAATTTATATGCTAAATGACATACAGTATTACCTAATCTTCCTTGTATCCACTTTTTCAGGGCAGAAGCCAGCAAGATATTATGTTACTGTGGCCACACTATCACATACATCCACTCTCACTTACACTATGTCAGTTTAGACTGGCCGATTACCTTTCATCTTTGTGTTGTACAAAGATAAAACACACAGAGGCACAATGTGAAAAGTCCAACAACACAATTACTCTAGGCCCGAATTAGATTACATTGGCTTGAAAATGCTACATTATATTATATTCTTTACAATGTTATACAAAATGAGTTTCAAATTAACCTTGTAGTTATAGTTCAGGTACATAAAGGAACTGGGTGTCTGATGTTACAATAAGCACACTGCTGCAACTTTGACGCTCTCCCATTCACAACATAGGGGAAGTCTCTTTCTACAGCTCATCGAGATGAAAGACTGCTTCTGTTTAACCTAAAGGTCCCTAAGGTTTGCACCTGTCAGAAAGAACTTAGCCATAACACCACAAAGCGAATTACCAGAATAAGACACTTGGGACGATTTAATTAGTTCAAACCATCTTGTCAGTGATTTCAATGAAATGACCACTAATGTGCGATTCTTGTCTAGATGTATCCAACAGGCATACTTTCATTCAAAATATTCAAGGTAAGACTACATGACAAAGATGCAAAATTGTAATCAAAACTAAATATTCACAAGGACACACTCACCTTCTTTGAATAATTTTCAAAGTTCAGCACAGCTCTTTGTGATTTAAGAGAAATTAACATATACATAGTCCCTAAATGTGATTATTTATATACCAAAAAAATGTAACATATGTACTTGACTAGTTCCAGAAGGAGCTGTTGAGCATGTTACCTGAGTTCCACTCACAATTCTGAAAAATAAGTGTGACCAAACTAGAATTTCACCTTTAATAACCCATGCTATTATTTGACACTTGCAGGGTACTTGTAGCCTTTAATTACTTCGGAATAATCTGAGTGGTTTGTGTCCTGATTATCTCAGGTTTTCAGGCATTTTTTTCAAATGTTAAATAGCTATTCCATTATCAGTAACAACTGACTTCTAATTAAGAAAGTGGTTTTAATCAAAACAGTGCCAAGCCAGGAACTGAGCTTCAGCCTCCTGAGTTAGCTGAGCTTCTGCTCACTGTTGGCCACTAAAGAAAAAAAGAAACAATGAAGAGCTCTGGAATTTAAAAAGAAAGCTAAATAAAAATGAAGGCAAAAGAAGTTTGTTGAGTTAGCAGCCATAACTGGTTGCTAATTAAGAAAGTAGCAGAAATAAAAACCTGCAGCCACTGACAGTCAGGCGCCTCTGGCTTAAATCATAGGAGAAGGTTTAAGTAATTCCACTGCTTTGCTCAGTATGTGTTGCAGTTGAATACAGGTATAGTAAAGTGTGGCAGACTAAGATCACCAACAATATTAGCAGACGATTAGTTTGCAGCTGCATACTAACCCTGGGCTGAACACCTGATAGTATGCTACTTTCATTTCCCTGGAGTTGTTTATCCAATTTCATCATAAAGTAATAATGCTGATAATAATTACTGTAATTATAAAGTATTTAGATAGCACTTTTCTAACCTCCTCAAAGCACTTTACATAGACTGTGGGGAACCACTTCAATTACCACCAATGTATAGAATCCACTGGATGATGCCATAACAGCAGTTTTTACACCAGTAGTTCCACTTGGGTTGACAACTTTGAAACAGAGAAAAAGGGACATTATATTCTAATTTGGCCCTTTGAATATTAATGTCAATGGTATTTAATGGTATTTTTAATCTATTCATTTGTTTATCAGTGAACCATTTGTTTTTTGAATCAGTTTAGGATGTGCAAGATAAACCCAATCCCCATATCATCAGGCACAAGACAAAATCTAAGCACAATGCCACCACGCCATACCATCAATCTTTTGAAAAGCTAATCATATGCTTATCCATCACGAAGTGATTTAATTTCTGAACATAATCATGTTTTAATTGAATTTATGAAGCATACTTAAAAAAGTAGCAAAAAGTTGAAAGCAAGTAAAAGTACTGGTTTGTTACAGTACCTAAAAAATATTAATATAGACTTACCTCTGTACTGAAAAAGCAGTCCAATATTTGCAAAAAACTCCAAAAATGTTAACTGTTTTTTCTGATACTATGTATGTAGAGAGGTTTTGTTTTTTTTTTGTTTTTCTTTTGTGTGTGTTTTTATACTTTTATATAATTTTACCAGCTCATTGAATCAGCCATCAGTTTCCACTGAATGGAAAAACAAACTGTATGTGAAAGAGCTGAATGAGTCCTGAGAGAATTCTGTGAAATAATTCATATTGCCAGTAATTTGAAGTGATAAACAACAGATGTAACGCAGGAGCTCTATGGATTTTACACTCTAGGAGAGACATTGTACAGTACAGCGAGTTATGAATAATTCATGCAGTGTGCATTGACCTGCTATTAAAAGAAGTTTGGTCCTTTCCCTCTCCTTTGTAACTGCTGAACGGAAGGAACTGCTTTATAATTATTCTGTCTTTTCACGGCATGTAAAAGAAGAGCTTCTGGAGAACGTCAAAAGTTTTCTTTTGATTACATTTCATGGCTTTTAAAAACTAATCCTTTTGACCCGGTTAAACGATTTCTTCACTTGCGTCCTTTGCTAACAGCAGAGAAATCAAACATTTGAACTGTTTTGATCTGAATTTCATAGTCTTCTTTTTTCTACTCCACAGGCTTGATGCATTTAACACAGGCAATAATGTTTTTTTTGAATTATTAAGGGATTTTCTCTTTACATCATTAGCCCATGTGCTCCTTAAAAATATTTTTACAGGGATGTATATGTGTGAGTTCAGAATTGTATGGTAATTTGCAGGTTAATGCCACTTATCTAATATCTTTTCCAGTAATATATTAATGAAAGAAAACTGTTGTCAATATTGGGATATCAACATTGCAGATTACTACATGCTAAATCTGTAGACCAGATATTTCAACTTCAGTCGTTTCTAAGATAGTGCCTCTGTGTCAAAAAGACAAGAGTTCCATTTAATTGGAGTGACATCCTGAAAGCAGCTAATCACAAAAGTTTCACCACTGGAAATGTTTCAAGTGGTTGACACTTCTGCCTTATAGCTCCAAACTCCTTTGCTCAAATCTCAGCCAAATGACCATCTGTGCAGGATTTATATGCCCTTTCTGTGTATTTTTGGGTTGCAATTTATGTTTGTTTTTTTTTTTTTACTTTGAACTCTATGTCTATGATTGTGCCCTGTAATGAAAGTTCATTTTGCTGAGGTAAGCTCCAAGCATGTATTTAAGTAAAAGGGATAATGAATGGGTGACTAGAGTTCACTGGGGAGATAGATAGATAGATAGATAGATAGATAGATAGATAGATAGATAGATAGATAGATAGATAGATAGATAGATAGATAGATAGATAGATAGATAGATAGATAGATAGATAGATAGATAGAAGTTTATGAATTTCACCATATTAAGACAGTAAGGAAACTTTTAATCTGTAATTAAGAAGGAAGACACATGATGAACTTCATGTCATACTTTCAAAAATATAGTGACATGAAGGAAAAGTAATTAAAATACTCAGAGAAAACAAGGGAATAACAAATATCCCCAACGCAAAATTTTATATCATATCATTTAATCATTACTATCATTCATTTTTGCTTTCGTGGTTTTTAGATTTTTATGTAGGTGGTACTATGATTCAAAACGTAAAAACCACTAATGCAAACCCAAATGACAAATGGACAATCAAAGGAAATGATGTAAAATTTAGTGTTTAAGGGTTCTGGGAGTTCTGCTCCACAGTGCCACAGTTTTGGTTCAGATCTAGGCTGATGTTTGTATGGAGTTTTCACTTCTCTTCCATTTTTCTCCAGGTACTGCAATGTCCATGCCAAAAACATTTATGTTAAGTTGCATCTAAATTGGCCCTGTATTTTCATATACAAGAGAGGCCTCCGATTTAGTCATGCCCCATTTCGGAAGGTTCCTCCCAATGTAGCCTTTATCTTTGTGACTCTGATTGAATCAAACAGTTTTAGTAATGTATGGATGGATGTTATGAATTTTTAAATGGTCCCTTTATTTCTTTTGTGTCCTTAATATAATGGCCATGTAATATGAACTATTGATGAAAAACAAATGAAACTGTGACTTTTGGCCAAGCTTACATAAACAGTTACAGAATAAATCTGTTTCACAGCTACTGAACAAACTACTTTTGTCCAAATAATGAAAGAAGGAGTACATTTCTTATTTTAATTAAATTTTGGGTTAGGGTTACGTACATTTAAATTTGGGAATTTAGGAACATATACTTCTGTGGGTTAGTACCCTTTAATCCCCCTCCAGCCTGAAAGCATAGTGAATGCACTCTCCACTAGCATAAGGGTTATGGTTAGGGCTCTAAAGAAGAAACAGCTTTACTTTTTTACTTAAATCTTGTTTGATTTAGCTTTATCTTTATGTTGATGTAACAGACTTTGAGAATCCACCTTGGGCTATTTTGACTTTTATCACAACTTTACCTCTTGTGCTTTTCAAAGTAAACACTACTATAATGTGCAGTACAATGAATTCATTAACAAACGTTCAACCGTTTTCATCTGGAGCCATATGGGATCTAAAAACGGAGCTCAAGGGGATTACTGTAATGTTCTGTGTACATATACAATTGTCTGTTTTATTAGACTTTTTTGACACCTGTCCTTTGTTATTTCCATCCATTTATTTTGAGAAACCATGTCATCCAGTTTTGGTGTCATAAATAACCAGAGCATATCTCGGATGCATCAAACACAATGCAGGAAACAGTACTAGAGAAAGTGCCAGCCCATTGCAGGGCACATTCACACTTATTCTGTCTAGTATTTATTAGGAAAAACTGCATACAAAGCATTCATAATCTAATTAGGACAGGAACATAAAAGATACAAATAAATTAAAATCTGTAGAATATGGATATAATATATAATTAATTGCAGTTAAAAATACAAAGAATGCACAAAGTAAACTGAACTATGGCGACTGGGGAAAAATGAATAATAATAATAATAATACATTTTATTTATATTGCACTTCATATTTTAGAAATCTCAAAGTGCTAACAGAGTAAAAAAACAAAAATAATAAAACAAGAAAATCTATGTATACTATGTATATTTAGAAATATCTTTCTAAAAAGATGAGTTTTTAGATTCCGTTTAAAAACATCAGTCGACTGTGGGGCTCTCAGGTAGTCAGGGAGGGCGTTCCACAGTCTCGGCGCCACAGATGAAAAAGCCCTATCACCCATACTGTGAAGCTTGGTTCTAGGGACTTGGAGAGTGTTAGTGTGTACAGAGCTGAGAGTGCGTGAGGAGGTATGAGGGGTAAGGAGTTCCTGTAAGTAAAGGGGGGCATGTCCATAGATGCACTGATGGGTGAGGAGAACGACCTTGAACTCAATTCTGAGTGGAACAGGGAGCCAATGAAGGGTTTTCAAGATTGGGCTAATTTGGTCATGCTTTTGCACCCTCATCAGGATCCTGGCAGCGCAATTCTGAATATACTGGAGTCTCTGAATACTTTTGCCAGGAATCCCGATAAGGAGCGCATTACAGTAATCCAGCCTGGAGGAGACAAAGACATGGACAAGCTTCTCTGCATCTTCCAGGGTGAGAATGGCTGAATACTTAATTTACATTGTTAAATACAAAGGAACAACTCATAAGAATTATTGTCATTAGATTTGGTACATTATTTTCCCATCTTTGCATTGTTAGCCACTGTTTTTTGGACAACTACAGCTGTTGTCTTTTATCTCACCACATATATCTCTATTAACCACACACAGACAACTTGAACTATTAACTCATCAGTTAATTTTGTGTGAATGTTCAACCTAGTATTGCCTGAGAGCAACTAATTAGGCTGCTAATACTGGAATCAATTAAAAATTGTTACTATTTTCTATCTTATTTTCCTTTTTAGTATTCTACATTGACACTTAGTGACACTGCTGCTTTGCTAAGCTGCTGCTTCCACACAAGAAATGAAACAACAGAGGTTCCAAGACTACTGACACAACAACAGATATTTTACTTCAGGTCATTTAGTCATGAAATTTAGCTTATGCTAATGATAGTGAAGAATGCAGGAGGGAGAAGGTAGCCAGTTAGTTTATGAAAACTGTTTTTTGCCCATTATAAAAAAACATGGACTTCTTTGAGGTTTGTTTTGTACAGTGCTGTCTTATTAGATTAGACATATCACAGATTTGTTAATGGGACTTTATATCATCATGGTTGTTTATATTTAACTGTTGCATCTTACTTTCACTGTTTGTTTATATTATATGCGTATAAGGTGCATGTGTATAAAGTGCATATAAGTATTGTTCAATTTTTGTTCTTTACTATTGCTAGATTTTTGTATTAAGCGACCAGTAACAAGTGAAAAGCACTATATAGGAGTCAACTAAAATAAATTAAACTCAATAATAGTTAAAAAAAATATAATAGGTTAGTGAAATGCTGTTGATCATTATGTGCACTGCATTTTGCCATCACAAGCTGTGTATTGTGGTCACTGAATGACTAATGTTGGTAAGCCCTGAGTACCATAACATTTACAAAGAAAATGACACTATTACAGTATTTGTAGTCAATCACACAGTTGATAATGGGGGAAACAAAGCGGGTTATGCTTTATTGGACTACATCATAGTACAGATCACTAAGTCAACCAGCACACACATTTTTATACAGCAGCTTAACAAAACACAATATGTCACACCCACAGAGCATTAAAAACAGTTGTACTGACAGGACACAATTATGCATCTGTATAATGTCAGCCTTTGTAAATGCTACTCAAAGAAGCTTTCTTTGTTTCAATACCTTTGCACTTTGATAAAGGGAATGTTTTCACTGAAAAAAGGCATTAGTATAGTAGACTTTAGGATGCACCCCCCCATCATTTCACCTTTATAATTATTGCCTCAGATAAAGTATGAGACTGTTTATGTTTATTTTTTTCCTACTGCCTGTAATTTCAATTTCTAGCACTGATAAACATTTTGCAGTTCATTCGTATACTACAAATAGCTTTTATTTCAAGGAGAGCACACAGTTTTCCATTTCTTCTGAGATCTGTAAGAAACATTTCCACCAGGGCTTAGTTTTTGGCAAAATCAAAAATGTAGAAAGCTGCCATATTCTCTGAATGACTTTATCTTTTGTTAACAACATTTGCTGCTAGTCATCATCTTCTTTATTGTAGATTGCACCATTTACTTTCCTAGTTATTCAATACAGTTTTACAGTTTATTAGTAACACATGATCCAAACTAAAGACTATTAATTCTATACATTTTTGCCCTAACTAAAAAGTGAACAACATAACCTAGCGTTTTTCAGCTCCAGTCCTCAG